>NW_027141701.1:0-362343 GCF_036365525.1 Heterodontus francisci | reverse complement strand
TGTTGCTGTATTCTCCAATTCTACATTGGGATTTCCTGTGGTTACTGTTGGAATATTGCAGTTGTGTCACATCAAACCTGAGGAATTTTCCACCTTTGACCTCTTCAAATCTTTTATATCAGCTCATCTTTGAAGACCAGGACTGTCCTTCAGATGCAATGCATAACTAAAAAAATAATGAAGAGGGAGAAATTAAAGTATGAAAGTAAACTAGCAAGAAATATAAAAACAGACAGTAAAAGCTTCTATAAATATATAGAGGAAAGAGTAGCTAAAGTAAGTTTTGGTCCTTTCGAGAATGAGACTGGGGAATTAATAATTGGAAACAAGGAAATGGCAGAGACTTTGAGCAAATATTTTATATCTGTCTTTGCAGTAGAAGACACAAAAAGCAGAAAATTAAGAGGCAAAAAGAACTTAAAACCAACACTATCACAAGAGAAAAAGTACTAGGAAAACTATTGGAACTAAAGGGTGACAAGTCCCCTGTACCTGATGGTTTGCGTCCCAGGGTCTGAAAATAAGGAGCTGCAGAGACAGTAGATGCATTGGTTGTGATCTTCCAAAATTCTCTAGATTCTGGAAAGATCCCAGCGGATTGGAAAACCACAAATGTAACACGTCTATTTAAGAAAGGTGAGGGGGCAACAGAAATCAGGAAACTATAGGCCAGTTAACTGAACATTTGTTCTTGGGAAAATGCTAGAATTCATTATTAAGGAAGTAGTAGCAGGACATTTAGTAAATCATAATGCAATCAGGCAGAGTGAACATCTTTTTATGAAAGGGAAATTGTGTTTGACAAACTTATTAGAGGTCTTTGAGTATGTAACAAACAGGGTGGATGAAGGGGAACTAGTAGATGTAGTGTATTTGAATTTCCAAAAGGCATTCGATAAGGTGCCACATGAAAGGTCACTGCACAAGAAAAGAGCTCATGGTGTTGGGGTAATATATTACCATGAATGGAGGATTGGCTAACTAACAGGAAACAGAGAGTCAGGGGAAATGGGGCATTTTCAAGTTGGCAAACTAACTGGTGAAGTGCCACCAGGACCAGTGCTGGGGCCTCAACTATTTAGGATCTACTCAGTGACTTGGATGAAGAGACCAAGTGTATCTGTAACCAAATTTGTGGCATATACAAAGCTAAGTAGGAAAGAAAGTTGTGAGGAGGACACAAAGTATCTGCAAAGCCACAAAGGATGACTGAGAGGGCAAAAATTTGGCAGAGGGAGTATAATGTGGGAAATATGAGGTTATCCACTTTGGTGGGAAGAATAGAAAGGCAAAATATTAATCAAATGGAGAGAGATTGCAGAATGCTGTCGTACAGAGCGATCTGGGTATCCTCGTACATGAGTAACAAAAAGTTAGCTTGCAGGTGCAGCATGTAATTAGGAAGGACAATAGAATGTTAGCATTTATTGCAAGGGGGATAGCGTATAAAAGTAGAGAAGTCTTGCTCCACCTGTTCAGGGCATTGCTGAGACTGCACCTAGAGTACTGTGTACAGTTTTCATCTCCTTATTTAAGGAGGGATATCCTTGCATTGGAAACAGTTCAAAGAAGGTTCACTGGACTGATTCCTGGGATGAAGGGATTGTCTTTTGAGGAAAGGTTGAACAGGTTGTCCTGTACTCATTGGAGTTTAGAAGAATGAGAGGTGATCTTATGAAGATTCTGAGGTGTCTTGACAGGGTGGATGCTGAGAAGATGTTTCCCCTCTTGGGGGAATCTAGAATTCGGGTGTTCAGTTTCTAAATAAGTGGTTTGCCTTGTAAGATGGAGATGAGAAGGAATTTCTTCCCTCAGAGGGTTGTTAGTGTTTGGAATTCTCTTCCCCAGCAAGCAGTGGAGGCTGGGTCATTGAATATATTCAACGCTGAGTTAGGCAGAGTTTTGACCTACAAGAGAGTCAAGGGTGATGGGGTCAGGCAGGACAGTGGAGTTAAGGCCACACTCAGATCAGTCATGATCTTATTGAATGGTGGAGCAGGCTCAAGGGGACAAATGACCCACTCCTACTCCTATTTCTTATGATCTTATGAGTGTGATGTCACCACCAAACACATCTTCCCCTCACCTACACTTTCAGCATTCTGAGGAGACCGTTCCTTCTGCAACACTCTGGTCCACTACTTAATAACCCCCAATACCCTGTCCACTTCTCACAACAACTTCCCATGTAAGTACAGGAGTTGCAACACCTGCCCTTTTACCTCCTCTCTCCTCACCATCCAAGGCCCCGAGCACACCTTGCAGTTGAAACAGTGATTTACATGTACTTCTTTCAATGTAGTATACTGTATTCACTGCTCACAATGTGATCAGATCTTCATTGGGGAGACCAAACACAGATTCAGTCACCACATTACAGAACATCTCTCTTCAATCTGCAGCATGACCCTGAGCTTCCGGTGTCCTAACATTTTAATTCTCCACATTGCTCTCACACTGACCTCTGTCCTTGACCTGCTGCAGTGTTCTAATGAAGCTCAATGTAAGCTCAGGGAACAGCAGATCATCTTTTGACTGGGCAGTTTACAGCCCTCTGGACTCAACACTGAATTCAGCAATTTCAGAACGTAATCTCTCTCCCCTTTTTGTTTCATTTTCTTTACATGTTTTGGTCTTAGTTTTGTTTTTCTCCTGTTTTTGATTTCAGACGGGAGCTGTTCATTATTCTGTCATTTACAGTTCCTCTGGACATACTTTCTGTTTCTTTACTTGTTCCCAAAATGGCGCACTGACACAGAACACAAAAGTCCGAGTGTATCAAGCCTGTGTCCTCAGTACCTTGCTCGATGGCAGCGAGGCCTGGACAACGTATGTCAGCCAAGAGCGACGTCTCAATTCATTCCATCTTCGCTGCCTCGGGAGAATCCTGCATATCAGGTGGCAGGACTGTATCTCCAACACAGAAGTCCTCGAGGCGGCCAACATCCCCAGCTGAGACACACTACTGAGTCAGCGGCGCTTGAGATGGCTTGGCCATGTGAGCCGCATGGAAGATGGCAGGATCCCCAAAGACACATTGTACAGCGAGCTCGCCACTGGTATCAGACCCACCGTCCGTCCATGTCTCCGCTTTAAAGACGTCTGCAAACGCGACATGAAGTCCTGTGACATTGATCACAAGTCGTGGGAGTCAGTTGCCAGTGATCGTCAGAGCTGGCGGACAGCCATAAAGGCGGGGCTAAAGTGTGGTGAGTCGAAGAGACTTAGCAGTTGGCAGGAGAAAAGACAGAAGCGCAAGGGGAGAGCCAACTGTGTAACAGCCCCGACAATCAATTTTTTCTGCAGCACCTGTGGAAGAGTCTGTCACTTTAATATTGGCCTTTATAGCCACTCCAGGGGCTGCTCCACAAACCACTGACCACCTCCAGGCGCTTACCCATTGTCTCTCGAGACAAGGAGGACAAAGAAGAAGAAGACTTGTTCCCATTACAACTCCCTTTGTCCTTGCAACACAAACTGTATTAACCTTTAATGTCTCCCTATCACAGAATTTCACTTTTGTTCTTTTTCCATCCTCTCCCATTTCACCTACTTAAAACCTATTATATTTCTAATTTTTCCCAGGTCTGATGAAAGGTCATTGACCTGAAACGTTAGCTCTGTTTTTCTCTCCACATATAGAAACCTATAAAATTCTGACAGGACTTGACAGGGTAGATACAGGAAGGATGTTCCCGATGGTGGGGGAGTCCAGAACCAGGGGTCATAGTCTAAGGATACGGGGTAAACCTTTCGGGACTGAGATGAGGAGAAAATACTTCACTCAGAAAGTGGTGAGCCTGTGGAATTCACTACCACAGAAAGCAGTTGAGGCCAAAACATTGTATGTTTTCAAGAAGGAGTTAGTTATAGCTCTTGGGGTGAAAGGAATCAAAGGATATGTGGCGAAAGCGGGAACAGGTTACTGAGTTGGATGATCAGCCATGATCACAATGAATGGCGGATCAGGCTCGAAGGGCCGAATGGCCTATTCCTGCTCCTATTTTCTATGTTTCTATCTGCTCTCTGACCTGCTGAGTATTTCCAGCATTTTCTGTTTCTATTTTATTAAAGGTGAATCATATTTAACTAACTTGATTGAGTTTTATTGGTGAGATAACAGAGAGGGTTGATAATGGTAATGTGGTTGATTGGTGTACATGGACTTGCAAAAAAAGGGTGAATAAAGTGACAAATAATAGGCCTGTCAGCAAAGTTGAAGCCTGTGAAATAAAAGGGACATTGACAGCATGGATAGTTAGCTGAGTGACAGGAAACAGAGAGTATTTGTGAATGGTTATACTTTGGATTGGAGGATGGTACATAGTGGAGTTCCCCAGGATCATTAGCAGGAGCACTGCTTTTATTAATCTATAATAATGACCTAGACTTGGTCAATGCACAATTTGAAAATTTGCATATGATACAAACTTGGAAGTAGAGTGAACAGTGAGGACGATAGTGATAAATTCAAGCAGACATAGGCTGGTGGAATGGGCAGGCAACTGGCAGATTAAATTTAACACAGAAAAGTGCAAAGTGACACACAGAAGAATGTAGAGAGGCAATATAAAAAAACAAACTACAATTATAAAGGGGGAACAGGAGCAGCAGGACCTGGGGGTAAATGTGTACATATTGTTGAAGGTACAGGTCAGGTTGAGAAAGTGGTTACTAAGGTGTAAGTGTTCCTGGGCTGTATAAATAGAGACATAGAGTACAAACACAAAGAGGTTATGGTGAACCTTCATAAAACAAGAGTGAAATACTGTGGATGCTGGAAATCGGGAATGAAAACAGAAAATGCTTGAAACACTTCGCAGGTGTGGTAGCATCTAAGGAGAGAGAAACAAAGTTACTTTTCTGACCTTTCATGAGAACCTTTATGAAACACTGGTTCAGCCTTAACTGGGATATTGTGTCCAATTCTGGGCACCACACAGTAGGAGGAATGTGAAGGTGTTAGAGAGGGTGTAATAAAGATTTATCAGAATGGTTCCAAGGATGAGGGACTCAGTTACATGGATAGATTGGAGAAGCTGGGGCTGCTCTCTTTGGACAAGAGAAGGTTGTTTGGAGATTTGACATTGCTGTTCAAAATAATGAGGTGTTTAGACAGAGTAGATAGGGAGAAACCTTTCCCATTGGTGGAAGGGTCGAGAACGAGTGGATACTGATTTAAAGTGGATGGGAAATGAACCAAAGGTAACTTGCGGAAAAACGTTTGCAGCCAATAGTTGGGATCTGGAATGCACTGCATGAGAGTGTTGTGGAGGCAGAGTCATTAGTAGCTTTCAAAAGAGAATTGGATAATTATCTAAAGAGAAATCTGAAGACCCAACACAGACACGATGAGCTGAATTACCTCATTCTGTGCTGGACCATTCTGATTCTAAATCGCAGTTTCTGCATTCAGCCACAAGGTGGCACACACTCTCCCTAATTTGCATTGCAGAATTACTGAAATGTAACATGTATATTAAACCTCCAGTCGGTGCACCCACACACTTAATAGTAACACAACCTGATAACATGCACCTTGTGTATTAAAACATCAGGTGGTGCACACTCACCATTACTGCTGCTGTACACATACTGGGATGCACTGTGCTCAATCAGTGTCCCCTTCCATTCAGCCCTGTGCTTATTCTCACTCCTGCCATCTCTCCGTAGCTGCAAGTCCCTGAATGAGTATATTTCATAATTCTCTGCATTGCTCCTGCTACTTTCCTCAAATCCTCTCTCACTGGATGAAAACAGTGATTTGAGGTGAAAGGCTGTATTTCAGACTGGAACATATTAGACAGTGGTGTTCCATTACAGTCAGTGTTAGATCTACTAATTGTTTTGATATATTATACATATAATTGACATGGATATTGGAATGCAGAGTAACATTTGAAAATGTGCTGGTGATATCAAACTTGAAGTTGTGGCAAACAGTGAGGATGATACAAATCGACTGCAACAGGACATTGATAGGCTAGCAGAGTGGGAAGACGAGTGCCAGATGGAATTTAATATGGAGCAGTGTGAATTGATACATTTTGGCAGAAGGGATCGGGAAAGGTAATATAGACTTAATGACACATTTCTAAAGCATGTGCAAGAACAGACGGACATGGGGATTCATGTGTATAGATCTTTGAAAGTGACAGGGCATATTGAGCAGTAATTATCAACACCTCTGGGATTTTGGGCTTCATAAACAGAGGTATTGAGTGTGGGGGAGGTGGTGTAGTGGTAATGTCACTGGACTAGCAATCCTGAGGCCCAGGCTAATGCTCTGGGGACATGCCTTCAAATCCCACCATGGCAGCTGGTGGAATTTAAATACAATGAATCAATGTGGAATTTAGAAAAAAGCGAGCCTCAGTAATGGTGACCATGAAACCATTGTCGATTGTTGTAAACACCCATCTGGTTCACTAATGTCCTTCAGGGAAGGAAATCTGCCATTCTTAGTCAGTCTGGCCTACATGTGACTCCAGACAAACAATAATGTGGTTGACTCTTAAACACCCTCTGAAATGGCCTACTCAGTTGTACCTAACCGCGAGAGAAAAGTCTTAAAAGGAATGAAACCAGACAGAACACCCAGCATTGACCAAGACATCGGAAATGACAACAGCACATCCAGTCCTGTCGACCCTGCAAAGTCCTCCTTACTAACATCTGGGGGCTTGTGCCAAAGTTGGGAGAGCTGTCCCACAGACTAATCGAGCAACAGCCTGACACAGTCATATTCACAGAATCATACCGAACAGACAATGTCCAGGACATGACCATCACCATCCCTGGGTACTTTCTGTCCCACTGGCAGGACAGACCCACCAGAGGTGATGGCACAGTGGTATACAGTCAGGAGGGAGTTGCCCTGGGAGTCATCAACATCGACTCCAGACCCCATGAAGTCTCATGGCAGCAGGTCAAATATGGGCAAGGAAACCTCCTGCTGATTACCACCTACCGCCCCCCACTCAGCTGATGAGTCATTACTCCTCCATGTTGAACACCAATTGGAAGGAGCACTGAGGGTGGAAAGGGTGCAGAATATACTCTGGGTGGGCGACTTCAATGTGCATCACCAAGAATGGCTTGGGAGCACCATCACTGACCCAGCTGTCCGAGTCCTAAAGGACATAGCTGCTGGACTGCGTCTACGGCAGGTGGTGAGGGAACCAACAAGAGGGCAAAACCAACTTGACCTCGTCCTCAACAATCTATCTGTTGCAAATGCATCTGTCCATGACAGTATTGGTAGGAGTGACCACTGCACAGTCCTTGTGGAGACAATGTCTTGTCTTCACATTGAGGATACCCTCCATCATGTTGTGTGACACGACCACTGTACTAAATGGGATAGATTTCAAACAGATCTAGCAACTCAAAACTGGACTTCCTTGAGGTGCTGTGGGCCATCAGCAACAGCAGAATTGTACTCAACCACAAGCTGTAACCTCATGGCCCGGCATATCCCCCACTCCACCATTACCAACAAGCTGGGGGACCAATCCTGGTTCAATGAAGATTGCAGGAGGACATGGCAAGAGCAGCACCAGGCATATCTCAAATGCTGGCCTAGTCAGCGACGCCCACAATACCACGAATGAATAATAATTTAAAAAATCAGTCCTCACAGGTTAACCCTTTTAGCTTCAGTATTATTCTGGTGAATAGGTGCTGCACCCCATCCTAAACTAATACATCATTCTTGAGGTGTAGGGTCCAGAACTGAATACATCACTCTCAATGGGGTCTTCCTTTGCCTGTTTTAGTATACACGGATGCAATTCATCCAGTTTCCAGAATTTATCATCTCTAGGTTTTACTGCTATCCCCTCCTTTCTGTTTTAAATGTTTTGATATCTACCTGTAATGATGTCAAATCCACCTTGTTAGTCCAGCTGGTAAAACTGAGGCAAAGTAATTCTCCAATCTTTCTGCCATCTCTCCTCATTACCTGTGAGTTTTTCCTGTGCAGCCGACATTGACTTTGTCCCGATTCGGATTTACCTTTCTGTTATTTATGTGTCTGTAGGATATTTTACTATTTCTTTTTATATTTCTTCCGAATTTAATTTCACAGTTTCTCTTTGTTTTACGTTTTGAACATGTTCCCTCACCTCCTGAATTTGGTTTTCGTCATCCTCTCTCTTATTCTCAATATACTTATTCCCTGCCTTTGACTTTCATTTCAGTTTCACACTTATCCCTTTTTTCATTTCTGCTGTTTCATGATTTGTTTAATTGATTCTTGTTTTAGTGGAATTTTCGATCCCCTTTTTACATATTTCCCACTGCTAATCTATCTTTGTTCATCAATATTCTGTTCCAGTTTATTTTCACAACTTCCATTTTCATCCCCCAAAGTCCGGAACACAGGAAAACTGCTCCATTCCCTTTCATCCCCTTTTCCTTCCTCTTCCTGACAGATTATTTGCTATGAAATATTCCATGATTATGATGCTATGAATTTTACTTGTTTCATAGCTTTGTATATTTTCCTTTCGATCTCTTCCAATGTTAGGTGGTCTGTAGAATAACCTTTGTTACATTATTTAACCTGACTGGATCCACATTCCTCTGAGGTATCTATGTCCTATATGGAAATGTCTTTATAAGATCAGCAGCAATTGCTTGCCAATTACTCAAATGTTTAAGATAAATTTGGAAACTGACCAAATAGCTTCAGTTACAAAGACAGGTTGTCAGAAATAAGGAAAAACAAGGTGCAGAAGATTTACAGAGTGGAGCACATTGCAGGTATATGAACACTAGATATAGGAGCAGGAGTAGGCCACTCGGCCATTGGAACTTGCTCCACCAGTTCATATGTTTTTGGCTGATCTGTTACCTTCATTCCACCTTCACACACCATCTCCATATCCCTTAATCCCTCATTGTCTAAAGATTAATCAATCTCTGCTTTCAATATACTCAATGTCTGAGCATCCACAGCCCTCTGGGGTAGAGAATTCCAGATCTAAAACCCTTTGGGGGAAGAAATTCCTCCTCATCTTAGTCCTATGTGGTTGACCCTTATTCAGAGACTGTGTCTCCTAGTTCTAGACTCTACAGCTAGTGTATATACTTCAGCAGGTGGATATGTCACTGCAAGATGAAACGTGATAAAATGAGTTTATGAAGAGGACTGGGTGAGATGGGAGGCAGAGCTGCATCCGAGTACAGAAGCAAAGGCAATTTCCCCTCCAGATTAACAGCAAAATCTTGCCGGACCCGAAACCACTGATGGGGCCTGGCTGTTCTCTCTCTTTGTTAATATTCTGTTCCAGTTAATCTTCACTCGTTGCAATTTCAACCCCCAAAAATCAGCTTTTTCGAATCTATTATTTTTAGCTTTTCTTCCTGATATTGATCTGAATCATTGCCTTAAAGATTATTATGTTGTCATTGATATTGCCTCAATTCTCACCCAAGTTTACTTTTCATATCTGCTCTGGTTTATTTTCAATGACTGGATCCACCCTTGGTGAACTTTGATCTACTGGGTAAGAATTGTGTCCTGAACACATTGTAAATACTCCATTACCTTTTCCCCTTTCTCTACATCTTCTTCCCACATCATTGCTGGAGTTGAAATTTCCCATGATTTTTCTGCTATAAATTTTACTTATTTCAGAGCTTTGCGACATAATTTCCACAAATTCCCTTCCACTATTAGGTAGTTTGACAATGGCCTTTTCCCTGTTTTTTAACCTGACTGTGATCCACACACCCCGAGGCATTTGTGCCCAATATGGAAATACACTCAGCTCATCAGCAGCAACTGGCTGACAATTATTCAAACATTTAAGATGAATTTGCAAGTTGAACAAACAGATTGAGTCACAGAGACAGACTGTTAAAAATAAGGAAAAGCAAGGCCCATAAAGTTCAGCTGGCCCTCGGCCGTTGGTCGAATCTGGTGCTGATCATCCAGTCTGTCCGTGCCACCCTCCAGAAAGCGGGGAAGGGTGTGGGCGTGAAACTGGTTGAGAGGCGCCGGTTTAAAGCGTTCCTCAATGGATTGCAGGAGGAGTGGAAGGCCAGGTGCACTTCCACTCCCTCCTCACAGTGACGTGTTGCTGACAGTTTCTATCTATATTGACATGAAGATAACCATAGCCAGCCTCAACATCAACGGCAGCAGGGGGTCTCACCGCAGATTTCACAATCTCTCAGTCCTCAGGGGAGGGAGATATGCAGTGAGCTTTCTGCAGGAAACCTACATCGTTCCGGGAGATGAAGCCACCTGGCTCCTGGAGTGGCAGGGCGGGATTGATGTGAGTCACCTCACCCCTATTTCTAGTGGGGTGGCTATCTTGTTGTCCCCGACTTTTCAGCCGGTGATCTTGAAGGTCAAGGAGCCAGTGCCGAGCCGCTTGCTCCACCTCACCGTTCGCCTGGGTAGCGTGCCGCTCCACTTTATGAACATGGACGTGCCCAGGCCCGACGCGTTGCAAGCGCGCTTCTTTGAATACTCTGAGGCCACCCCCTCCAGTCTATCATCTCTCTGTGTTTATAAACACAGAGTGTACATCACCCTGTGTTCACACTGTGAGGTCTCCTCTGGTCTATCATCTCCCTGTGTTTATAAACACTGAGTGTACATCACCCTGTGTTCACACTGTGAGGCCTCCCCTGGTCTATCATCTCTCTGTGTTTATAAACACTGAGTGTACATCACCCTGTGTTCACACTGTGAGTTCTCCCCTGGTCTACCATCTCTCTGTGTTTATAAACACTGAGTGTACATCACCCTGTGTTCACACTGTGAGGCCTCCCCTGGTCTATCATCTCTCTGTGTTTATAAACACTGAGTGTACATCACCCTGTGTTCACACTGTGAGGCCTCCCCTGGTCTATCATCTCTCTGTATTTATAAACACTGAGTGTACATCACCCTGTGTTCACACTGTGAGGCCTCCCCTGGTCTATCATCTCTCTGTGTTTATAAACACTGAGTGTACATCACCCTGTGTTCACACTGTGAGGCCTCCCCTGGTCTATCATCTCTCTGTATTTATAAACACTGAGTGTACATCACCCTGTGGTCACACTGTGAGGCCTCCCCTGGTCTATCATCTCTCTGTGTTTATAAACACAGAGTGTACATCACCCTGTGTTCACACTGTGAGGCCTCCCCTGGTCTATCATCTCTCTGTGTTTATAAACACTGAGTGTACATCACCCTGTGTTCACACTGTGAGGCCTCCCCTGGTCTATCATCTCTCTGTGTTTATAAACACAGAGTGTACATCACCCTGTGTTCACACTGTGAGGCCTCCCCTGGTCTATCATCTCCCTGTGTTTATAAACACTGAGTGTACATCACCCTGTCTTCACACTGTGAGGTCTCCTCTGGTCTATCATCTCCCTGTGTTTATAAACACTGAGTGTACATCACCCTGTGTTCACACTGTGAGGCCTCCCCTGGTCTATCATCTCTCTGTGTTTATAAACACAGAGTGTACATCACCCTGTGTTCACACTGTGAGGCCTCCCCTGGTCTATCATCTCTCTGTATTTATAAACACTGAGTGTACATCACCCTGTGTTCACACTGTGAGGCCTCCCCTGGTCTATCATCTCTCTGTGTTTATAAACACTGAGTGTACATCACCCTGTGTTCACACTGTGAGTTCTCCCCTGGTCTATCATCTCTCTGTGTTTATAAACACTGAGTGTACATCACCCTGTGTTCACACTGTGAGGCCTCCTCTGGTCTATCATCTCTCTGTGTTTATAAACAGAGTGTACATCACCCTGCATTCACACTGTGAGGTCTCCCCTGGTCGATCATCTCTTTGTTTTTATTTATTTGTATTTTTGTGGGATGTGGGCATCACTGACTAGACCAGCATTTATTGTTGTTGCTCTGTGTCTTGCTGGGCCATTTCATTGGGCATTTACAATTCAAGCACATTGCTGTGGGTCTGCAGTCACATGTCGGTCAGACCAAGCAAGGACGGCAGATTTCCTTCTCTAAAGGACATTAGTGAACTAAATGGGTTTTTATAACAATCAACAATGGTTTCATGGTCACCATTAGACCAGCTTTTAATTCCAGATTTATAAATTAAATTTGAACTTCACCATCTGTCATGGGATTCGAACCCCATGCCCCCAGAGCATTAGCCTGGTCTCTGGATTACTAGTCCAGTGACATTACCACTACACCACCACCTCCCTCATTTATGTTTATGTTTATAAACATTGTGTATATTTCACACTGTGTTCACACAGTGAGGCCTCCCCCAGTCCATCATCTCTGTGTTGATGAACGGTGAAGTGCATTGCACTGTTTGCTCGCACTGTGAGGCCTCCCCCAGTCCGTCAGCTCTGTGTTGTTAAACAGTGAAGTGCATTGCACTGTGTGCTCACACTGTGAGGCCTCCCCCAGTCCATCATCTCTGTGTTGTTAAACAGTGAAGTGCATTGCACTGTGTGCTTGCACTGTGAGGCCTCCCCCAGTCCGTCAGCTCTGTCTTGATAAACAGTGAAGTGCATTGCACTGTGTGCTCACACTGTGAGGCCTCCCCTTGTTTCACATTGGCCTGCACAGTCCGTGTACCTATTTAAAAGTCTATTGCACGGGACTGCCCTGTGCAACACCCTGCACCCCTGGTCTCTGATGTAAAGGGTGAGGTCTTCCACCTAGAGAGACCTCCATGGGGTTTCCCCTTACTGCCAGCTGGTAACAAGGGCTGCAAAAGCATGTCCAGGTGGTAGACGAGGGTGAGGAAGTGGAGAGTGAGCAGGAGCAGCCCGTACAGGAAACCCCTCCGCACGGTGTGGAATGGCACGGAGGGCATTTTCGAGAGGTGGTTCAGGTTGTGTGGGACAGGCTCTCGAGGAGGGTTTCAGTGCCCCGGACTGATGAGCAGTTCTGGCTGAGCGGGGGTCAGCTCGGCTGGGAGTGCTCCATACTCCCGAGCCCCCATGTCACCCACAGTGAGGGGTGTCCCGGGGGCTTCAGCTACTCCTCCACCCATCGGTCCATCCCCAGAGCTGGCTGACCCGACAGCCAAGGCCCATTCCTCTGCCAGCGGGTGGGTGCCCTGACTGGACGTGACCATGTTCCAGACTCTGAATAGATCGCAGTAAAAGACAGGCAATTCCCTCTGGGAGGCGGAGCTAACATTCTCTGCCGACAGCTGCTTGTCGTCTTGAAGGCAGTGCCCCTGGCAGAAAAAATACATCACCAGTGCACACCATCTGGGAGGAGACTCGACATACAGGTATCTCTGCAGGGTCTGAAGGTGGAGAGTCGCAGTCTGGGTGCGGACGCACACCAGCGACTGGCCGCCCTCCTCAATCAGGAGACACAGGACCGCGGCAGAGACCCAGAGTTTTCTCTTGCCCCAGAAGAAATTGACAAGCTTCTTCTGAATCTTGGTGGCAATGCAGGGGATGGGACCAAAGTGACCAATCGGTATCACAGCATTGAGGCCACCAGTTGGTTTATGACCAGTGCTCGGCCCCTGTAGGAAAGCATTCGGAGCAGTCCTGTCCAGTGCCCTAACCGAGTAGTGGCTTTTGCCTCCAAGTCCTCCCAGTTTGCTGGCCAGGCTTCCTCAGTGGGGCTGAGGTGGACTCCCAGATCGAGGAGGTGCGTGGTGCTCCATGCAAAACTCATCAACTCCTCCAGCAGGGGCTCCACCCGCCACTGACCCACAAGGAGACCTGAACATTTTCCCCAATTGATCCTCACAGAGAATGTGGCAGAAAAAGTCTGCTGGCAGTCGTGCATCCTCCACAAGTCAACGGGATTTGTGACCGCGAGGAGCACATCTTTGATGTAAGCCGAGAGGATGATCCGTATGTTCGGCCTGTGCAGAGCCAAACCCGTCAACCTTCTGCAAAGCAGGCACAGGAATGGCTCCACACAGATGGTATATAATTGGCCGGACATGGGACATCCCTGAGGTACTCCTCTACCAAAGTGAAGGAGCGCCATCAAGGACCTGTTAACTTTGACCAGACACTCTGCCACGACATACAAAAGCCAGACCTGGGCCACAAAATGCGGACTGATTCCGAACTGTGGGATCGGACTTCCTCCCCCCAAACTGGACTGTGAAACTGGACTTTGTAGAATATGGGGAAGGTAACCCAATCCCCATGGACACTAGTACTGTGAAACTGTAGATGAACAAAATTTTACTTCAAAACAGAATGGTAATGCCTGGGGCAACTACATGTCTGCCTGCCAGTATATTATTGCTCAGTAAGATGTTGTGTCAGTGGGAACTGCCGCTACAGTGAGATAATGATTAAGGGTCTGTTTGATTCCTCAGTTCAAGACATTATGGGTAATGGACATTAAAGTTTCTCCAGGGGGCAAAAATGAAGTAGAATTGTAATTAATGAGAATTGGAAATAAAATCTGGTTGATGCGAGATCTAAGTGAGGAATTTTGGGGACAAAAATTGACACAATAAAACCCAAACTGTTAAATTAATGTGCATAATTTCCAGGAAGTTCAGAACTTTCGAATAAGAGTTAGGAGAGTGTAGTTAAGAATTGTAAGTTGATAGTTTTCTCTTGGATGTTTGTATCTTGCCTATGTTATTTTTAAGAGAACTGAATTTGACATTCTGGCCAATACCCAAGGCATAGGGACCATGTAGTGGGAGATGAGCAAGGTCTCGAGACACCTCTCCCACCCCCTCCCCTTTTTGATCTTTTGTTAAGATCACCGGAGAGTCAGGAATGTGTGACATGATATTGGGACACTGGTGTAAGTGTGCAAATGTGATGTGTTACACATAAAGTAACTAACATGCAGATGCATGATGAAATGCACTGAAGAATGGGTACTGCCTGTGCAGAGTTTGCAAGTTCTCCCTGTGACTGCGTGGGTTTCTGCCATGTGTTCCTGTTTCCTCCCACAGCCAAAGACTTGCAGGTTGATAGGTAACTTTGCCATGTAAATTGCCCCTAGTGTCGGGAGGTGGTAGGAGAATTCAGGGAAGATGGGAATGTAAGGGAATATGGGATTAATGTAGGGTTCGTATAAATGGGTGGTTGCTGGTCAGCACAGACTTGTTGGGCCGAAGGGCCTGTTTCAGTGCTGTATCTCTCTATTACTCTAAGATGAAAGTTCAGAGAGACTGTTAAAGGGCTAGGAATGATTCAAAAGAAGAATATGATCAATGGAGAACTGGAGATTCTTTCAAGTCCATGCTTGATCTGTTACTTGAAACAAAAGTACTAACTACTAACTAGCTGCTCCTTGAGGTCATCTTTAACAGTGATATTTATTTGCTGATGATTCCTTATACTGAATAGGACCTTGTTTACTATCTGAGCCCTTAGAGAGGGACTAAAGCAATATTCTCCCTTATTTATTTGACACATTAAACTGCCATATGTATACTCTGTGTGGGTAGTAACAACACAATAACTTCCCTCACCTTGGTAGACAGAGTGATTGGGGAACTCCTCTCCACTCACTATTTCCATTGTACAGTTGAGGGGGTCTTTGTTCCAGGTTAATCCACATGCTGGAGCAGAGTTTTCTACAATATCATATGGGCAAACAAAGGCATCCTCTGACTGGAGACCCCCAGACAAGTCAGGGGCAACCCAGGTGGTTTCATTGACTAGGGAGATATAAATAGGTGGATTTTTGTATCTAACAATGTGATTCCTCATTATTATCTGTTCCTTAACAACTGTTGCAGTAATTCAAGATTCCTAAGATCAATTCTTTATTCTTTTGCTGAAGCTTGTTAATTCTAAATGATTGTCCTGTTCTCAGTACTTTTGTTTCAAGTAACAGATCAGGCATGGACTTGAAAGATTCTCCAGCTCTCCCTTTATCATATCCATCTTTTGAATCATCCCTCGTCCTTCAACTGTCTCTCTCTGAACTTTCATCTTGCTCCCTCTGTCCATTTCCAGTGTGTTTAATTCTATTCTAATTGTTTTAAAGTCAGTTACTCTCTGGAATATGTATCAATGCCTTGATAATTTACAACATGTTTCACTCTACTGGCCACATTAACCATTCCGTGTTGTGTTGTTTTCAAATAGGCGAACATGGCTTAAAAGGGGCAGAATTCTTAAAATGCATGCAGGAGAGCTTTTTGAGCTGGTACATAGAAAGTCCGACAAGATAAGGGGCAGTACTGGACCTAATCATAGGGAATGAAGCCAGACAAGTGGTAGAGGTGTCAGTGGGGGAACGTTTCGGGGATAGTGACCATAACTCTAAGATTTAAGGTAGTTATGGAAAATGGCAAAGATGGACCAGAAATAAAGATGCTGAATAGGGGGCAGGCCGATTTTAAAGATGATAAAACAGGATCTGGCCAAATTGGACTGGGAGCAGCTACTTGCAGAAAAGTCGACATCAGAGCAGTGGGAGTCATTCAAAGAGGAAATAGTGAGAGTTCAGAGCCAACATGTACCCATTAAGGTGAAGGGTAGGACTAACAAGTCCAGGGAGCCCTGAATGTCAAGGCATTATAGAGGATTGGATCAGTCATAAAAAGGAGGCTTATTGGAGATTCAGAGTGCTGGAAACAGCAGAGGCCCTAGAGGAGTATAGAAAGTGTAGAGGGGTATTTCTAAAAGTAATTAGGAGAGCGAAGAGGGGACATGAAAAAACACTGGCGGGCAAGATAAAGGAAAATCCTAAGGCATTTTATAAGTATATTAAGGACAAGAGGATAACCAGGGAAAGAGTAGGGCCCTTTCGGGACCAAAGTGGCAGTCTGTGTGTGGAGCCAGAGGACATGGGTGAGGTTTGATTACTTTTCATCTGTGTTCACTATGGAGAAGGACAATGTAGGTATAGAGATCAGGGAGGGGGATTGTGATATACTTGAACATATTAGCATTGAAAGGGAGGAAGTATTAGCTGTTTTAGCAGGCTTAAAAGTGGATAAATCCCCAGGCCCAGATGAGATGTATCCCAGGTTGTTATGTGAGGGAAGGGAGGAGATTGCAGGGCCTCTGACACAAATTTCCAAATCCTCTCTAGCCACAGGAGTGGAGGACAGCGAATGTGGTATCATTATTTAAGAAGGGAAGCAGGGATAAACCAGGTAATTACAGGCCAGTGTGTCGAACATCAGTGGTAGGGAAAATATTGGAAAAAATTCTGAGGGACAGGATTAATCACCACTTGGAGAGGCAGGGATTGATCAGGGATAGTCAGCATGGCTTTGTCAGGGGGAGATCATGTCTGACTAACTTGACTGAATTTTTTGAGGCGGTGACGAAATGTATAGATAAGGGTAAAGCAGTTGATGTAGTCTATATGGAGTTCAGTAAGGCTTTTGATAAGGTCTCACATGGGAGATTGGTTAAGAAGGTAAGACCCATGGGATCCAGGGCAATTTGGCAAATTGGATCCAAAATTGGTATATTGGGAGGAGGCAGAGGGTAATGGTCGAGGGTTGTTTTTGCGAGTGGAAGCCTGTGACCAGTGGTGTACTGCAGTGATCGGTGCTGGGATGCTTGCTGTTTGTAGTGTACATTAATGATTTAGACGTGAATATAGGAGGCATGATCAGTAGATTCGCAGATGACACGAAAATTGGTGGTGTCGTAAATAGTGAGGAGGAAAGCCTTAGATTACAGAAGGATATAGATGGGCTGGTAAGATGGGTGGAGCTTGGCAAATGGAATTTAATCCTGAGAAGTTGAGGTGTTGCATTTTGGGAGGACTAACAAGGCAAGGGAATAAACAATGGATGGTAGGACCCTAGGAGGTACAGTGGGTCAGAGAGACCTTGGTGTACTTGTCCATAGATCAATGAAGGCAGCAGCACAGATAGATAAGGTGGTTAGGAAAGCATATTGGATCCTTGCCTTTATTAGCCGAGGCACAGAATATAAGAGCAGGGAGGTTATGATGGAGCTGTATAAAATGCTAGTTAGACCACAACTGGAGTACTGTGCACAATTCTGGTCACCACACTATAGGAAGGATGTAATTGCACTGGAGAGGGTGCAGAGGAGATTCACCAGGATGTTGCCTGAGCTGGTGCATTTCAGTTATGAAGAGAGACTGAAAATGCTGGGGTTGTTTTCTTAGAGCAGAGAAGGCTGAGGGGAGATATGATTGAGGTAGGCAAAATTATGAGGGGCATTGATAGGTTAGATAGGAAGAAACGTTTTCCCTTAGTGGAGGGGTCAATAACCAGGGGGCATAGATTTAAGGTAAGGTGCAGGAGGTTTAGAGGGGATTTGCAGGAAAAGAATTTCACCCAGAGGGTGGTTCGAATCTGGAATGCACTGCCTGAAGAGTTGGTACAGGCAGGACCCCTCACAACATTTAAGAAGTATTTAGATGACCACTTGATATGCCATAGCATACAAGGATACGGGCCAAGTGCTGGAAAATGGGATTAGAATAGCTAGGTGCGTGATGGCCGGCACAGACACAATGGGCCGAAGGGCCTGTTTCTGTGCTGTTTGACTGTATCACACTATGTCTGAGACCCATTCTTCAGTGCATTTCACCATGCATTCGGCATGTTAATGACTTTATGTGTAACACATCACATTTGCACACTAACACCAGTGTCCCAATATCATGTCACACACTCCTGACTCTCCGGTGACCTTAACAAAAGATCAAAAAGGGGACGGGGTGGGAGAGGTGTCTCGAGAGCCTTGCTCATCTCCCACTGCATGGTCCCAATGCCTTGGGTAGTGGCCAGAATGTCAAATTCAGTTCTCTTTAAAAAAAAAACATAGGCAAGATACAAATCTCCAAGAGAAAGCTATCAGTTTACAATTCATAACGACACTCTCCGAACTCTTATTAGAGTTATTAACTTCCTGGAAATTATGCACATTAATTGAACAGTTTGAATTCTGATTCTGCCAATTTTTTCTCCCAAATTCCTGATTTGGATCTCGCATCAGCCAGATTTTATTTCCAAGTCTCATTAATTACAATTATCATTAATTACAATTCTATTTCATTTTTGTGCCCTGGAGAAACTTTAATGTCCATTACCCATAATGTCTTTAACTGAGGAATCAAACAGACCCTTAATCATTATCTCACTGTAGCGGCAGTTCCCACTGACACAACATCTTACTTCACAATAATATACTGGCAGGCAGACATGTAGTTGTCCCAGGCATTACCATTTTGTTTTGAAGTAAAATTTTGTTTATCTCCTTAAACTTCAAGTGAACTTCCCTTCTGAGTGCTTGGAATAACAACTCATCAATTTGTGTTATCAATTCCAATTTTAGAAATAATTATCCCCAGGCTTGGTGCTTTTAAATGGTGCTTTTACATCAGATAAAAGTGTTTGCAGGTGTTTAGAGGTGACATTCACATCTCTTGTTTTCAAGCACTTTGTCTTGAAAGATTTTCAAAACTTCTGAATTTCTTATTGTTCTTGTTTCTGTTTTTAAAAAAAACACAAAGAATCCATTTGTCTCTGGTCAGGAGCCCAATGGGTTAACATGTCTCATTGTATTTGTTAATTCATCAGCTTAAAATTTCATAATGTCTAATGTACTGTATATAAATCTTCAATGAACTAAAAGTTTTGTAGTGAGCTAAGCTGCTAGCTGAAAGGGTTAACTGTCTCTGCTAGTTTGAAAAGGGGGCGGGGCAAAAGTTCTCAGATTGCATCACCACCTTTTTTTTGAAAAAAGAGCAAATACATTCCTTTAAATTATAAAGGCGGGGCTAAAGTGTGGCGAGTCGAAGAGACTTAGCAGTTGGCAGGAAAAAAGACAGAAGCTCAAGGAGAGAGCCAACTGTGTAACACCCCTGACAACCAATTTTACCTGCAGCACCTGTGGAAGAGTCTGTCATTCTCGTATTGGCCTTTTAGCCACTCCAGGCACTACTCCACAAACCACTGACCACCTCCAGGCGCTTATTCATTGTCTCCCGAGACAAGGAGGCCAAAGAAGAAGCCATGTACACACACCCAAATGGGTTAAAGCATTTTCAATTAAACTCCCATTTGTTCCCAAAACCTTAGCTTTCTTAAAAACCCAAGACCAATTCCAACCCAGGTGACTCAACAAACACCTCAAATATCCCAAATTCCAATTTACACAATCAAACCTTAAAACTGTCCCACTCTTACATGTGTGAATTTGTCTCCAGAATAAAATTCCCACATGTTTTATCATTGTCACTAGAATGTCACTGTGGCAACCAATGAAATTCCAATGTCATCTCTTAGAAAAGTTTACTTTATTAATTCCACATCCCTTTCGACTGTGCTTACAATTCTCATATTTAACTCAAAGTGTCAATTCTACTATTGCAGGATTGTGTGTCCCAGAGATAAAAACTAAATATTACAAAGGCAGACACACATTAAACAGACAACTTCAAACAACTTCCACTTAAGACCACAAAGGGTTAAACAGGTTTAAGTTCACTGCACAGAACAATGAAGATGACACACACACAACAAAATTCAAATGAATCACACACACGCACCCAAACTGGAAAAAAGGTCTTCTATCCACAAATTAGGAAGCTTCCTCTCACATACACTGCAGTTGCTCTGGGTTTTTTCAACTTTAATAACTTAGAACTACTAATTAACTAAACACAGAACAGAATAAACACGTGCTTTTTCTTTAAAAGGGAAAAGAAGAAATTAAATTACCTCACTTGTCTTCTTTTTTCAGGTACCTTTATGAATGTCTGTGAATAGAAAACGAAAGAAAGAGTTAATTCCACAAACAACAAAAGGAAACCTTCAATATTCTTCGTCCCAAAAGAAAATCACTGAGCAAAGTTTTTGCAGCCTTTTATACAGTGCTTCCAGTCACAGAGAGATTCTTAAAGAGACAGAACATTACAACCTGGGTAGTCAGTGGCGTAGTGGTATTATCACTGGACTAGTAACCCAGAGACCCAGGGTATTTGTCTGGGGACGTGGGTTCGAATCCCACCACAGCAGAAGGTGGAATTTGAATTTAATTAATAAATCTGGAATTAAAAGCCAGTCTAATGAGGGCCATGAAACCATTGTTGATTGTTGTAAAAACCCATCTGGTTCACTAATGTCCTTCACGGAAGGAAATCTGCTGTCCTTACCTGGTCTGGCCTACATGTGACTCCAGACCCACAGCAATGTGGTTAACTCTTACATGCCCTCTGAAATGGCCTAGCAAGCCACTCAGTTGTATCTAACCGCTACGAAGTCAATAAAAAGGAATGAAACCGGACGGACCACCAGCATCGACCTAGGCACCAGAAATGACAACGGCAAACCCAGCCCTGTCGACCCTGCAAAGTCCTCCTTACTAACATCTGGGGGCTTGTGTCAAAGTTGGGAGAACTGTCCCACAGACTAGTCAAGCAACAGCCTGACATAGTCATACGGAATCATACCTAACAGACAATGTCCCAGACACTGCAATCACTATCCCTGGGTATGTCCTGTCCCACTGGCGGAACAGACCCACCAGAGATGGTGGCACAGTGGTATACAGTAGGGAGGGAGTTGCCCGGGGAGTCCTCAACATCGACTCTGGACCCTATGAAGTCTCCTGGCATCAAGTCAAATATGGGCAAGGTAACCTCCTGCTGATTACCACCTACTGCCCTCCCTCAGCTGATGACTCAGTACTCCACCATGTTGAACAGCACTTGGAGGAAGCACTGAGGGTGGCAAGGGCACAAAATATACTCTGGGTGGTGAACTTCACTGTCCATCACCAAGCGTGGCTCGGTAGCACCATTACTGACCGAGCTGGCCGAATCCCAAAGGACATAACTGCTAGACTGGGTCTGTGGCAGGTGGAGGGGGAACCAACACGATGGAAAAACATACTTGACCTCGTCCTCATAAATCCTACTGCTGCAGATGCTTCTGTCCATGACTGTATTTGTAGGAGTTACCACCGCACAGTCCTTGTGGAGACGAAGTCCTGCCTTCACATTGAGGATACCCTCCATCGTGTTGTGTGGCACTATCACCGTGCTAAATGGGATAGATTTCAAACAGATCTAGCAATGCAAAACTGGGCATCCATGAGGCGCTGTGGGCCATCAGCAGCAGCAGAATTGTACTAGACAGATACATGAATGGGCAGGAAGAAAAGAGATACAGAAGCTTAGAAAATAGGCGACATGTTTAGAGAGAGGATCTGGATCGGCGCAGGCTTGGAGGGCCGAAGGGCCTGTTCCTGTGCTGTAATTATCTTTGTTCTTTTGTTCTTTGTACTCAACCACAATCTGTAACCTCATGGCCCGGCATATCCCCCACTCTACCATTACCATCAAGCCAGGAGGCCAACCCTGGTTCATTGAAGAGTGCAGGAGGGCATGTCAGGAGCAGCACCAGACATACCTCAAAATGAGGTGTCAACCTGGTGAAGCTACAACACAGGACTATCTGCCTGCCAAACTGTGTAAGCAGCATGCGATAGACAGAGCTAAGCGATCCCATAACCAATGGATCAGATCTAAGCTCTGCAGTCCTGCCACATCCAGTCGTGAATGGTGGTGGACAATTAAACAACTAACTGGAGGAGGTGGCTCCACAAATATCCCCATCCTCAATGATGGTGGAGCCCAGCACATCAGTGCGAAAGATAAGGCTGAAGCATTTGCAACAATCTTCAGCCAGAAGTGCCGAGTTGATGATCCATCTCGGCCTCTTCCTGAAGTCCCCAGCATCACAGATGCCAGACTTCAGCCAATTCGATTCACTTCGTGTGATATCAAGAAACAACTGAAGGTACTGGACACTGCAAAGCTATGGGCCCAGACAATATTCCGACAATAGTACTGAAAACCTGTTCTCCAAAACTTGTTGCGCCCCTAGCCAAGCTGTTCCATTACAGCTACAACACTGGCATCTACCCTGCAATGTGGAAAATTTCCCAGGTATGTCCTGTACACAAAAAGCTGGACAAGTCCAACCCGGCCAATTCCTGCCCCATCAGCCAACTCTCAATCATCAGTAAAGTGATGGAAGGTGTCATCAACAGTGCCATCAAGCCGCACTTGCTTAGCAACAACCTGCTCAGTGACGCTCAGTTTGGGTTCCGCCAGGGCCACTCAACTCCTGACCTCATTACAGCCTTGGTTCAAACATGGACAAAAGAGCTGAATTCAAGAGGTGAGGTGAGAGTAACTGCCCTTGACATCAAGGCAGCATTTGACCGAGTATGGCATCAAGGAGTCTTAGCAAAACTGAGGTCAATGGGAATCAGGGGGAAAACCCTCCACTGGCTGGAGTCATACCTAGCACAAAGGAAGATGGTTGTGGTTGTTGGAGGTCAATCATCTGAGCTCCAGGACATCACTGCAGGAGTTCCTCAGGGTAGTGTCCTGGGCCCAACCATCTTCAGCTGCTTCATCAATGACCTTCCTTCAATCATAACGTCAGAAGTGGGGATGTTCACTGATGATTGCACAATGTTCAGCACCATTCGTGACTCCTCAGATACTGAAGCAGTCCGTGTAGAAATGTAGCAAGACCTGGACAATATCCAGGCTTGGGCTGATAAGTGGCAAGTAACATTTGTGCCACACAAGTGCCAGGCAATGACCATCTCCAACAAGAAAGAATCTAACCATCTCCCGTTGACATTCAACAGCATTACCATCGCTAAATCCCCCACTATCAACATCCTAGGGGCTACCATTGACCAGAAACTGAACTGGAGTAGCCATATAAATACCTTGGCTACAAGAGCAGGTCAGAGACTATGAATCCTGAGGCGAGTAACTCACCTCCTGACTCCCCAAAGCCTGTCCACCATCTACAAGGCACAAGTCAGGAGTGTGTTGGAATACTCTCCACTTGCCTGGATGGGTGCAGCTCCAACAACACTCAGGAAGCTCGACACCATCCAGGACAATGCAGCCCGCTTGATTGGCACCCCATCAACAAACATTCACTCCCTCCACCACCGCCGCACAGTGGCAGCATTGTATACCATCTACAAGATGCACTGCAGCAACGCACCAAGGCTCCTTAGACAGCACCTTCCAAACTCGCAACCTCTACCAACAAGAAGGACAAGGGCAGCAAATACATGGGAATACCACCACCTGCAAGATCCCCTCCAAGTCACACACCACCCTGACTTGGAACTATATCGCCGTTCCTTCACTGTCGCTGGGTCAAAATCCTGGAACTCCCTGCCTCACATCACTGTGGGTGTACCTACCCCAAATGGACTGCAGCGGTTCAAGAAGGCAGCTCACCACCACCTTCTCAAGGGCAATTAGGGATGGGCAATAAATGCTGTACTGGCCAGTGATGCCCACATCCCATGAATGAATAAAAAAAAAACTCATATATTCCATTCTCCTTCATTTCATCAGAACTGAACTCATCCTTCTTCCCTTTAAATCAACTTTGATCCAAGTGTATACAGAACACAGATTAAATAACCAACAATCTTAAAACAACATACAAGACTAGACCAAAGAGGGTTAATTAGTCTACAATTCCAGTGACACAGAACACTGAGCACACACACAAGGGAATCACAGAGAGAGGAGTTACTCTCTCTTTAAATTTCCCTCGACATTGGATCTGAGCTGGATATGAACTCCAGTGAAGGTTTCAAGTTGAACTTCTTTTCACAACAATCTGGTTGCTCACACACTGTCCTAACCTTTACAGTGGGCTGTCGTAATTTCTTTTCCTTCCGTCTATTCTCCCTCATGTGCAATCTACTTTCAGGTTCTGAAATTCTCAATTCACAATGAGTCCCCATTTTAATAATGTCTAACTCATGGATGCAGGTTTGTAAATCATTGGGACTCAGGGACCGGGGTCAGGAATTAGTTCCTGTCCGCTGTCCCGCTTGATTTAAAACACGAGTCTCCACCATCACATTAACAGGAAGATCGGTGGGGGTGGGAGGGGGGGTGTGTGGAGTGGGGAGGTCCTGGACCCGCTAGTCTTCACCCGAGTGGTACTTGGAGGCTTTCTCCCCGAATGAATCCCACTCTACCTCTGAGGAATCAGTATATTCTGGATCATATAGGGTGACAGCAGACACAAATACTCACTGTTTCCCCAACTTACTCTCTAACTCCCTGATTTTAAGATGGCACTGTCAGTGATCTGTCTCCCAGTGGGACTACTAAAGGGCTTCCCTCAGAACACCACGTGAGTCTTCTAACTGCTCGCTAAGTTTTTTTATTTTCCTGGCTCATAATATCGAAGTCTTGCTGAGCATTTTGGAGAGAATGCATCGAACTCCCTGCCTGTACAGCAATAACACACTGCTGCTGAATTACTGCTCTCATATTAGCCAGCTGCTGCTGTAACACATCAATCTGATGCTTCTGATCCTGTATGAATTTGCCCTTTCCTTGGACTAACTGGTCATCCCTCTGCACGCAATATGATGCCGCTGAGGAGATGAGCTTGAAGGCTCTACCTACCTTCAACTTCTTCTCATCAACCCGTTCCTGAATAAACTGAACTACTTCCTCAAACGGAACACGATCTTTGGGTTTAAACATTCCATGAACAGTACCTGCCGGTCCTTCATTTTAACTTTTCTATCTAACTGGACCTGAAAAGCCTTCAACACAGGTTTGTCTGTCATGATTTTTCATTTAAGAAAAAACAACTACTGGCAATCGATAAAATGTACTGGCACACACCAGTTACAGTTCCTCCTCCTAGATCAAATGCTGGCCAGGCAAATGACTAGGAGACTCCATCTCAACAAAGACCAGAAGTCTAGTTTTAACTCGTCATCATGTCCCATCTCTGGGTTGCCAATTGTAAGATTCTTGTATGTTCGTGTGTGACCTTGACTAACCTTTGACCCACAAGGTACACACTCTGGTATTCTTAAATCAAGATAGTGAGTTTATGAAGCATAGCAAGGATTTATAAGCAATACTTAACCAGCGGCAGTTGTTAAACAGCAGAGTGCAGAGCGTCCTCGATTCTTGCTTCTTGAGCTGCTGTAGTGCAGTCTTCTCTCTTGAGGTGTTCTGTTGACTATAGGATTCTCCCCAATGTCTCTCAGCACCTTTCATTTGTGCTGCCATCCGAAGGTTCCTTAACTCCATATAAGGTTACATTCCACCTTATCCCTTTCGATTGATCAGGTATGACTGCACCTCCCAACATTGTCTCAGAAGATAGCTTGATGGCCTATGTCATTGTCACACAATGGGGAATGTTTGCTATCCCCATCAACATTCCAGTCATGAATAGTCTCCGAACACCTTCACTTACATTTCCATCGTGAGGCAGAGGAGACCACATTGTGAGCAGTGAATACAGTATACTACATTGAAAGAAGTACATGTAAATCGCTGCTTCACCTGAAAGGAGTGTTTGGGGGCTTGGATAGTGAGGAGAGAGGAGGTAAATAGGCAGGTATTACACCTTCTGCGATTGCAGGGGAAGGTGTCGTGGGAGGGGGACGCGGTGTTGGGGGAGATGGAGGAGTGGCCCAGGGTGTCGTGGAGGGAATGATCCCTTCGGAATGCTGACAGGGGAGGGGAGGGGAAGATGCCTTTGGGAGTGGCATCACACTGGATGTGGCAGAAATGGCGGAGGATGATCCTTTGGATGTGGAGGCAGGTGGGGTGGAAAGTGAGGACAAGGGGAACCCTGTCACAGTTCTGGGAGGGTGAGGAAGGGGTGAGGGTTGAGGTGCGGGAAATGGGCCGGACACGGTTGAGGGCCCTGTCAACCACAGTGGGGAGGAAGAGTGGGGGGGGGGGGGATCCTCGGTTGAGGAAAAAGGAAGACATAACAGAAACGCTGTTGTGCAAGGTTGCGTCATCACAGTAGAGGTGTCGGAGACGGAGAAACTGGGAGAATGGAATGGAGTGCTTACCTAGTCCAGGGAGCTGTGGGAGTCGGTGGGCTGATAATGAATATTATTAGACAGCCTATCCACAGAGATGGAGACAGAGAAGTCGAGGAAGGGAAGGGAAGTGTTGGAGATGGACCATGTAAAGGTGCAGAGAGGGGTGGAAATTAGAAGCAAAGTTGATAACGTTTTCCAGTTCAGGGCGGGAGCAGGAAACGGCACCGACACAGTCATCAACGAGTTGGGGGAGGGGGCCTGAGTAGGACTGGAAGAAGGAATGTTCGATACATCCCACAAAAAGACAGGCATAACTAGGATCCATGTGGGTATCCACAGCAACACCTTTTACTTGAAGGAAGTGAGTGGAGTTGAAGGAGAAGTTGTTCAATGTGAGAACAAGTGCAGCCAGGCGGAAGAGGTTGGTGATGGATGGGGACTGGTTGGGCCTCTGTTCAAGGATGAAGCAGAGTGCCCTCAAATCGTACCGGTGGGGGATGGAGGTGTAGCGAGATTGGACGTCCATAGTGAAGAGGAGACGGTTGGGTCCAGGAAACTGGAAATTGTCAAAATGACATAGGGCGTCAGAAGACTCACGGGGTGTCGGTAGGAAGAGACTGGACCGGGGAGAAAAGATAAAGACAAGATAGGAAGAAATAAATTCAGTGGGACAGGAAAAGGCTTAAACAATGCGTCTGCTGGGACAATCCTGTTTATGGATTTTGGGAAGGAGGTAGAAGCGGGCTGTCCAGGGTTGCAGGACTATGAGGTTGGAAGCTGCAGAGGGCAGCTTTCCTGTGACGTCACTGGTCACATTGTTTTCAAACTCTCACTCCCTCACCCACTCTCTTTATGCTGCTGCTCCGCTCTCGCTGTTCCCTGCTCGCCGAGTGAACTCTCGCGCTCTCTCCCGGTCACTTTATGCCCCGGCTCCGCTCTCGCTTTTTCCCGCTTGCTGAGTGAACTTTCGCTCTCTCTCGTGGTCTCTTTATGCTTTATGATAGAGATACAGACACTAACACATTCTGAATATAGATCCACGGACAATGACACCTACTGGAAAACGGACAGTGCCAACAATTACTTTGTGTTTGATGTAAAGTGTCCTGATATTACAGGAGGGTAACAGAAGCATTAGAGGGGCCTCTGTATGATTTTTGTGTGGGACGTTGACTCGCTTTTAACCCACAAGTTACTGTCTCTGGTATTCTTAAATCAAGATAGTGAGTTCATTAAGCACAGCAACGATTTGCAAGCAATTCTAAACCAACGGCAGTAGTTAAACAGCAGAGTGCCCTCAGTTTGGCTTCCTGAGCTGCTGTGGTGAAGTCTTCTCTCTTGAGGTGTTCTGTTGACTGCAGGATGATCTCTTCTCGAATCTGTGTGCACTGATGTCTCTCAGCACCTTTCATTTATACCCGCACCCTGATCCTCCGAAGGATTCTTCATTCCATATTTGGTCACATTCCACCTGAACCCTTTCGATTGGTCAGGTATGACCTCACCTTTCATACATTGTCTCTGAAGATAGCTTGATGTCCTAAGTCATTGTCACACAATGGGGAATGTTTGCTATCCCCATCAACATTCCAGTCATGAATAGTCTCCAAGCACCTTTACTTCCATTTCCATCTTGAGGCCTACAAGTCTATCAATTATTGTGACCCTGAGCCTGTCTTAATTGAAATGCAGTAAGGTACTTTTGAAGAAATCCTGTCTCATAGCAAAGCCATTTCTGCTATTGTTACAGTAGGCACCGTCTTCCACCATCTCTCCAATGCAGCATACAAATATACATTTCCCCGAACAACATGATTCCAAACACAAGATCCATAACTATATTCACAATATATATTAATGATATAGATGAGGGAATTAAATGTAATGTATCCAAGTTTGCAGACGACACAAGGTTGGGTGGGAGTGTGAGCTGTGAGGAGGATGCAGAGAAGCTCCAGTGTGATTTGAACAGATTGACTGAGTGGGCAAATACATGGCAGATGCAGTATAATACAGATAAATGTGAGGTTATCCACTTTGGTGGCAAAAACAGAAAGGCAGATTATTATCTGAATGGTGATAGATTGGGAAAGGGGGAGGTGCAGCGAGACCTGCGTGTCCTTGTGCACCAGTCACTGAAAGTAAGCATGCAGGTGAAGCAGGCAGTTAAGAAGCCAAATGGTATGTTGGGCTTCATAGCGAGAGGATTCAAGTACTGGAGCAAGGATGTCTTGAAGCAATTATACAAGGGCTTGGTGAGACCACATCTGGAGTATTGTGTGGAGTTTTGGTCTCCTTATCTGAGGAAGGATGTTCTTGCTATGGAGGGAGTGCAGCGAAGGTTCACCAGACTGATTCCTGGGATGGCAGGACTGATGTATGAAGAGAGATTGGGTCAATTAGGCTTGTATTCACCAGAGTTTAGAAGAATGCGAGTAATCTCATAGAAACCGACAAAATTCTAACAGGACTGGACAGACTAGATGCAGGAAGGATGTTCCCGATGGTGGGGGATTCCTGGACGAGGGGTCACAATCTAAGGATAAGTGGTAAGCCATTTAGGACTGAGATGAGGAGGGATTTCTTCACCCAGAGAGTGGTGAACCTGTCGAATTCTCTACCACAGAAAGCAGTTGAGGCCAAATCATTAAATATATTCAGGAAACAGTTAGATATAGTTCTTTGGGCTGAAGGAATCAAGGGATACGAGGAGAAAGCAGGAACAGGGTACTGAGTTTGGACAATCAGCCATGATCGTATTGAATGGTGGTGCAGGCTCGGAGAACCGAATGACCTACTCCTGCTCCTATTTTCTATGTTTCTCTGTTTAATTTTAATATAATATATTGCTATATATACAAAGAATAACTATTCCAGAGCAACATCATTGAAAGTCATTCCACTTTAAAACATAGTGCCTCATGTGAATTGTAACAGGCCATAACTTCACAGAATCACAGAATTGTTACAGCACAGAAGGAGGCCATTCGGCCCATCATGTCCACACTGGCTCTATGAAAGAGCAAACTCCCTCAGTTCCATTCCCCGATCTTCTCCCTGTAACCCTGAACATTCTTCCTTTTCATATAACTGTCTAATTCCCTCCTGAATGCTTCAGTTGAACCTGCCTCCGCCACATTCTCAGGCAACGCATTCCAGACCTTAACCACTCGCTGTGTGAAAAAGTTTTTCCTCTTGTCACTTTTGCTTCTCTTACCAAATACTTTAAATCTATGCCCTCTCGTTCTTTCACAAGTGGGAACAGTTTCTCTCTATCTACTCTGTCCAGACCCCGCTATTAAATCATCTCTCAGCCTTCTCTTCTCCAAGTGAAACAGTCTTAACTTCTCCAACCTATCGTTCTAACAGAAATTAATTTGGGCGGCACAGCGGTACAGTGGTTAGCACCGTAGCTTCACTGCTCCAGTAACCCAGGTTCAGTTCTGGGTACTGCCTGTGCGGTGTTTGCAAGTTCTCCCTGTGACTGCATGGGTTTCCGTTGGGTGCTCCGGTTTCCTCCCACAGCCAAAAACTCGCAGGTTGATAGGTAAATTGGCCATTGTAAATTGCCCCTAGTGTAGGTAGGTGGCAGGAGAATTCAGGGAAGGTGGGGATGTGGTAGGGAATTTGGGATTAATGTAGTATTAGTATAAATGGGTGGTTGATGGTCAGCACAGACTCGGTGGGCCGAAGGGCCTGTTTCAGTGCTGTCTCTCTAAACTAAACTACCCTTTATTCTATATTGTCTCTCCATGTTCTTCTTCTTGCGCAGATTCATTCAACAGGTTTTACATGGCTGTTGTTAAGACCTTAGTTCCTACAACTCTCGAGATAATGAAGTGTGAGAGGGGGATTAGAGGGCCTGTCCCATATACAGGAGCATGAGAGAGTTGTGAGAGGGTCCAACCCAGATACAGGAGTATGAGTGAGGGGTTGGAGGGACCTAGCCATATCAGAAGTGAGAGAGAGAGAGGTTGGAGGGACCGACCCATATCCAGGAGTGTGAGTGAGGGGTTGGAGGGACCTAGCCATATCAGAAGTGAGAGAGAGAGAGGTTGGAGGGACCGACCCATATCCAGGAGTGTGAGAGAGGTTTAAGAGGGACCATCCTAGATGCAGGAATTTAAGTCTGGGGTGAGAGAGATTTCCCCAGATACAGGAGTGTGAGAACATGGTTCGAGGGATCTTCCAAGATATAGGAGACTGAGAGAGTCATTAGAAGGATCCATCCAGATACAGGAGTGAGAGAGGTGTTAGAGGGACCTCTTCAGATACAGGAGTGAGAGAGAGGGTTTAGACGATTCACCCCAGATACTGGAATTTGAGAGAGGGATTAGAGCAGGCTCTACAGTTACAGGAGTGTCCCAGATATAGGAGTGTGAGAGAGGGGTTAGATGTATCTCCCCAGATACTGAAATTTGAGAGAGGGATTAGAGCAGGCTCCACAGTTACAGAAGTGTGAGAGAAGTGTTAGACAGCCCATCCCAGATATAGGAGTGTGAGAGAGGGTTTAGAGGGACCTCCCAAGGTACAGGAATATGACAGGTGGGTTATAGGGATGTCCCAGTTACAGGATTGTGAGAGAGGGCTCAAAGTCTCCCCAGAAACAGTGATATGACCCATCCTTTTAATACTTTTGCCAAGACTGTTGTCTTGAATAGCTTTTCCATTGAATGTTTTCTTTCTGTCAGTATCTGTAGAAGTATCTGTTGTTGTGATCTTGTAGTTTTTATTTTTTTGGGAAGAATGCGTTGTGCCTTGAAGGCTGGAAAGGGAGCCGTACTGATTTAAGGCAGCAAGCGATAAAGTCTGAGTCAAAGAGTGAATTCTCCATGTCAGAGATACAGCCATTCAGGACCAGAGATCAAGAGATACATTGTTACAATTGAATTTTGAACTGGCTAATAGTGGAAACAGACTGTTCTAATGGAGAAACAGACAGACAGCTCTGTGTTAACAACTGAATGGAGCACAGAAAATTAACAAGTTGTATCAGTTTGGGTGGAGTAAGAAACAACAAGGGGCAGAAAACACAGGTGGGAGCAGTTTATCAACCCCTAACAGTAGCTACAGCATCGGGCAGAGTATAAATAAGAAAATTAGAGGTGCATTGAACACGGGTTATCATGGGGGTATTTAATCTTCATATATAGAGTCATAGAGAGATACAGCACCAAAATAGGCCCTTCGGCCCACCGAGTCCATGCCGACCATCAGCCACCCATTTATACTAATCCTACATTAATCCCATTTGCCCGACCACATCCCCACAATTCTCCTCCCACCGACCTGCACTCGGGGCAATTTTTTTACAATGGCCAATTTACCTATCAACCCGCAAGTCTTTGGCATGTGGGTGGAAACCGGAGCACACGGAGGAAACCCATGCGGTCACAGGGAGAATTTGCAAACTGCGCATAGATTGGGCAAACTAAATTTGCTATAAGAGTGTGGAGGAGGAGTTCATGCAATGTATATAAGATACATTTCTAGATCAGTCTGTGGAGAAGCCAAGTAGGTAACAGGCTATTGAAGATCTCATATTGAGAAAGGGTTAGTTTATAACCTTGTCGTGAAGCTTCCTCAAGGGAAGAGTGATCATAATATGCAAATTTTATCTTGAGTTGGAGAGTGATTTAGTGAAGTCAGAATGAAAGATATTAAATCTGAACAAAGCAAACCACATTGGTGGGAGGAGTGAGTTGCAGCAATACTTCTAATTTTTGTTATTGAGTGTGGCCTATTCATTGAAGTGAATTTTTTTTTGCCACACAATCATTTACAGAATTAGTTCATTATTTGCTACAAATATACATTCACATAATGAATAAAAAACCCACTGGAGAAGTAGTCCAACCATGGCTAACAAGAGAAGGTAAAGATGGTGATCTCACCAAACCCTTTGACCTCGTCAGCAGACGTGGTCTCTTTAGACTACGAGAAAAGATCGGATGTCCACCAAAACTACTAAGTATCATCACCTCATTCCATGACAATATGAAAGGCACAATTCAGCACAGCGGCGCCTCATCAGACCCCTTTCCTATCCTGAGTGACGTGAAACAGGGCTGTGTTCTCGCACCTACACTGTTTGGGATCTTCTTCTCCCTGCTGCTCTCACATGCGTTCAAGTCTTCAGAAGAAGGAATTTTCCTCCATAAAAGATCAGGTGGCAGGTTGTTCAAACTTTGTCCATCTAAGAGCGAAGACCAAAGTACGGAAAGTCCTTATCAGGGAACTCCTCTTTACTGACGATACTGCATTAACATCTCACACTGAAGAGTGTCTGCAGAGACTCATCTACAAGATTGCGGCTGCCTATTCCTCTGTTCTGAAGAAGGGTCACTGACCCGAAACGTTAACTCTGCTTCTCTTTCCACAGATGCTGCCAGACCTGCTGAGTGATTCCAGCATTTCTTGTTTTTGTTGCGGCTGCCTACAATGAATTTGGCCTAACCATCAGCCTCAAGAAAACGAACATCATGGGACAGGACGTCAGAAAGGCTCCATCCAACAATATCAGCGAGCATGCTCTGGAAGTGGTTCAAGAGTTCACCTACCTAGGCTCAACTATCACCAGTAACCTGTCTCTCGATGTAGAAATCAGCAAGCGCATGGGAAAGGCATCCACTGCTATGTCCAGACTGGCCAAGAGAGTGTGGGAAAATGGTGCACTGACACGGAACACAAAAGTCCGAGTGTATAAAGCCTGTGCCCTCAGTACATTGCTCTACGGCAGCGAGGCCTGGACAACGTATGTCAGCCAAGAGCGACGGCTCAATTCATTCCATCTTCGCTGCCTCTGGAGAATCCTTGGCATCAGGTGGCAGGACCGTATCTCCAACACAGTAGTCCTCAACGCAACCAACATCCCCAGCTTATACACCCTACTGAGCCAGTGGCGCTTGAGATGGCTTGGCCATGTGAGCCGCATGGAAGATGGCAGGATCCCCAAGGACACATTGTACAGCGAGCTCGTCACTGGTATCAGACGCAGCAGCCGCCCATGTCTCCCCTTTAAAGACGTCTGCAAATGCGACATGAACTCCTGTGACATTGATCACAAAGAACAAACAACAGTACAGCACAGGAACAGGCCATTCAGCCCTCCAAGCCTGCGCCGATCTTGATGCCTGTCTAAACTAAAACCTTCTGCACTTCCGGGGACCGTATCTCTCTATTCCCATCCTATTCATGTATTTGTCAAGATGCCTCTTAAACGTTGCTATCGTACCTGCTTCCACCACCTCCCCCGGCAACCAGTTCCAGGCACTCACCACCATCTGTGTTAAGAACTTGCCTCGCACATCCCCTCTAAACTTTGCCCCTCGCACCTTAAACCTATGTCCCCTAGTAACTGTCTCTTGCACCCTGGGAAAAAGCTTCTGACTATCCACTCTGTCCGTGCCACTCATAACTTTGTAAACCTCTATCATGTCGCCCCTCCACCTCCATCGTTCCAGTGAAAACAATCCGAGTTTATCCAACCTCTCCTCATAGCTAATGCCCTCCAGACCAGACAACATCCTGGTAAACCTCCTCTGTACCCTCTCCAAAGCCTCCACATCCTTCTGGTAGTGTGGCGACCAGAATTGCACGCAATATTCTAAGTGTGGCCTAATTGAGGTTCTGTACAGCTGCAGCATGACTTGCCAATTTTTATACTCTGTGCCCTGAACGATGAAGGCAAGCATGCCATATGCCTTCTTGACTACCTTATCCACCTGCGTTGTCACTTTCAGTGACCTGTGGACCTGTACGCCCAGATCTCTCTGCCTGTCAATACTCCTAAGGGTTCTGCCATTTACTGTATACTTCCCACCTGCATTAGACCTTCCAAAATGCATTACCTCACATTTGTCCGGATTAAACTCCATCTGCCATTTCTCCGCCCAAGTCTCCAACCAATCTTTTTCCTGCTGTATCCTCTGACAATCCTCATCATTATCCGCAACTCCACCAACCTTTGCATCATCCGCAAACTTACTAATCAGACCAGCTACATTTTCCTCCAAATCATTTATATATACTACAAACAGCAAAGGTCCCGGCACTGATCCCTGCGGACCACCACTGGTCACATCCCTCCATTCAGAAAAGCCCCCTTCCACTGCTACCCTCTGTCCTCTATGACCGAGCCAGTTCTGTATCCATCTTGCCAGCTCACCTCTGAGCCAATGTGACTTCACCTTTTGTGCCAGCGTGCCATGAGGGACCTTGTCAAAGACTTTACTGAAGTCCATGTAGACAACATCCACTGCCCTTCCTTCATCAATCATCTTCGTCACTTCCTCAAAAAACTCAATCAAGTTAATGAGACACGACCTCCCCTTTACAAAACCATGCTGCCTCTCGCTAATAAGTTAATTTGTTTCCAAATGGGAGTAAATCCTGTCCCGAAGAATCCTCTCCAATAATTTCCCTACCACTGACGTAAGGCTCACCGGCCTATAGTTTCCTGGATTATCCTTGCTACCCTTCTTAAACAAAGGAACAACATTGGCTATTCTCCAGTCCTCTGGGACCTCACCTGTAGCCAATGAGGATACAAAGCACTGGAGTGCTGACTTGGGTTGCATTAGAGTGTTAAAGTGGAAGTTTGGTGACTGAGGATAATTAAGGGTTAATTTTATCTTCAGTCTAGTTGTCTTTTATTTAGCAGATTAACTTAACAGTTGCTGTTTGGGTTGGAGAAGGTGAGTTTTAGTCCAGCTTTAAACAGGGTTCACTCAGGCTCTGCTTGCTGCTGCACCTTGTGAATTAGAGAATTGGCTTAAACCAGTTTTTAGGTGCTGGAGTCAGTCAGTATAAAAGTGGGCCATCTTACAGTGCTGACCTTGTTTGCACAAGAGTGCTGACTTGGGGTGCATTAGAGTGTTAAAGTGGAAGTTTAGTGACTGAGGAGGTTTGGTGAGGAGGGAGCCAGGAGCTCCTTTCATTTGCTACATGTCCTCAGAGTGAGGGGAGCCGAGAGTTTCCAAAGAGTACAGCTGAATGGTGAGTAAGTCCTGGTGGGTATTTTTCAAAGTGGATTAAATTGTAAGTCATTGTTTTAGCAAGACTTAGTTGTTTTTTCTTTATTTATAATCTTCTAAAGTTTTAAAATTAAAGGATTTAGTCATGGCAGGAGAGCTTGAAGCCGTGGTTTGCTCCTCTTGCTGCATGTGGGAATCCGGGAACATTTCCAGTCCCCGGGACCAGCATGTGAGCAGGAAGTGTGTCCAGCTGTAGCTCATGGAAGCTCGGATTTCAGAGCTGGAACGGCGGCTGGAAACACTGTGGAGCATCCGCGAGTCTGAGAGCAACGTGGATAGCACGTACAGAGAGGTGTCACACTACAGCTGAAAGGACTTGAGGAAGGAAGGGAATGGGTGACCACCAGGCAGTCCAAGAGAATCAGGCAGGTAGTTCAGGAGTCCCCTGGGGTCCCGCTTGCAAATCGGTATTCCATTTTGGAGGCTGATGAGGCTGGTTCCGCCTGGGAGTGCGGACAGAGCCAAGCTTCTGGCACTGCAAGCAGCCTGTCTGCACAGGAAGGGGGAAAGAGAGGAAGAGCAATAGTAATAGGGGATTCTATAGTCAGGGGAACAGATAGGCGCTACTGTGGCCGTCAACGTGACACCAGGATGGTGTGTTGCCTCCCTGGTGCCAGGGTCCGGGATGTCATTGAACGGCTGCAGGGCATCCTGAAGGGGGAGGGTGATAAGGCAGAGGTCATGGTACATGTTGGTACCAATGACATAGATAGAAAGAGGGATGGGGTCTTGCATCAGGAATTCAGGGAGTTAGGCAGTAGACTAAAAAGCAGGACCTCTCGGGTTGTAATCTCTGGAATACTCCCAGTGCCACGTGCTAGCGAGTATAGAAATAGGAGAATAGCACAGATGAATAAGAGTTGGTGCAGGAGAGAGGGTTTTAGATTCCTGGACCACTGGGACCGTTTCTGGGGAAGGTGGGACCTGTACCAACGGGACAGTCTACATCTGAACCAGAGGGGGACTAACATCCTTGCTGGCAGGTTTGTTAGTGCTGTGAGGAGGAGTTTAAACTAATTTGGCAGGGGGAGGGGATGCAGACTCCTAGCAGAATAGGGACACAGCTAAACACAGGAAAGTGAACAAGTCAGAGAGAATACAGCGGAAGTAAGTTTCAAGGGAGAACGACCAGGATGGAAGGCCTCTACTTTAATGCCAGGAGTATTACAGGTAAAACAGATGAGTTAAGGGCAAGGATTGACACGTGGAATTGTGATATTGTAGCCATCACGGAGACATGGTTGAGGGAGGGGCAGGATTGGCAGCTCAATATCCCGGGATATAGAATCTTCAGGCGAGACAGGGGAGGGGGTAAAAGAGGAGGGGGCATTGCAATATTAGTTAAGGAGTCAGTTACTGCGGTAAGGAGAGATGATTTCTTGGAGGACACATCAAATGAAGCTTTATGGGTAGAGTTTAGGAATAAAAAAGGGACAGCCACATTGTTAGGTGTTTATTATAGACCCCCCAGATAGTCGGCAGGAAATTGAGGAGCAAATATGTGTGCAATTTGCAGAGGTGTGTAAAAATAAAAGGGTAATTATATTCGGTGATTTCAACTTTCCCAACATTAGATTTAGAGATACAGCAAAGAAACAGGCCCTTCGGCCCACCGAGTCTGTGCCGACCATTAACCACCCATTTATACTAATCCTACACTAATCCCATATTCCTACCACATCCTCACCTGTCCCTATATTTCCCTACCACCTACCTATACTAGGGGCAATTTATAATGGCCAATTTACCTACCAACCTGCAAGTCTTTTGGCTGTGGGAGGAAACTGGAGCACCCGGAGGAAACCCACGCAGACACAGGGAGAACTTGCAAACTCCACACAGGCAGTACCCAGAATTGAACCCGGGTCGCTGGAGCTGTGAGGCTGCGGTGCTAACCACTGCGCCACTGTGCCGCCCACTAATTGGGATAGTCATCGTGTTAAGGGCTTCGATGGAGTGGAGTTCTTAAAATGTATACAGGAGAACTTTTTAGCTCAATATGTAGAGGATCCAACAAGGGAGGGTGCAGTGCAGGACATAATTCTGGGGAATGAAGCCGGATAGGTGGTTGATGTGTTGGTGGGGGAGCCTTTTGGTGATAGCGACCACAACATGGTACAATTTAAGCTTGGTATGGAGAAAGAAACAGACAAGTTTCAAAAAAAGGTTTTGCATTGGGGGTGAGTGAATTTTAGCAAAATAAGGCAGGATCTGACCAAGGTAGACTGGAAAGTGTTACTTGTCGGGGAATCTCCAGGTCTGGACGATTTGTGTCCCAGGATGCTGTGGGAGGCGAGGGTGGAGATTGCAGGGGCTCTGACCCTAATTTTTAATTCCTCTTTGGCCACGGACGAGGTGCCAGAGGACTGGAGAACAGCTAATTTGGTCCCACTATTTAAGAAAGGTAGTAGAGATAAGCCAGGGAACTACAGACCAGTGAGTCTCACATCAGTGGTAGGGAAACTACTGGAAAAAATTCTGAAGGAGAGAATCTATCACCACTTGGAGAGGCAAAATTTGATCAGGAATAGTCAGCATGGCTTTGTCAGAGGGAGGTCATGCCTAACAAATTTGATTGAATTGGGTGTGTAGATGAGGGTAGTGCAGATGATGTAGTTTACATGGATTTTAGCAAAGCCTTTGACAAGGTCCCACATGGGAGACTTATCAAGAAAACAAATGCACATGGGATACAGGGTAACTTGATAAGGTGGATTCAAAATTGGCTTAGCTGTAGGAGACAGAGAGTGATGACAGACGGCTGTTTTAGTGACTGGACGCCAGTGTCCAGTGGCGTACGACAGGGATCTGTGCTGGGCCCCCTATTGTTTGTCATTTATATAAACGACATAGATGACTATGTGGGGGGGTAGGATCAGTAGGTTCGCAGACGACACAAAGATTGGCCGAGTGGTTATCAGTGAGGTGGAGTGTCTTCGGTAAATATAGACAGGATGGTCAAATGGGCAGAAAAGTGGCAGGTGGAATTTAATGCTGAAAAGTGAAATGATGCACTTTGGAAGGAGTAATGTGACACGGAAGTATTCAATGAATGGCCTGACACTGGGAAGGTCCGAGGAACAAAGGGACCTTGGCGTGTTTGTCCATAGATCTCTGAAGGCAGAAGGGCAGGTTAATAGGGTGGTGAAAAAGGCATATGGGACACTTGCCTTTATCAATCGAGGCATAGTTTACAAAAGCAGGGAGATCATGTTGGAGTTGTGCAGAACTTTGGTAAGGCCACAGCTGGAGTACTGTGTGCAATTCTGGTCGCCACATTATAGGAAGGATGTGATTGCATTGGAGGGGGTGCAGAGGCGATTCACCAGGATGTTGCCTGGGATGGAACATTTAAGCTATGAAGAGAGGTTGGATAGGCTTGGGTCGTTTTCACTGGAGTAGAGAAGACTGAAGGGTGACCTGATCGAGGTGTAAAAGATTATGAGGGGCATGGACAGGGTGGATAGGGAGCAGCTGTTCCCCTTAGTTGAAGGGTCAGTTACGAGGGGTCACAAGTTTAAGGTGAGGGGCAGGAGGTTTAAGGGGCATTTGAGGAAGAACTTTTTTACCCAGAGGGTGGTGACGGTCTGGAATGCCCTGCCTACGAGGGTGGTCGAGGCAGGTTGCCTCACATCCTTTAAAAAGTACCTAGACGAGCACTTGACACGTCAGAACATTCAAGCCTATGGGCCAAGTGCTGGCAAATGGGATTAGGTAGACAGGTCAGGTGTTTTAATACATCGGTGCAGACTCGATGGGCCGAAGGGCCTCTTCTGCACTGTATTATTCTGCGATTCTGTGAAGATTTCTGTCAAGACCCCAGCAATTCCTTCCCTTGCCTCCCTCAGTAGTCTGGGGCAGATCCCATCAGGCCCTGGGGACTTATCTACCTTAATGCTTTGCAAGACGCCCAACTCCTCCTCCTTTTTGATAATGACATGACCCAGACTATCCCTTCCCTAGACTCATCATCCACCACTAGTCCTTCTCTTTGGTGAATACTGATGCAAATTACTCATTTCGTACTTCGCCCATTTCCTCTGGCGCGGACAGCCATAAAGACGGGGCTAAAATGTGGCGAGTCAAAGAGACTTAGTAGTTGGCAGGAATAAAGGCAGAGACGCAAGGGGAGAGCCAAGTGTGTAACAGCCCCGACAAACAAATTTCTCTGCAGCACCTGTGGAAGAGCCTGTCACTCTAGAATTGGCCTTTCTAGCCACTCCAGGCGCTGCTTCACAAACACTGACCACCTCCAGGCGCTTACCCATTGTCTCTCGAGATAAGGAGGCCAAAGAAGAAGAAGAACACATAGATTCCCTCCTCTGTCCTTGAGTGGGCCAACCCTTTCCCTGGTTACCCTCTTGCTCTTCATATACGTATAAAAATCCTTGGGATTTTCCTTAATCCTGTTTGCCAATGACTTTTCATGACCCCTTTTAGCCCTCCTGACTCCTTGCTTAACTTCTTTCCTACTGTCTTTATATTCCTTGAGGGCTTCGTCTGTTCCCAGCCTTCCAGCCCTTACGAATGCTTCCTTTTTCTTTTTGACGAGGCTCACAATATCCCTTGTTATCCAAGGTTCCCGAAACTTGCCAAACGTATCCTTCTTCCTCACAGGAACATGCTGGTCCTGGATTCTAATCAACTGACGTTTGAAAGACTCCGACATGTCAGATGTTGAATTACCCTCAAACAGAGATAGTGGATGCATTGGTTTTGTTCTCCCAGATTTCTCAGATTCCCGAATCGTCCCAGTGGATTGGGAAGTAGCAAACATAATCCCACTATTCAAGAAAGGAGGGAAAGAGGAAACAGGGAACAATAGGCCAATACATCAATCATTGGGAAAATGCTAGAATCTATTATTCGGGACATGGTAACAGAGCAGTAAGAAAATCACAATAGGATTAGGCAGAGTCAACACAGATTATGAAGGGAAATCATGTTTGAGTTTTTGAGGTTAGAACTAACAGAGTACATGAGGGTGAACCAGTGAAAGTAGTGTATTTGGATTTAAAAATCATTTGATAAGGTGCCACATGAGAGATTATTACAGAAAATGAGGAGTGATGGGATTGGGGTAATAAACTGCCATGGATTGAGAATTGGTTAATGGATAGAAAACAGAGAGTAGGAATAAACAGGTCATTTTCAGGCTGGCAGGCTGTAACTAGTGGGGTACTGCAAGGATCAGTGCTTGGACCTCAGCTATTTACAATCTATCTCAATGAGAGGAGAGGAGAGGACCCAGTGTAATGTATACAACGTTTCTGACAATATGATGTTAGATAGGAAAGTAATCTGTGAGGAGGATACAAAGAGGCTGCAATGGGGAACAGGTTGAATGATTGAGCAAGAACACAGCAGAGGGAATATGATGTGGGGAAGAGTGAAGTTATCAAATTCAGAAGGAAAGATGGAAAAACAGAATATTAATTAAATGGTGAGAGACTGGGAAATTTTAATATTTAGAGGGACCTGGGGGGCCCTGTATACAAATCACTTAACATGAAGGTACAGCAAGCAATTGGGAAAGCAAATGGTATGTTAGCCTTTATTACAGGGGGATTGGAGTATTACAGTAAAGAATTCTTACTACACTTATATGTAGGGTCTTGATGAGACCACATCTAGAGTTTAGTCAGTATCTAACGCATGCTGTACCTGGATTGGGAGTGTTTGATGGGACAATGTAGAGGGAGCTTTACTCTGTATCTATCCCATTTTTTTTCTTTTTTTTCCTTTTTTATATTTTTGTTGAGGTGGTCTTTATACCTCAGGCCCTTTTATACTTTTGTTGAGGGGGATTTTTTTCCTGAGGCCCCCTTTATATACATTTTAATATAACTACTAAAAACAGATAAATAAAACAAAAACTCAAATTAAAATGCCATTCTCGGCATTGATGATGCACTCCAGTCCCTGCGGTGCCCACCAGCCGTGGAAGGCCTCAAGTGTGCCGGCGGACACCACATGCTCCTTCTCCAGGGACACACGGGTGCGAAGGTAACCGCGCAAGAGGGGCAGGTAATCAGGGAGGACGGACCCCCCCGAAGGCCCACAGCCTGGACCTGTGAATTGCCACCTTGACCAGATCCAGGTGCAGACCGATGAGGAGATCCTCCCCCCGGCACACGCCCCTCCGCACTGGGTGCGCAAAGATCAAGAGCGTGGAACTGAAGTGCAACCAAAACATGAGGAGCAGCCCCTTCAAATACTCAAACATATACTCCATATACACGTGGAACACAGACTCTTCCAGGCCGCAAAAATTACAGGCAGCCTGGGAGTCCATGAAACTGCTTAACAGCCACTGCACAGGACTGCCCTGTGCAGCATCCTCCATCCCAGGTCCCTGATGTAAAGGGGCAGGACTCCCGCGTATAGAGACCTCCATTGGGGCTTCCCCTCACCGCCAGATGGCAACGCGGACCGCCAGGGCATGTCCGGCTGGGTGACGAGGGTGAGGAAGTGGAGAGTATGCAGGCGCAGCCCATAGAGGAAACCCCTCCGCGCTGTTTGGAATGGCACGGAGGGCATTTCCGAGAGGAGGCTCGGGTTGTGCGGGACCGGGTCCCGAGGAGGTTTCGAGGCCTGGGCCCAATGCGTACTTTCGGCCAAGAGGGGGTCAGCTCAGCTGGGACACCCTCGACACCCGCAGTGAGGGGAGTCCCAAGGGCTTCGGCTATTCCTCCGCTCATCAGTTCGTCCCTCAAGCTGCCTGCCTGGACAGCTGAAGCACTCTCCTCTGCCAGCGGGGGAGCGCCCTGACTTCAGGCAACTGTTCCAGACTCTGAATAGATCCATGTAAAAGACAGGCAACTTCCTCAGACAGCAGCGGCTAATGGTCTCTGTTGGGAGCTGCATGTCGTCTTGAAGACACTGGTGGAAAAAATACGTCGCCAGTACACACCATCTGGGAGGACACTCGACGTACAGGTATAGCTGCAGGGTCCGAAGGCGAAGCCTGGGTGCGGACACACACCAGCGACTGGCCGCCCTCCTCAATCGGGAGACTCAGGACCACGGCAGAGACCCAGTGTTTCCTCTTGCCCCAGAAGAAATCGATGAGCTTCTTCTGGATCTTGGTGGCGAATGCAGGGGGTGGGGCCAAAGAGATCATCCGGTACCACAGCATCGAGGCTACCGGTTGGTTTATGACCAGCACACGGACCCTGTAGGAAAGCACTCGGAGCAGTCCTGTCCAGTGCCCCAGCCGAGTGGTCACCTTCGCCTCCAACTCCTGCCAGTTTGCCGGCCAGGCTTCTTCAGCGGGGCGAAGGTGGACTCCCAGATAGAGGAGGTGGGTGGTGCTCCACGCAAAAGGTGTCAACTCCTTCGGCAGGGAGTCCACCCGCGACGGAGACTGGAACATTTCTCCCAATTGATCATTGCGGAGGACGTGGCAGAAAAGGTCTGCTGGCAGTCGCGCATCCTTCGCAAGTCAACGGGATTTGTGACCGCGAGGAGCATGTCATCGGCGGAAGCCGAAAGGACGACCCACGTGGCCGACTCACACAGAGCCAATCCTGTCAACCTCCTGCAAAGCAGGCACAGGAGCGGCTCCACGCAGATGGTATACAATTGGCCGGACATGGGGCATCCCTGACGCACTCCTCTCCCAAAGCGACGGGGCGTCGTCAAGGACCCGTTAACTTTGATCAGATACTCTGCGGCGGCGAATAAAAGTCGGACCCGGGCCACAAAATGAGGCCCAAGTCCGAATGCGTCCAGAGTCCCGAAAAGGCATTCGTGATCCACCCTGTTGAACGCCTTCTCCTGATCTGGGACTGCCAGACCAGTCCTCTGGGAATGCTGGATGACATCCCGGACCAGGTGGATGTTGTCCTGGATGGACCGGCCCTGGACAGTTGAGGACTGGTCGGGGTGGATCATGTGGGCCAGCACGGAGCCCAGGTTGGTAGACATAGCCTGGGCAAGGAACCTATAATCTGTGCTGAGGAGGGAGACTGGACGCCAGCTTTTAAGAAGGTGGAAACCGCCCCTCTTCGGCAGCAGGACGCGACCACCCTGTGCCACGAGAGGGGCATGTCCCCAGTCACAGGCTTTCCCCCAGGACCCACGCGTAATTGTCCCTCAGGACATCCCAGAATGCCCTGAGAAGCTCCACGGTCAGCCCGTCCAGCCCCGGGGATTTGCCCCAGGAGAGCTGGTGGAGGGCGCCAGTCAGCTCCGCCAATTTGAGTGAAGCCTCCATTCCTTTTGGCTCCCTCCAGGCTGGACAGCGGCAGGTCCTCCCACAAAACTCTGCACGCGTCCTCGCTGGACTGATCTGGAGAGAGCAACGCACTGTAATAGGTATGGACCAGGAGGCCCATTCCCTCCAGATTCCTGATGGAGGATCCATCGTCGGCCAGCAGCTCGATGAGCTGCTTACGGACCCCTTGCCATTTTTCCAGTGAGTAGAAGAAGGGTGAGGTGCAGTCCAAATTTTCCAGGATCTGGATCCGAGACCTCACCTATGCGCCTCGGGATCCTATGTGCTGCAGGCCCCTCTGCTCGCCCTTCTTCTCTTTGTACGCCTGCCACAGGGCCGGGTCCGCGACGGCATGACCGAGGTGGGACTCCAAGTCAAGCAGCCCCTCTCTAGGTGCCCGATCTCGGCTTCCCGCCTCCTGGTCGACCCCTTCACGCACCCCTGACAGAAGACATGGATTTGAGTCTTGCCCACATCCCACCATAGCCTCAAGGAGGGGAAGCCCCCCTGCTTCCTTCTCCAGTCGGCCCAGAATCATTAGAACGAGTCCCGGAATCGCTCGTCCTCCAGCAGCCAGTTGTTAAGTGCCAGTCTGCTTACGCCGCCCGTGCGCTGAGCAGAGTGAACTCCGCCCACACCAGGTGGTGGTCCGAGCACAGCACCAGCCGCATGGAGGCCGCCGAGATGTGGGACACGTATGCCTGCGAAATGTAGAGGCGGTCGATTCGGGACCCTCCTCCTCCAGACCTCCACGTGAAGGCGCTGGAGTCGGGTTGGAGATTCCGCCAGATGTCCACCAAGTTGATGGAGTTGATCAGTTCCCTCAACTTGTCCACCGATGCTTGGCCTCACTGGGGACCGGAGCGATCCCCCACTTCAAGGGTACAGTTTAAATCCTCTCCGAGGATGATGCACTCGCCACCATCGATGGAGCTCAGTAGAGTGGACAGTTCTTCAAAGAAGCGCGCTTGCAACGCGCAGGGCCTGGGCACATATACGTTCACTCAGTGGAGAGGCACGCTACCCAGGTGAATGGCAAGGTGGAGCAAGTGGCCCGGCATGAGCTCCTTGACCCCCCCCAGGATTTCTGGCTGAAAAGTCGGGGCCAACAAGATAGGCACCCCACTAGAAATAGGGGTGAGGTGACTCATGTAGACCCCACCCTGCCACTCCAGGAGCCAGGTGGTTTCGTCTCCTGGAACGGTGTGAGTTTCCTGCAGAAAGCTCACCGCATATCTCCCTTCCCTGATGACTGAGAGATTGTGAAAACTACGGTGAGACCCCCTGCTACCGTTGATGTTGAGGCTGGCTATGGTTATCTTCATGTCAAAGGTACTTAAAAACCGTCACCATCACCTCACTGTGAGGAGGGAGTGGAAGTGCACCTGGCCTTCCACTCCCCCAGCAACCCATTGAGGAACGCTTTAAACTGGCGCCTCTCAACCAATTTCACACCCGCGCCCTTTCCCACTTTCTTGAGGACAGCACGGACGGACTGGATGATCAGTGCCGGATTCGACCAACAGCCGAGGGCCAGCTGAACTTTATTGCGGCAACCCCTGCATGCCGCAAGGAAATCCCGGAGTTCCGCCGTGGGGATGAGAGGAGACTCAGTGGGAGGCACGAGGGACTCCACCACCGCAGTGGCGATGGAATCAAGATTGTCCTCCGTGCCCCACATCGAGTCCCCATCCTCCTCCGGGTCGTCACCACCAGCGGCCGACACACCCAGCACACACTGTGGGGCGGATATCCTGGCCGTGCCAGCTGGTCCCACCTCCGTCATGATCCCGCCCCAAGGATCGATGGCCGAGGAATCCTCTCTGGGTTCGAGGATGGAACTTGAGCCTATGGGCGCCAGCGGCTCAGGACCCCCCTCCACCTCCGACCCCAGGCCAATGAGCGGTCCAGGGGAGATGGAACAAAGAACAAAGAAAATTACAGCACAGGAACAGGCCCTTCGGCCCTCCAAGCCTGCGCCGATCCAAATCCTCTATCTGAACCTGTCGCCTATTTTCTAAGGGTCTGTATCTCTTTGCTTGCTGCCCATTCAAGTATCTGTCTGGATACATCTTAAAAGACGCTATCGTGCCCGCGTCTACCACCTTCCGCTGGCAATGCGTTCCAGGCACCCACCACCCTCTGCATAAAGAACTTTCCACGCATATCCCCCCTAAACTTTTCCCCTTTCACTTTGAACTCGTGACCTCTAGTAATTGAATCCCTCACTCTGGGAAAAAGCTTCTTGCTATCCAACCTGTCTATACCTCTCATGATTTTGTACACCTCAATCAGGTCCCCCCTCAACCTCCGTCTTTCTAATGAAAATAATCCTAATCTGCTCAATCTCTCTTCATAGCTAGCGCCCTCCATACCAGGCAACATCCTGGTGAACCTCCTCTGCACCCTCTCCAAAGCATCCACATCCTTTTGGTAACGTGGCGACCAGAATTGCACGCAGTATTCCAAATGTGGCCGAAACAAAGTCCTATACAACTGTAACATGACCTGCCAACTCTTGTACTCAATACCCCGTCCGATGAAGGAAAGCATGCCGTATGCCTTCTTGACCACTCTATTTACCTGCGTTGCCACCTTCAGGGAACAATGGACCTGAACACCCAAATCTCTCTGTACATCAATTTTCCCCAGGACTTTTCCATTTATTGTATAGTTCACTCTTGAATTGGATCTTCCAAAATGCATCACCTCGCATTTGCCCTGATTGAACTCCATCTGCCATTTCTCTGCCCAACTCTCCAATCTATCTATATTCTGCTGTATTCTCTGACAGTCCCCTTCACTATCTGCTACTCCACCAATCGTAGTGTCGTCTGAAAACTTGCTAATCAGACCACTTATACTTTCCTCCAAATCATTTATGTATATCACAAACAACAGTGGTCCCAGCACGGATCCCTGTGGAACACCACTGGTCACACGTCTCCATTTTGAGAAACTCCCTTCCACTGCTACTCTCTGTCTCCTGTTGCCCAGCCAGTTCTTTATCCATCTAGCTAGTACACCTTGGACCCCATGCGCCTTCACTTTCTCCATCAGCCTACCATGGGGAACCTTATCAAACGCCTTACTGAAGTCCATGTATATGACATCTACAGCCCTTCCCTCATCAATCAACTTTGTCACTTCCTCAAAGAATTCTATTAGGTTGGTAAGACATGACCTTCCCTGCACAAAACCATGTTGCCTATCACTGATAAGCCCATTTTCTTCCAAATGGGAATAGATCCTATCCCTCAGTACCTTCTCCAGAAGCTTCCCTACCACTGACGTCAGGCTCACCGGTCTATAATTACCTGGATTATCCCTGCTACCCTTCTTAAACAAGGGGACAACATTAGCAATTCTCCAGTCCTCCGGGACCTCACCCGTGTTTAAGGATGTTGCAAAGATAACTGTTAAGGCCCCAGCTATTTCCTCTCTCACTTCCCACAGTAACCTGGGATAGATCCCATACGGACCTGGGGACTTGTCCACCTTAATGCCTTTTAGAATACCCAACACTTCCTCCCTCCTTATGCTGACTTGACCGAGAGTAATCAAACATCTGTCCCTAACCTCAACATCCGTCATGTCCCTCTCCTCGGTGAATACCGATGCAAAGTACTCGTTTAGAATCTCACCCATTTTCTCTGACTCCACGCATAATTTTCCTCCTTTGTCCTTGAGTGGGCCTATCCTTTCTCTAGTTACCCTTTTGCTCCTTATATATGAATAAAAGGCTTTGGGATTTTCCTTAACCCTGTTTGCTAAAGATATTTCATGACCCCTTTTAGCGCTCTTAATTCCTCGTTTCAGATTGCGCCTACAATCCCGATATTCTTTCAAAGCTTCGTCTTTCTTCAGACGCCTAGACCTTATCTTTGCTTCCTTTTTCCTCTCAGCTAGTCTCACAATTTCACCTGTCATCCATGGTTCCCTAATCTTGCTATTTCTACTCCTCATTTTCACAGGAACATGTCTCTCCTGCACGCTAATCAACCTCTCTTTAAAAGCCTCCCACATATCACATGTGGATTTACCTTCAAACAGCTGCTCCCAATCTACATTCCCCAGCTCCTGCCGAATTTTGGTATAGTTGGCCTTCCCCCAATTTAGCACTCTTCCTTTAGGACCACTCTCGTCTTTGTCCATGAGTATTCTAAAACTTACGGAAGTGTGATCACTATTCCCAAAGTAGTCTCCTACTGAAACTTCAACCACCTGGCCGGGCTCATTCCCCAACACCAGGTCCAGTATGGCCCCTTCCCGAGTTGGACTATTTACATACTGCTCTGGAAAACCCTCCTGGATGCTCCTGACAAATTTTGCTCCATCTGGACCTCTAGCACTAAGTGAATCCCAGTCAATGTTGGGAAAATTAAAATCTCCTATCACCACCACCCTGTTGCTCCTACATCTTTCCATAATCTGTTTACATATTTGTACCTCTATCTCACACTCGCTGTTGGGAGGCCTGTAGTACAGCCCCAACATTGTTTCCACACCCTTCCTATTTCTGAGTTCTGCCCATATTGCCTCACATCTCGAGTCCTCCATAGTGCCTTCCTTCAGCACAGCTGTGATATCCTCTTTGACCAGTAATGCAACTCCTCCACCCCTTTTAACTCCCTCTCTATCCCACCTGAAGCATCGATATCCTGGGATATTTAGTTGCCAATCATGCCCATCCCTCAAACAAGTCTCAGTAATAGCAATAACATCATACTCCCAGGTACTAATCCAAGCCCTAAGTTCATCTGCCTTACCTACTACACTTCTTGCATTAAAACAAATGCACCTCAGACCACCAGTCCCTCTGCGTTCATCATCTGCTCCCTGCCTACTCTTTCTCTTAGTCACGCTGACTTCATTATCTAGTTCTTTACAGGCTTTACTTACTACCTCCTTACTGTCCACTGACCTCATTTGGTTCCCATCCCCCTGCCACATTAGTTTAAACCCTCCCCAACAGCGTTAGCAAAAGCACCCCCAAGGACATTGGTTCCAGTCCGGCCCAGGTGTAGACCATCCAATTTGTAACAGTCCCACCTCCCCCAGAACCGGTCCCAATGTCCCAAAAATCTGAACCCCTCCCTCCTGCACCATCTCTCAAGCCACGCATTCATCCTGACTATTCTTTCATTTCTACTCTGACTATCACGTGGCACTGTTAGCAATCCTGAGACTACTACCTCTGAGGTCCTACTTTTTAACTTGGCTCCTAACTCCCTAAATTCTGCTTGTAGGATCTCATCCCGTTTTTTACCTATATCATTGGTGCCTATGTGCACAACAACAACTGGCTGTTCACCCTCCCCCTTCAGAATGTTCTGCAGCCGATCTGAGACATCCCTGACCCATGCACCTGGGAGGCAACATACCATTCGGGAGTCTCGTTTTCGACCACAGAACCGCCTATCTACTCCCCTTGCAATCGAATCCCCTATGAATATAGCCCTTCCACTCTTTTTCCCGCCCTTCTGAACAGCAGAGCCAGCCACGGTGCCATGAACCTGGCTACTGCTGCCTTCCCCTGGTGAGCCATCTCCCTCAACAGTATCCAAAACGGTATATCTGTTGTGGAGGGAGATGACCGCAGGGGACTCCTGCGCTGCCTTCCTGCTCTTTCTCTGCCTTTTGGTCACCCATTCCCTTTCTCCCTCAGCAATCCGAATCTGCGGTGTGACCAATTCGCTAAACGTGCTATCCACGACCTCCTCAGCATCGTGGATGCTCCAAAGTGAGTCCATCCGCAGCTCGAGAGCCGTCATGCGGTCTAACAAGAGCTGCAGCTGGACACACTTCCAGCACGTGAAGGAGTCAGGGACATCAGCCGTGCCCCTGAGCTCCCACATTGAGCAAGAGGAGCATGTCACGGGTCTGAGATCTCCTGCCATTTTTAATCTTTAGCTTAACTTAGTCTGAAACTTAGATAAATGAAAAAGGAATGAAAAGTTTTTACCAATCACACGATAAAAAACAAAGTAGAAAAAGCCTTACCTTATCTACACACCACCGAGTCCTTTTTTTTTTTGGTTAGAGGAGGAGAGCGGGTGGGAGACACTACCCGTGTAGTGTCTCGGGTTCAGAAACGGCCCAAATATATAGGGTTTTACTTACCCAGCAGCCCCTTGGTCCGCCGAAAACAAAAGGAAATTAAGTTTAAGCTGAAACTGACCTTCCCAGCTGCTCACTCGCTCGCACTCTCTGCTCCCGAATAAGCTGCTGCAATGAAAGGCAAGTTATTTTAAACGGCCCAAATATATAGGGTTTTACTTACCCAGCAGCCCCCTGGTCTCTGCCGAAAACAAAAGGAAATTAAGTTTAAGCTGAAACTGACCTTCCCTGCTGCTCACTCGCTCGCACTCTCTGCTCCCGAAGAAGCTGCTGCAATGAAAGTTCCCGACTCCTGAAATCCAGCCGGAACCGAGACCGGAGGCAGACAGAGGAGGCCATCTCGTGCCCCGCCAGTGGCCACAGACCCAGCAGATGGGGCAGCATTGTCAATTATAACCAGGTTGGGTGTCTCCTGGTTGGTGGGGAATTTTGGCTAGGAGGGCCGATCCTTTGGGGCCTCGCCCTTTCCTCCAATCAGGGCACCCAACCCAGTGGCAGAATGGGAAGTGTCTCCAGGCTCCCCCACCACAAGCAGGGCTCCACTTGCTCCCCCAGGAGAGGCCTCATGTACAGGGGCCTCCTCCTCCCCTCCATCCTGAGGTGTAGGGAGCTCCTGTCCAGACTTTGCAGCCTTGATGTTGGTGATGGCAGTGGAAACCTGGGGCCCCAAACCAGGACAGCTCCCCTCCAACAGTTGCCTTGCATCTCAGGGCCCTGAGTTACCTCCGTGGAGGGGTGCCTTCTCTTTTTCCCAGTTGGGCGCGGAGTCTCAGAGACCTCCATGTCATCAGAGGCCTCTGCCTCCGCACCCTCATTTTTGTCAGTCACTCTGGGCCTGAGGCAAGTGGGATCCCTGAGATCGGACCTTGGGCTGAGCTCAGGCTCGGGTTGTGTCATGGTGTCAGGGGGACATGCTTCTTGGCATTTAATTTTCCTCCACGCCTTCCTTCCACTCGGACAGGCACCCACCTCCCCGCCAGGGGCCATGAAAAGCATAGCCTCCGGAACCGACTGAGTTGTGTCTGCAGGATGTGTGGGGTGGAGTGGGAGGAGGTGCAGTGGCGCCACACTGGGCCGCCGAGATGGAGTTGGTGGCCGGGAGGTTGGGGCAGCTCTTACGAACATGCCCCAGCACTTTTCAGACATGGCACCACGCCCCGTCCAAGTTCCAGAAGACACGGTTGGCCGTTCCCTGGAACTCCACACTGAAGTGGCCCTCCAAGTCATCCTCCTGCGCCAGCTGCATAAACACCTCACTGTCGCCTCCAGTCAGGGTGCTCCCCCGTTGGCGGAGGAGAGTGCCTCGGCTGTCTGGGCAGCCAGCTCTGGGGACGGACCGGCAGGTGGAGGAGTAGCTGAAACCTCCAGGACACCCCTCATGTGGGTGACGAGGGGGTTCATGAATGCGGAGCGCTCCCGACTGAGCTGACCCCTGCTCGGCTGGAACTGTTTATCAGATCCAGGCCCCAAAACCCTGCTGCTACACACTCTCCACTTGCTCGCCCTCGTCTGCCACCCAGACGCTCTGTAGTGATCCGTGCTGCCATTTGGCAGCGATGGGAAACCCCGATGGAGATCTGTCCACACGGGAGTCCTCCCCCTTTACATCGGGGATCTGTGGTGGAGGGTGCTGATCAGGGCAGTCCTGTGCAATAGAGTTTTCAGTAGGTTCACTGACTCCCAGGCCACCTGTATATTTTGTGGCCTGAATGAGTCAGTGTTCTGTGTTTATATGGAGTGTGTGAGGTTGCAGCCCCTCTTTGAGTATTTAAAGGGGCTGCTCCTAAAGTTTTGGCTGTGCTTCAGCCTCACTTTCCTGATCTTTGGACACCTGGTGCAGAGGCGGGTGGGCTGGGAAGAGGATCTCCTCGTCGGTGTGCTCCTGGGCCTGGCCAAGGTGGCAATTCACAGGTCCAGGCTGCAGGCCGTCAAGGGGTCTGTCCTCCGGGATTGCCTCTCCCTCTTCCGAGGTTATGTTCACACCCGGGTTTTCCTGGAGCAGGAGCATGCGGAGTCCGCCGGTTTGCTTGAGGCCTTTTGTGACCGGTGGGCACCGCAGGGGCTGGAAAGCATCATCGATGCTGAAAATGCCATTTTAATTTGAGTTTTGTTTTATTTATTTGATTTGAATAAAATTATTTTAGACAATGCTTATAAATGGGGAACTGGGGAATAAAGGCCCCCTCAACAAAAATGTAAGGGGCCTGGGGTATAATGGCCAGTATATCAGCTTCCAATCTGGCTGAACAGACTCATTTCAGTGAGATATGTTGAATCTTGAAGGGTCAGAGTGCTGTCACTCTGGGACCCCTGTCTTATCTCAGTCTCTTTCTGAATGTGTTATTCTGAACATTCAGAGATTCCCTGCAGTGATCTCCTCTTCCCATTTCCTGTAATTCCCACATCTTCTCCCAGCCTCAATCCACCCTCAAACACCCTGTCCTCACACACACTGATCCTAAAGAGAAACAAGACACGGATATGAAGCAGTGACCAAAGCAGTAAGTTTTATTTCTGAGTACAGCCCATTATTCAGACAGCAGTAATACAGGGTCAGGGGTTACAGGACCTAAACAATCAAACAGAGCCTGTTTCCCAGGAGCAAAGGTTTCAATCAGTGAGAACTTGGAGAGCTCGGGCTGGTGGGAATCCCTCTCTGGATCTTTCACTATTTCGGTACGCAACATTGGAGATGATTGGGGCAGTCCCCTTCGACAGACTTCTCGTCTGTGTTACAGTCACCATAACGACACACTCCTCCAATATCTCTGCATCTGCCTAAAATCCAAAATGAAGAATGAATTGAGTGATGTTTCTGTACACAGAGGGAGGGAGAACGATGAGAAAACATGAAGCTGACTCTGTCAGTGTTACTAGGACTGACTCTGGACCACACATCGACCTTAGCTCTTTTGTATTTAATAAAACCCCACACCTCCCTTCCTCCCCCTGACCTGTACAGACTCACTCTCTGTCCTGAAGGGCAGCCCAAGGGGTTTTCCTCAGAGTGGACCCCACCACACCCATTATCTGAGACCAGAGACAGAGAAAAGAAAGATCTGACATTTATATAGAACCTTTCCCATCACCAGAAGGGCCCAAAGAGTTTCACAGACCATGGTCTGTTTCTGAAGAGCCGACACTGTTTTATAGGAAACTCTGCAGCCAATCTGCTCCCAGCAAAGTCCCACAAACAGTGAATGAGATTTGACAGGATGGGGAGTTTCTGGTCATGTTGGTTGTGAGAGTGATGTTGGTCCAGGACTCCGGGAGAACTCCCAGCTCTTCAAATATTGTCCCAGTCGGGTCTCCAGTTAATGGTTCATCCAAAACATGACACTTCCAACAGAGCAGCATTCCCCCAGTGCTGGACTGTATGGACTGGAGTGAGACATCAACCCACAACTTGTTCACTCAACACCCAACTGAGGCAGACTGACACCCAGTTACTGACAATGGATCATTTCACCACTTGTCACATCTACTTAATGCATGTTCTCACATCCCCATCTCTATGAAAGCTGCAGTATTAATAAAATTAAATAAACCTGTTTAAAACCCTTTTACTCCCATTCCCTCACCTCATGTTTTGAAAAACTGACTTATGTCTGGGGATTGATTCCACAGACACCTCCAGTATCTCTCCCAATTCACCATTCTTCACCTATGAGACTGCACAGTCAGTGTGGGGAAAAGGGACTGAAGGAATTCCCGATCCTTTCCTCACTCTCACACTCTGCAGCAGGTTGTAGTGATCGGGAGCAGCAACTGTGAGTTTCCCCTCTGTAGTACCTGGGTACTGAGGCCAATTACAGAGTCTGCCAACCGGGTCAATGCTCCGGCTGAGATCCACCAACTCGGCATCACCCAGTAATCTGTGCTTTTATTGCTGGTCTGTTTGGATCAGCTCACCATTCCCTCTACTCACTCAGGTAATGAATAAACAATCAGGGGATTTACCTGGGGAACTGGTTTACAATAAATTCTTCAGTCTTTCATACCATCAACTTAATTCAACTAATCAAACCGTGAATTTCAAAGAGAATAAAGTGGTTTAAAAATGAAACTGTTTGAGCCCTGGCTGCTGGGAGATCAGCAACATTTATAGGCATGTACCTTCAGAATGTGCACCAGATCTCTCTCTGTTCCCTTTGCTCCCTTTAGGTCTTGCAGCGAAGCACTGATTCAACACCAGAAAACAAAGAACTAAAAGGCACGCCTTCATCATCATCCACAGAGTTCCTCAGGATTAGAAAGCTGCAGCAGAAATGTTCTGAATCCAGACTTGCGGAGATTTCTGCTTTTATACTGACTGAAACAGTGAGTGACTCTGTGCTCTTGTAATGTCCTGGGGTGTTTCCTTTCTGTGTCAGGGTGGATCATTTGGCAGGTTGGCTCAGTTGGAATTTCATTATCTTTTAGATCATAAGATTTTATGTCTGGTTGTCAGACCAAGTCTTTACACATGAGCTCATCTGACAGGATTTGCCAGGTAAACAAATATAATATTTAACACGTTAACTCCTTCCAGTATTGTCATGTGATAGATCACTGCACTTCTAATTGATGGTGGTTGCAAGCTCTTCATCCTTATCTTTTTCACTGATGTACCAGACTCCCCATCCTCAATGATGGGGATGTTCATCAAACCTTCTTCTGTAGTTAATTATTTAATTGTCCACCACCATCACAACTGGATTTGGCAGGACTGCAGAGCTTTGATCTGATCTATTGTTTGTGAGATCACTTAACTCTTTCTAAAGCATGCTGTTTCCACCATTTAGCATGTTGTGTCATCTTATGTTGTAACTTCATCATGTTAGCAGCTAATTTTTAGGTATGCCTGGTGCTGTTCCCTGCATGTCTCCTATACTCCTCATTTAAGCAGGGTTAATCCTGTGGATGATTTTATTTATTTCGAGATACACCACTGAAACAGGCCCTTCGGCCCACCGAGTCTGTGCCGACCAACAACCACCCATTTATACTAACCCTACTTTAATCCCATATTCTCTACCACATCCCCACCATTCTCCTACCACTTACCTACACTGGGGGCAATTTACAATGGCCAATTTACCGATCAACCTGCAAGTCTTTTGGAGGTGGGAGAAAACCGGAGCACCCGGCGGAAACCCACGCAGACACAGGGAGAACTTGCAAACTCTGCACAGGCAGTACCCAGAATTGAACCCGGGTTGCTGGAGCTGTGAGGCTGCGGTGCTAACCACTGCACCACTGTGCCGCCCAAAATGATGATACTCACACAGAGAGAATCAGAATCACAGAATAATACAGTGCAGAAGAGACCGTTCGGCCCATCGAGTCTGCACCGATGCATGAAAGACACCTGACCTGTCTACCTAATCCCATTTGCCAGCACTTGGCCCGTAGCCTTGAATGTCATGACGTGCCAAGTGCTCATCCGGGTACTTTTCAAAGGATGTGAGGCAACCTGCCTCTACCACCCTCCCAGGCAGGGCATTCCAGACCGTCACCACTCTGTGGGTAAAAAAGTTCTTCCTCAAATCCCCCTTAAACCTCCCGCCCCTCACCTTAAACTTGTGACCCCTCGAAACTGACCCTTCAACTAAGGGGAACAGCTGCTCCCTATCCACCCTGTCCATGCCCCTCATATTCTTGCACACCTCGATCAGGTCACCCCTCAGTCTTTTCTGCTTCAGTGAAAACAATCCAAGCCTATCCAACCTCTCTTCATAGCTTAAATGTTCCATCCCAGGCAACATCCTGGTGAATCGCCTCTGCACCCCCTCCAATGCAATCACATCCTTCCTATAATGTGGTGACCAGAATTGCACACAGTACTCCAGCTGTGGCCTTACCAAAGTTCTGCACAACTCCAACATGACCTCCCTGCTTTTGTAATCTATGCCTCGATTGATAAAGGCAAGTGTCCCATATGCCTTTTTCACCACCCTATTAACCTGCCCTTCTGCCTTCAGAGATCTATGGACAAACACGCCAAGGTCCCTTTGTTCCTCGGAACTTCCCAGTGTCAGTCCATTCATTGAATACTTCCATGTCACATTACTCCTTCCAAAGTGCATCACCTCACACTTTTCAGCGTTAAATTCCATCTGCCACCTTTCTGCCCATTTGACCATCCTGTCGATATCTTCCTGTAACCCAAGATACTCCACCTCACTGTTAACCACTCGGTCAATCTTTGTGTCATCCACGAACTTACTGATCCTACCCCCCACATATTCATCCATGTCATTTAAATAAATGACAAACAATAGGGGACCCAGCACAGATCGTACGCCACTGGACACAGGCTTCCAGTCACTAAAACAGCCGTCTGTCATCACTCTCTGTTTCCTTCGGCTAAGTCAATTTTGAATCCACCTAATCAAGTTACCTTGTATCCCATGTGCATTTGCTTTCTTGATAAGTCTCCCATGTGGGACCTTGTCAAAGGCTTTGCTGAAATCCATGTAAACTACATCAACTGCACTACCCTCATCTACACACCTGGTCACATGCTCAAAAAAATCAATCAAATTTGTTAGGCATGACCTCCCTCTGACAAAGCCATGCTGACTATTCCTAATCAAATTTTGCCTCTCCAAGTGGTGATAGATTCTCTCCTTCAGAATTTACTCCAATAGTTTTCCTACCACTGACGTGAGACTCACTGGTCTGTAGTTCTCTGTCTTATCTCTGCAACCTTTCTTAAATAGTGAGACCACATTAGCTGTTCTCCAGTCCTCTGGCACCTCCCCCGTGGCCAGAGAGGAATTAAAAATTAGGATCAGAGCCCCTGCAATCTCCACCCTCGCCTCCCACAGCATCCTGGGACACAAATCATCCGGACCTGGAGATTTGTCCACTTTTAAGCCTTCCAAAACCTGCAATACCTTGTCACTCCCTATGACAACTTGCTCAGAGAACCTCACAGTCTCTCTCTCTATGTTCCATATCCGCATCTTCATTCTCTTGGGTGAAGACAGATGTGAAGCATTCGTTCAACACCCTACCAATGTCCTCTGAATCCACCCACAAATTTCCCCCTTGGTCCCTAATGGGTCCTACTCTTTCCCTGATTATCCTCTTCCCATTCATATACTTATAGAATATCTTGGGATTTTCCCTACTTTTCCCAGCCAGAGCTTTCTCATATCCCCTCTTTACTCTCCTAATTGCTTTCTTAAGCTCCATCCTACACTTTCTGTACTCCACTAATGCTTCCATTGATTTGCTCTCCTTGTATTTGCTAAAAGCCTCTCTTTTCCTTCTCATCATACCCTGAATGTTTCTGGTCATCCATGGTTCTCTGGGCTTGTTGCTCCTACCTATTACCCGAGAGGGAACATGTTGGGCCTGTACCCTCCCCATTTCCTTTTTGAATGCCCCCCCCCCCACTGCTCTTCTGTCGATTTCCCGACAAGTAACTCTTTCCAGTCTACCTTGGCCAGATCCTGCCTTATTTTACTAAAGTTCGCTCTCCCCAAATCCAAAACCTTTTTTTGCAACTTGTCTATTTCTTTCTGCATAGCAAGCTTAAATTGTACCATGTTGTGGTCGCTATCACCAAAATGTTCCCCCACTAACACATCAACCACCTGTCCGGCTTCATTCCCCAGAATTAGGTCCAGCACTGCACCCTCCCATGTTGGATCTTCTACCTTGCTTCTTGGTCTACGTTAGGCAGCCCAGAATTTGCCGCACCTGTGGCAAATCTGGTCACATGGCAGCCAACTGCAGCACGGTTGTTTGCAAGAACTGCAAGGAGGAAGGCCATCAGACCAAGGACTGTAAGCAGACTAAGTGTTGCAACTTGTGCGGTGCGGCAGGCCATCTCTACAAGACCTGCCCCAAACGTTGCCTCAGCTATGCTCAGGCGGCAAGGTCCAAGGATAGGCCGGGAGAAGGTTCGACGAAGGCGTCCGCTGTTCGAAAGGAGACCAGCAACCTTCTTCGCAGTGAGGAACTTCAACCTGAGAAGGAAGGGGAGGCAGCTGAAACCAACGACCCAGCACCTACCCAGCGCCCGGAAACCCCTCCTCCACAGACAGAATCAATGGAGGAGGCGGCAGCAGATGGACAAACAGGTCAGTGGCAAGTGGTCCAGAGGAAAACCACAAAGAAAAAACATCCCAAAGCCACCACCCAAACCAGTGGCAAGAGGAGGCTCTCTTCTGAATCAGACTGCAACAACTCCTCTTCACTGGACGGGGAAATGCTGGAACGACAGCCCCTTCAAAAGAGGCGGCAGAACTCCGAGATGGATGATAAAGCATCCCAGCCCCCGGGCACTGGAAGCTGTGATGGGCCCGGCGTGCCCCAACCCCAATTCCCCACACGTAATGACGTGGCCAACGCATCTCAGCTCCGGGACACCGGGAGCAAAGACACGTCTGGCGCACCTGAGCTCCGGGAGACCGGGAGCTGTGATATTTTCGAGGAGGAACAGATGGAAGCAGCTGAGGACAACCCAATCCTCTCTGCCTACAAGACCCCCCCGATGTCACCCGAGCGGCACAAACCCTGCATGAAAAATCAGGAGGGGTTTCTGAGCCCAACCAACGTGAAACTGCTTGCGCATACGATGGGTATGCAGGAACATCCCGAAGGGGAAGGACTGGGACTAGTGAGGACAAATGGTATGGGAAGCAACAACTAATTTTTAGTAAAAAATGGGTGTAAGAATTGCTTCCATTAATGTGCGTAGCATTAAATCTACTACGCGATGTGTTTCAACCTTGGATTACCTTGCCAAGGTCAAAGCTGACCTACTGTTTCTGCAGGAGTGTGGAATACCACACCTCAGCACCTACAGGCAGTGGTCGCGATGGTGGTCCCACGGGCCATCGATCTGGTCGGGGGGTAATGACTGCCGTTCCTCCGGCCTGGGTATTCTGCTGCGGGGAGGTAACTTCACCATCTCCGAAGTTAAGGAGGTGGTGGGCGGCCGCCTCCTCGTAGCAGACGTGATGTACAACAACGCTCCGCTCCGGTTGATCAACGTGTACGCCCCGGTACAACGCAGCGAGCGGCTGACCGTCTTCCAGCAGCTCCCACTGCTGCTGGCGACGTCCAGGTCGGTCATCCTAGGCGGTGACTTCAACTGCATCATCGATGCGGCTGGACGACCCGGCAGTGACGACAGCAAACTGGACGCTACGTCCAGATTCCTGGTAGAAACAGTTAAGGATGCCAAACTGCACGACGTCTTCAGCAAACCTGCAGACGGAGCGCAGCGCAGATACACATGGTCAAGATCGGACGGGTCTGCCCGTTCCAGGATTGACTTCCTGTTTGTGTCCCGTGCTGTCACGGTCGGATCCACCGACGTCAAGCCGGTGTTCTTCTCCGACCACTGCCTCTTACTGGCCGACTGTCACTTACAGGACGACCAGCGGGTTGGCAGAGGGACGTGGAAGCTCAATGCGACACTGCTGACCCCAGAGAACGTTGAGGAACTCAAAAGGGATTACAAAGGTTGGAGGACCGTGAAACCCCTCTTTGAGTCTCCAGTTCACTGGTGGGAAGCGATTAAGGAGAACATCAAGAGGTTCTTCATCCACAAAAGTGTTCAGAAGGCGAGAGAGAGACAGAGGGAACAGTCCCGACTCCAGAAAATTATGCAAAATCTACTCCGGTTGCAGTCAATGGGGGTCGAGGTCAAGGAGGACCTCCAAGAGGTGAAGAGCCAGCAGGCCTCGCTCTTTGCCAAGGAGGCCTCCAAGATCATCTTCCGGTCCAGAGTCCGCTCCATCGAGCAGGATGAGACGTGCTCGCGTTACTTCTTCCAAAAGGTACACAGAGAGAGCTCTGTTATCAGCAGCCTGAAGGAAGAAGATGGCTCGGTAACGTCTTCGCAGTCCGACATACTAAGGATCAGCAAATCCTTTTATGCTGGGCTGTATGACGCGAAGCCCACAGACAGCAGAGCCTCCCAGTCCTTCCTGTCATCTATCACAGAGGTCTTAGATGACAGCAGGAGGGAGAGACTGGACAAGCCGCTAACTCTGGACGAGCTGACAAAGGCCGTCGAGTCTTTCGAGACGAGTAAAACTCCCGGGAGCGACGGCTTACCGGTCGAGTTGTACTCGGCCCTGTGGGACTGGGTCGGCCCAGACCTGCTGGAAGTATACGAGAGTATGCTCCTGGCTGGCAGCATGTCAGAATCCATGAGAAAAGGCATCATCACCCTCATTTACAAGCAGAAGGGGGAGAGGGCAGAAATCAGAAATTGGCGGCCCATCTCACTGCTTAATGTTGATTACAAGATTCTGTCCAAAGTCATAGCCAGTCGAGTCAAGTCTGCTCTGGAGTTGGTGATTCACCCCGATCAGACCTGTACTGTACCCGGCAGGAAGATCTCTGATAGTCTCGCGCTACTCAGGGATACGATCGCCTACGTACAGGACAGGAGGGTGGACACCTGCCTCATCAGCCTGGACCAGGAGAAGGCTTTTGACAGGATATCGCACACCTACATGATGGACGTGCTTTCCAAAATGGGGTTTGGGGAGGGAATCTGCAATTGGATCCAACTGCTCTACACAAATATCAGTAGCGCAGTGTCAATCAACGGGTGGGAATCTGAAAGTTTCCCGATCAAATCTGGAGTCAGACAGGGCTGTCCTCTGTCCCCGGTCTTGTTTGTTTGCTGTATTGAACCCTTTGCTGAGTCTATTAGGAAGGATGCGAGCATAAGAGGGGTGACAATCCCAGGCAGCGGAGGCACTCAGGTTAAAACCTCCCTGTACATAGATGACGTCCTGGTCACATTGCTGCGGAACGCTCCATGCAGTTGGGCCGTGCCGTACCACCTATCCTTCGTGGAGCAGTTTCTGCGGAAAAACAGCTTTGACCACCGGTCCATCAGGCAGTGGTCTGCACGGAATGTCCTCAAGGCCCGACGGGAAAAGGAAACGGTGGATCCTGTCGGATGGTTCCCCGAGCAGACCGTCAAAGTCATTTGGCGGAATGCCTCATCACCAGAACTTTCAAACAAGCACCAAGACGTAGCTTGGCTGGTGGTGAGAAGGGCCCTCCCCGTCAGATCCTTCATGCACACCCGAAGTCTCGCCCCCTCCGCACAGTGCCTCCGCGTTGGCTGTGGTGGGGAAGAGACGGTCGCCCACCTCCTCCTGGAATGTGCCTTTGCAAAGCAGGTGTGGAAAGAGATGCAGTGGTTTTTGTCAAGGTTCATCCCAAGCAGCTCTGTAACACAGGAGTCTGTGCTCTACGGGCTGTTCCCAGGGACGCACACCGAGACTAACATCAACTGCTGCTGGAGGACTATCAATTCGGTGAAAGACGCCCTTTGGTCTGCCCAAAACTTGCTGGTCTTCCAGCGCAAAGAGTTGTCCACCGCCGAATGTTGCAGACTGGCACATTCCAAGGTCCAGGACTACGTGCTGAGGGACGCACTAAAGCTTGGGGCAGCCGCAGCAAAGGCTCAATGGGGAAAGACCACAGTGTAAGGTTCCCCCACCAAGCTGAACTGAGGGGCTGGATCCATGGGAAACCCCTCGAACTGTATCGTTAATATTCTCAATTGCTGTAAATGTAAAACTGTAATTGACATGACAATTGTGAAACGGAAGGGTTGGGAAGAAACTCATGAGAGTATTGAAGGAAACTGATCTCCCTTGCAATGTTTGTATTTTTTGGTGCTGTTTGGAAACTGTTTGGCAATGTAATTTTTACAGATTTTTATGAATAAAGTATATTTTGGAAATAAAAAAAAAAAATCTGGTCACGTAGCGGCCAACTGCAGCACGGTTGTTTGCAAGAACTGCAAGGAGGAAGGCCATCAGACCAAGGACTGTAAGCAGACTAAGTGTTGCAACTTGTGCGGTGCAGCAGGCCATCTCTACAAAACCTGCCCCAAAAGCTGCCTCAGTTATGCTCAGGCGGCAAGGTCCAAGGAAAGGCTGGGAGAAGGTTCGACGAAGGCGTCCGGTGTTCCAAAGGAGACCAGCAACCTTCTCCGCAGTGAGGAACTTCAACCTGAGAAGGAGAAGGAAGGGGAGGCAGCTGAAACCAGCGACCCGGCACCGACCCTGCGCCCGGAAACCCGTCCGCCACAGATAGAATCAATGGAGGAGGAGGCAGCAGATGGACACACAGGTCAGTGGAAGTGGTCCAGAGGAAAACCACAAAGAAAAAACATCCCAAAGCGGAACAGGCCACCACCCAAACCAGTGGCAAGAGGAGGCTATCTTCTGAATCAGACTGCAACAACTCCTCTTCATTGGACGGGGGAATGCTGGAACGACAGCCCCTTCAAAAGAGGCGGCAGAACTCCGAGATGGAAGATAAAGCATCCCAGCCCCCGGGCACTGGAAGCTGTGGTGGGCCTGGCGTGCCCCAACCCCAAAGCGCCACACGTAACGACGTGGCCAACACGTCTCAGCTCCGGGACACCGTGAGCAAAGACACGTCTGGCGCACCTCAGCTCCGGGAAGCCAGGAGCAGTGATATTTTCGAGGAGGAACAGATGGAAGCAGCAGAGGATAACCCAACCTTTGCTGCCTACAAGACCCCCCCGATGTCACCCCAGCGGAAAAACCCCTGCATGAAAAACCATGAGGGGTTTCTAAGCCCAACCAACGTGAAACTGCTTGCGCACACGATGGGTATGCAGGAACATCCCGAAGGACTGGGACTAGCAAGGACAAATGGTATGGGAAGCAACAACTAACTGTAAAAAAATGGGTGGAAGAATTGCTTCCATTAATGTGCGTAGCATTAAATCTACTACGCGATGTGTTTCAACCTTGGATTACCTTGCCAAGGTCAAAGCTGACCTACTGTTTCTGCAGGAGTGTGGAATACCACACCTCAGCACCTACAGGCAGTGGTGGCGATGGTGGTCCCACGAGCCATCGATCTGGTCGGGGGGTAATGATTGCCGTTCCTCCAGTCTGGGGATTCTGCTGCGGGGAGGTAACTTCACCATCTCCTAAGTTAAGGAGGTGGTGGGCGGTTGCCTCCTCGTGGCAGATGTAATGTACAACAACGCTCCGCTCCGGTTGATCAACGTGTACACCCCGGTACAACGCAGCGAGCGGCTGACCGTCTTCCAGCAGCTCCCACTGCTGCTGGCGACGTCCAGGCCGGTCATCCTAGGCGGTGATTTCAACTGCATCATCGATGTGGCTGGACGATCCGGCAGTGACGACAGCAAAATGGATGCTGCATCCAGATTCCTAATAGAAACAGTTAAAGATGCCAAACTGCACGACGTCTTCAGCAAACCTGCAGACGGAGCGCAGCGCAGATACACATGGTCAAGATCGGACGGGTCTGCCCGTTCCAGGATTGACTTCCTGTTTGTGTCCCGTGCTGTCACGGTCGGATCCACCGACGTCAAGCCGGTGTTCTTCTCCGACCACTGCCTCTTACTGGCTGACTGTCACTTACAGGACAACCAGCGGGTTGGCAGAGGGACGTGGAAGCTCAATGCTACACTGCTGACCCCAGAGAACGTTGAGGAACTCAAAAGGGATTACAAAGGTTGGAGGACTGTGAAACCCCTCTTTGAGTCTCCAGTTCACTGATGGGAAGCGATTAAGGAGAACATCAAGAGGTTCTTCATCCACAAAGGTGTTCAGAGGGCGAGAGAGAGACAGAGGGAAATGTCCCGACTCCAGGAAAGTATGCAAGATCTGCTCCGGTTGCAGTCAATGGGGGTCGAGGTCAAGGAGGACCTCCAAGAGGTGAAGAGCCAGCAGACCTCGTTCTTTGCCAAGGAGGCCTCCAAGATCATCTTCCGGTCCAGAGTCCGCTCCATCGAGCAGGATGAGACGTGCTCGCGTTACTTCTTCCAAAAGGTACACACAGAGAGCTCTGTTATCAGCAGCCTGAAGGAAGAAGATCGCTCAGTAATGTCTTCGCAGTCCAACATACTAAGGATCAGCAAATCCTTTTATGCTGGGCTGTATGACGCGAAGCCCACAGACAGCAGAGCCTCCCAGTCCTTCCTGTCATCTATCACAGAGGTCTTAGATGACAGCAGGAGGGAGAGACTGGACAAGTCACTAACTCTGGACGAGCTGACAAAGGCTGTCGAGTCCTTCGAGACGAATAAAACTCCCGGAAACGACGGCTTACCGATCGAGTTGTACTCGGCCCTGTGGGACTGGGTCGGCCCGGAGCTGCTGGAAGTATTCGAGAGTATGCTCCTGGCCGGCAGCATGTCAGAATCCATGAGGAAAGGCATCATCACCCTCATTTACAAGCAGAAGGGGGAGAGGGCAGAAATCAGAAATTGGCGGCCCATCACACTGCTTAATGTTGACTACAAGATTCTGTCCAAAGTCATAGCCAGTCGAGTCAAATCTGCTCTGGAGTTGGTGATTCACCCGGATCAGTCTGTACTGTACCCGGCAGGAAGATCTCTGATAGTCTCGCGCTACTCAGGGATACGATCGCCTATGTACGGAACAGGAGGGTGGACACCTGCCTCATCAGCCTGGACCAGGAGAAGGCTTTTGACAGGATATCGCACACCTACATGATGGACGTGCTTTCCAAAATGGGGTTTGGGGAGGGAATCTGCAATTGGATCCAACTGCTCTACACAAACATCAGTAGCGCAGTCTCAATCAATGGGTGGGAATCGGAAAGTTTCGCGATCCAATCTGGAGTCAGACAGGGCTGTCCTCTCTCCCCGGTCTTGTTTGTTTGCTGTATTGAACCCTTTTCTGAGTCTATTAGGAAGGATGCGAGCATAAGAGGGGTGACAACCCCAGGCAGCGGAGGCACTCAGGTTAAAACCTCCCTGTACATAGATGACGTCGCCGTTTTCTGCTCGGATCCGCTGTCTGTGCGCAGACTGATGAGCATCTGCGACCAGTTCGAACTGGCCTCGGGAGCCAAAGTTAACCACGGCAAGAGCGAGGCCATGTTCTTTGGGAACTGGGCTGACCGATCCTTTGTCCCCTTCACCGTCAGGTCAGATTACCTGAAGGTGCTGGGGATATGGTTCGGAAGGGCCGGGACGTGCACCAAAACCTGGGAGGAGCGAGTAGCCAAGATACAACAAAGGTTGAGCATGTGGGAGCAGCGATCTCTCTCCATTGTGGGTAAGAACCTGGTCATCAGGTGCGAGGCGCTCACGTTGTTGCTGTACGTGGCGCAGGTCTGGCCCATACCCCACTCCTGCACTGTGGCAGTCACCGGAGCCATTTTCCGCTTCATCTGGGGATCCAAAATGGACCGGGTCCGGAGGGACACAATGTTCAAACCTCTGGATAAGGGCGGGAAAAATGTACCCAACGTCGCCCTCATCCTGATGACTACCTTTGTGTGCGGCTGCATCAAGCTGTGTGTCGACCTCCAGTACGCAAACTCCAAGTGTCACTATGTGCTGAGGTTCTCTCTGTGCCCGGTGTTGCGAAGGATGGACCTGGTCACATTGCCGCAGAACGCTCCATCCAGTTGGACTGTGCCGTACCACCTATCCTTCGTGGAGCAGTTTCTGCGGGAAAACACCTTTGACCACCGGTCCATCAGGCAGTGGTCTGCACGGAATGTCCTCAATGCCCTACGGGAAAAGGAGACGGTGGATCCTGTCGGATGGTTCCCCGAGCAGACCGCCAAAGTCATTTGGCGGAATGCCTCATCACCAGAACTTTCAAACAAGCACCAAGATGTAGCTTGGCTGGTGGTGAGAAGGGCCCTCCCCGTCAGATCCTTCATGCACGCCCGAAATCTCGCCCCCTCTGCACAATGCCCCCGCGGTGGCTGTGGTGGGGAAGAGACGGTTGCCCACCTCCTTCTGGAACATGTCTTTGCAAAGGTGTGGAAAGAGATGCAGTGGGTTTTGTAGAGGTTCATCCCAAGCAGCTCTGTAACACAGGAGTCTGTGCTCTCTGGGCTGTTCCCAGGGACGCACACCGAGACAAACATCAACTGCTGCTGGAGGACTATCAATTTGGTGAAAGACGCCCTTTGGTCTGCCCAAAACTTGCTGGTCTTCCAGCGCAAAGAGTTGTCCACGACCGAATGTTGCAGAGTGGCACATTCCAAGGTCCAGGACGACGTGCTGAGGGATGCACTAAAGCTTGGAGCAGCCGCAGCAAAGGCTCAATGGGGAAAGACCACAGTGTAAGGTCCCCCCACCAAGCTGAACTGAGGGGCTGGATCCATGGGAAACCCCTCGAACTGTCTCGGGAAAATTTCTGTCTCCTGTATAATGTAAAAATGTATCTGGCAGGACAAATGTGAAATGGAAGGGTTGTGAGGCAACTCGTGATTGTATAGAAGGAAACTGATCACCTTTGCACTGTTCGTATTTTTTGACTTGATGCTGTTTTAAACTGTTTGGGAATGTAATTTTTACAAATTTTTATGAATAAAGTATATTTTGGGAAAAAAAACCTCTGCTGGTCCTGGAAGCCACGCTGTAATTTTTCATGGCCCAGGTCCTTAATTAGCCTCGGTCGCTGTTTCCGCCCCTTGGAGGCAGGACGTTCCACCTCCAGGAGCTGCCGGCTAATCAGAGGGCCAGCAGCTCTTCAGTCCCAGGAGAAGTGGCCATTGCTGGAACTGCACCCAGCAAGAAGAGGAACAATGGATGTCGCCCTTCCAAGAGGTAAGTTAGGGGGAGAGTCAGGCCTCGTCAGGGACAATCGAATAGGCCCCAGCAAGGGCAGTGTGGGTTAGAGAGCAGGGCAGGCAGTTAGTTTTATTGGGGAGGCCCATGTTGCTGTGGGACCCTCCATGGAGCACAGATAGACTGATCAGGAGGGCCTGCCACAGCCTGCAAGGAGGTCACCAGATATTACCAGGCAGCCTGCTCAGGTGCTGAAGTCCCGTCTGCCATTGGTAAATTACAGGCAGTAATGGGAAGAGGCTCTGGAGTGAGACGCAATGAATCAGCCACTTAAGGGCCTCAATTGACCTAGGGTGCGTGGGCTGTTAGCCACCTCCCCTGAAACTGGTAAAATATAACTGGGGGCGGGTAGACAACAGGTACTCCCCCCTCCCACCCTCACATGTGATTGTGCCCCTAACTCCTGTCCAGGCCTGCAAAATTAAATTCCAGCCAAAATTTGAGTAGCTGGTTGGTGAGAACAGAGGCTTGAGGCTGGTCTGTGTCATTCTGTGATTCTGTGATTCTATGTGGGATCAGAACACAACATTCCTTCTCTTTATTATCCTGCAGAATATTCAATACAGTTTTCAACAGCTTATTTTACCATTAATTATCAGAAGCTTTAGATTATTGCAATAATCACTGCGACTCTTTTCAATTTGAGCAACTTGCAGCAAATTGAATAGCACAAAAGCAGCTGAAGTTTCATTATCAAGATGAAACATACAGTGGAGTGTAGTGATATGAGAACTTAGCTTATAATGTAAGATCATCGACATGAAACATTAACTTTGTATCTGTTCCTACAGATGCTGCTTCATCTGTGGAGTATTTGCAATATCCACAGTACTTTGCTTTCAAATGAGAATTTAACTCATTGAAAGCTGCAATTGTGAAGACGTTAAGAGTTTGGGACATTCGTTTTAATGTCCCTTATCCATGCAGTTTCAAACCCTGCTTGCAAAACACCTGTTTCATACTAAATGTGATAATTCAAAGGGCTAATTTTACTTTTCATAGCACAAGAAATTTAAATTAACTTTCTGAAGAAATTTCAAAGAAGTAAAATGTTATTTTGTTTGCCATGCCCTCTACTGAATTTATGTTACACCCAAATCCTTGTGGTAAAAGCAATTCATTAAATTAGTTTGTTCAGTGGAATGTAACTAATATCCTGCTCATAGTCCCCAGGTAACTGCCTCCATGGAGACTCCTTTGTGATATTAATAAGGGTGCCTCTGATTAAATCTTGAAATTCGCTTGGTCAGGATCTTATGCTTGACACAAGTGAAATTGATGTTGCACATGATAAATGGGCTATCCTGTGATTTACCAAATCGAACTAATTTACTGCCCTGTTCTTGCAGCCACTGGTATTCCTGGTAAGACAGTGAAACAGATAGTATAATGTGAATAGCTTATTTGTTCTCTACTCATTGCGAACAGTTAAGTATAAAGTAATTCCTGTGTTTTCTCAATTTGAATTCTTAATTGAAATAGAAAAGTTTCTTCAATTTTAACCACAGACAATGTTGAAGCAACAGCCCCTTCAATATTTACAGAAGAAACTCCTCCACAGGATTGGAACAGACAATAGATCGGAAATCAATACGCAATTTTTAATGTCGAAGGCTGTTAAGTGGGTTATCACTGTAATGTGAGGATTTTAATAGTTATTGCTTTTAAGCAGTATTTCATGCTTAACTTCAGGACAAGAAGGCCCAGAACAGGGTGGAGACATCCTGGATTGGTGGAGGTATCCCAGATCTTCGACATTTCTTGACAGCAGTGGAAGAATCATTATAATTAGTAGGGACCCAAGGAGGCAGCTCCAGATCAGATAAAGAGACTGGAGTCTCTATGCAAGAGTGAGGATTGGCTTCCAATGACATACTGTTCACTTCTGGAAATCCACATTGTGTATAATTGGCATGACGAGATCTGCTCAGCTTAACCCACTCATGTTTCTGTTCTCTCATACTAATCGACATCAGCAGAAGACTCAACCTGAAGTGGGACAGCCAATAACCACTGAGGAGGAGGAGCACTCAGAGGTTGCACCATCCCATGATGCTCCAGCATCTTCCACCAGCGCAGATACTTCCATCTCAATGGGTTGGCTGCAGAATCAAGGTCACAATCTGATGATAGTACTGCACACATGCTCGAGCACCTGGCTGAGGCTGAGACAGCTGAAGCCTCAGAAAGTCAGAGGACCTTGGATGGCCAGGCCCTTGCTGAGTCCAAGGCTGACACACAGATAGCTGGGAAAGTATGTTGCGAAGAGGACGTGAGCTTGCAGACCGATATAGATAGGTTAAGTGAGCAGGCAAAATTGTGGCAGATGGAGTATAATGTGAGAAAATGTGAAGTTCTTCACTTTGGCAGGAAAAATAAAAAAAGCAAAGTATTACTTAAACAGATTTTGACTGCAGAATTCTGAGGTGCAGAGGGATCTAGATGTTCTCATGCATGAGTCACAAAAGGTTAGTATGCAGGTACTGCAAGCAATAAAGAAGGCTCATGGAATGCTATCCTTTATTACGAGAGGAATTGAAACTAAAAATCAGGATGTCATACGTCAGTTATGCAGGGCATTGGTGAGACCATATCTCAAATACTGTGTGTAGTTTTGGTCTCCTTATTGAAGGAAGAATGTGAATGTGTTGGAGGTGGTTCAGTGAAGGTTTATTAGATTGATACCTGCAAAGAGCATGTTGTCTTATGAGGAAATGTTAGACAGACTGGGCTTCTTATCACTGGAGCTCAGAAGAGTGAGCGGAGATTTGATTGAAGTATATAAGATCCTGAATGGTTTGGACAAGGTGGATGTGAAAAGGATGTTTCCTCTTGTGGGGGCATCCAGAACTAGGGGGCACTGTTTTAAAATTTGAGTGCAGCGATGCAGAGCAGTTTTTCTCTCTCAGAGGGTTGTGCGACTTTGGAACTCTCTGCCTCAGAAGGTGCGGGAGACGGGGTCTTGAATAATTTTAAGGTGGGGTGGATAGATTCTTGTTAGGCAAGAGAATCACAGGTTATCTGGGGTAAATGGGATTGTGGAAGTTGACACACAAACAGTTCAGCCATGATTTTATCGAATGGCGTAGCTGGCTAGTGGGGCCGAATGGACTACTTCTGCTCCTAATTCGTCTATTCACCTAAAGACGAGCCTCTGATATCGACAGCAAAGAGCATGTTGGAGCTGCAGAATGAGTTAAGGTAACATCTGACAGAGCTGCAAGAGGCAGTGTGCAGCTATGAGTGGAGGATGGAGGAGTCCATCCATACCATGAGTGCTGCCATGTCTCCAGAATGTGAGAGTATTGCTTCCTCCATTGAGAGGTTGGCAACACTCATGGAGAGTCAGGTACTATAGGTGCACAGAGACATACACACCATCACCTTGGCCATTAGCTCTGTGCAGCACTGGCAAGGTGAGAGAAGGTCCAGGTGCCAGGAGCCTTCTCCAACTCCTCGTTCAATTCTGGTCAGCAGGGAGGTTCAAGTGAGCCTTGAAAGGGAGGAGGAGAGGCTCATGTCCACAGCTCGGGGCTCCCCTCAGTGCACTGTGAGTGTGGACAGGGGCTCCTATGTCCCTCTGCCAGTGATGCCAGCTCCATTAGGCATGATGCCTGAAGAGAGTCCTGTACTGGAGACCTCCAGGCCTCAGGCAGTTAGAGGACGGCCACCACTATCATCACAGGTCAAGTGACAGTCTGATCAGCAGCCTGCCTCCAGCCCAGCTGCTGGCAATGGGTTCACACCTTGTTAAAGCACTCATAAACATTTCAAGAAAACCACATAGAGACACTGGGAGTTTCAGTGGTGATTGAAATTAGACATGTGTGGAATCAAATAAATTCTTTTGTTCAAGAAATTAACCTTCTTTAAGCAAATGTGATTATTCCATCATAAATTAATTGTGAGCTGCTGTCTTCACCCTTCCCCTCAGTGGAATCCCAATGTAGGCACAGCCCTCATTTAAATATTTTTAAAATTTAATCATGGGATTTTTTTTGGCATCGCTGGCTAGGCTAGCATTTATTGCCGATCCCAAATTGCCCTTGAGAAGTTGATGCTGAGCTGCCTTCTTGAACTGCTGCAGTCCATGTGGTGCAGGTACACCCACAGTGCTGTTAGGAAGGGAGTTCCAGCATTTTGACACAGTGACAGTGAATGAACGGTGATTTAGTTCCAGGTCAGGATGGAGTGTGACTTGGAGGGGAACTTTCAGGTGGCGGTGTTCCCATGCAACTGCTCCCTTTGTTCTTCTAGGTGGTGGAGGTCGTGGGTTTCAGGTGCTGTCCGAGGAGACTTGATGCATTACTGCAGTGCAGCTTGTAGATGATATACACTGCTGCGACTGTGTGTCGGTGGTGGGGGAGTGAGCGTTTGTGGATGGGATGCCAGTCAAGCAGGCTGCTTTGTCCTGGATGGTGTCAAGCTTCTTGAGTGTTGTTGGAGCTGCACCCGTCCAGGCAAGTGGAGAGTATTCCATCAAAGTCCTGACTTATGCCTTGTAGATGGTGGACAGGCTTTGGGGAGTCAGGAGATGAGTTACTCGCCACAGGATTCCTAACCGCTGACATGCTCTTGTAGCCACGGCATTTATATGGCTACTCCAGTTCAGTTTCTAGTCAATGGTAGCCGCCAGCATGTTGATAGTGGGGGATTCAGTGATCGTAATGCCATTGTATGTCAAGAGGAGATGGTTAGATTTTCTCTTGTTGGAGATGGTCAGTGACTGGCACTTGGTGCTGAACATTGTGCAATCATCAGTGAATCTCCCCACCTCTAACATTATGATTGAAGGAAGGTCACTGATGAAGCAGCTGAAGATGATTGGGCCTTGGGCACTATCTTGAGGAACGGCTACAGTGAATGTCCTGGAGCTGAGATGATTGACCTCCAACAACCACAACCATCTTCCTCTGTGATAGGTATGACCCAAACCAACGGAGAGTTTTCCTCCTGATTACCATTGGTTCCAATTTTACTCGGGCTCCTTGATGCCACACTCGGTCGAATGCTTCCTTGATGTCAAGGGCAATCACTCTCTTCTCATCTCTTGAGTTCAGATCTTTTGTCCATGTTGGATGATGTAATTCCAGGTCAGGATGGAATGTGACTTGGAGGGGAACTTTCAGGTGGTGTTAATGAGGTCAGGAGCTGAGTGGTCCTGGTGGAACCCAAACTCAGCATCACTGAGCAGGTTATTCTAAGCAAGTGCCTCTTGATGGCACTGTTTCTGACACCCTCCATCAGTTTACTGATAATTGAGATTCGACCAATTGGGCGGTAATTAGCCAGGTTGCACTTGTCCTTCTTTTTGTGTATAGGACATTCCTGGACATTTTTCCACATTGCCGGGTAGATGTCGGTGTTGTAGCTGTACTGGAACAGCTTGTCTCGGGCACAGCAATTTCTGCAGCACAGGTCTTCAGTATTATGGCCAGAATGTTGTCAGGACCTATAGTCTTTGCAGTATCCAATCCCTTCAATTGGTTTTTGATATCACATCGAGTGAATCAAATTGGCTGAAGACTAGCATCTTTCAGAAAGAAACCAAGATGGATCATCCACACTGCACTTCGGGCTGAAGATTGTTGCAAATGCATCAGCCTTATCTTTTGTACTGATGTGTTGGACTACACATCATCGAAGATGGGGATATTTGTGGAGTCACCTCTTCCAGTTAGTTGTTTAATTATCCACCACCATTGACAACTGGATGTGGCAGGACTGCAGAGTTTTGATCTGATCCGTTGGTTATGAGATCACTTAGCTCTGTCTATCGCATGCTGCTTACGCTGTTGTCATGCAAGTAGTCCTGATTTGTAGTTTCACCAGGTTGACTCTTCATTTTTGAGGTATACCTGGTGCTGCTCCTGGCATGCCCTCCTGCACTCTTCAATGATCCAGGGTTGCTCCTTCGGCTTGATGATAATCTTAGAGTGAGGGATATGCCGGGCCCTGAGGTTACAGATTGTGGTGGATTACAATGCTGCTGCTGATGGGCCACTGTGCCTCATGGATGTCCAGCTTTGCTTTGCTAGAACTGTTTGAAATCTATCCCATTTCGCACACTGGTCATGCCACACAACACGATGGAGAGTACCCTCAATGTAAAGATGAGATCTTGTCTCCACAAGGACTGTACAGTGGTCACTCCCACCAATACTGTCATGGACAGATCCATCTGCAGTAGGCAGATTGGTGAGGATGAGGTCAAGTACATTTTTCCCTCTTGTTGGTCCCCTCATCACCTGCTACAGGCGCAGTCCAGCTCGGCCAACTCTGTCAGTAATAGTGCTACCGAGCCACCCTTGGTGATTTACATTGAAGTCCCCCACCCAGCCTATATTCTGTGCCCATGTCACCCTCAGTGCTTCTTCCAAGTGCTGTTCAACACGGAGGAGTACTGATTTATCAGATGAGGGAGGGAAGCTGGTGGTAATCAGCAGGTTTCCTTGCCCATGTTTGACCTGATGCCATGAGACTTCATGGATCTGGAGTCTATGTTGAGGACTCTTAGGGAGCTCTCTCCCGACTGTATACCACTGTGCCACCACTTCTACTGGGTCTGTCCTGGCAGTGGGACAGGACATACCCAGGGATGCTGATGGCACTGTCTGGGATATTGTCTGTAAGCTATGATTCAGTGAGCATGATTATGTCAGGGTGTTGCTTGATTGGTCTGTGGGACATCTCTCCCAACTTTGGCACAAGCCCCCAGGACATATACAGTGAATGGCAGGGCCCTGGGGAGTGGTCTTGAGCAGAGAGACCTTGGGGTGCAAGTACATAGTTCCCTGAAAGTGGCAACACAGGTAGACAGGGTGATGAAGAAGGGGTCTGGCATGCTTCCCTTCATCGGCCGAGGCATTGAGTACAAGAGTTGGTACGTCATGTTACAGTTGTACATAACGTTGGTTAGGCTGTATTTGGAGTACTGTGTGCAGTTCTGATCGCCGCACTACAGAAAAGATGTGATTAAGGTAGAGATGGTGCAGAAAAGATTCACAAGGATGTTGCCTGGTTTGAAGGGCTTGAGCTATAAAGAGAGATTGGATAGGCTGGGTCTGTTTTCCCTGGAGCGAAGGAGGCTGAGAGGGGACATGATCGAGGTATATAAAATTATGAGAGGCATAGATAGGGTAGATAGCCAGAGTCTGTTTCCCATGGTAGGGGTGACTAAAACTAGAGAGCATAGATTTAAGGTGAGAGGGAGGAGGTTTAAAGGGGCTCAAAGGGGTAAATTTTTCACACAAAGAATAGTGGGTATCTGGAATGAGCTGCCAGAGGAGGTGGTGGAGGCAGGAACTGTAGCAATATTTAAGAGGCATCTGGACAGGTACTTGAATGAGCAAGGCATAGAGGGATATGGAATTAATGCAGGCAGGTGGAATTAGTATAGATAGGCATTATGGTCAGCATGGATGCAGTGGGCCGAATGGCCTGTTTCTATGCTGTATGACTCTATGACTCTATGACTCTATGTTAGTAAGGAGAACTTTGCAGGCTCGACAGGACTGTGTTTGCCGTTGTCGTTTCCAGTACCTAGGTCAATGCCGGGATGTCCGTCCAGTTTCATTCCTTATCTAAGTATGCAGGCATCATAATTGTTTCCTGGGAAGCGGGCACAAACCTGCACAAAATGCTTTGGCTGGTTGCAGATCAGTTGTACATTGATGGAATGGAAGCCTTTCCTGTTGATGAAGGCGGCTGGCTGCTCTGCTGGAGCCTTGATGGCCACATGTGTGCAGTTTATCACACCTTATCACTGGGGGAAATCTAGTGATGACCATCTCTGCCTGACTGTCAGGGTCAGTCCACTAGCGAACATAGTCAGTGGTCCTCTTGAACAGGACATGGGTTACCTCCTTGATGCAGCAATGGCCTGCTGCCTGGGAAACTACACACATGTCCCCAGTGGATCCTTGGAAAAATTAAGAAGCGTAAAGGTTTACTGCCACTCTCATCTTCAGGTCCACTGGCATTGGCTGACCCCCAAATCTCATAGGTCATAGCTCATCCTGCAGCAGGATACATAACTCAGTGACTCCCTCACTGCTGAGCTGCAGTCTTCACTGACAATGCCTCTCGGACATTTGGCAGTATCTGATTCAAGTCCAGTACACTCTCTGGTGCAGGTGGGCCCTTCTTGGCATGGCCGGCTGCTGTTGGTCTTGTCATGGAGCGTCACAGGCAGGTGCAGAGGCCTCTTGGCCCTCCCTCCATCGGAGGCGCCGCAGCACTCCATGGGGATCCTAAAATACAGTGTGTATGAGGCCCATGCCAAGGAATAGTGGGCCTCCAAAGCAGTGTCAATGCTGAGAGACCCTGCCTTGTCAGCCTGGTTTTTGCCACTTCTCCTGGCTGAATCCCTGATGGCCCTCAGTGCCCACACTTGCTGATAGTCGACCCTCTCATCCAGCAGTATGAGCAGCCAAACATCTGACCCAATAACTTGATCACCCCATACACCCACCCAAACTCATGCCCACCCCCCAACCTCACAGGGCACTGGTAACCCTGCTCAGCCGGCACTCCCAACAGCAACACTGACCACCGCCCCCTCCCCCCCACCAGCCCTTGCAGAGCACCCGAGATTCCGACCCCCCCCTCACCCACCTGCCCCCTTGCAGAGCACCCAAGATACCCATTTGCCGCAGCGTTTTCCGCTCATCAGTAAACAATTTTTAAGTAACAATTATATTTAGTTCAGAACTAGAAAATAGATCTTTCAATACTTCCTTAATCCACTTTCGATAATCCTTTGAAAACCTGGTTTGAGACAGTATTGAGGTAAATCTTATGTTTTTTCTCTTTCTCACAGTTAACATTGTGACAATTCTGATTCTGTCCTGTGGAAAGTGCGGTCTCTCCAAATGAATCACTCACTACCTGGTGGCCATGGCAACGGCAGATCTGATGGTGGTTATCATCGATGTGATATTACGCAGGATTAATAACATGTATTTTCCAATTAGTTTCCTGTTTCTGACTCCAGTGTGTACTGTCATGGGTGTAATATACATTGTAACTGTAGACTGTTCTGTCTGGTTTACTGTCACCTTCACTTTTGATCGTTATGTAACAACCTGCTGTCAGAATCAACAATCAAAATACAGTACTGAGAAAACAGTGACAGTGGTTATCGTCACTGTGTTTGTGGTGAGCTGTGTGAGAACCATCCCCTTTTACTACATTACTGCACCAGCCTTTATAATTGACAATGTGTCATGACATTTTACTCCATCAGCTGATTATTTCACTTCTCCTTTGTGGAAGGTATATGAGTGGATTGACAGCATCATAACCCCTCTATTCCCAATCCTTTTAATTATATTGTTCAATGCTCTAACTGTCAGACACATTATAGTCGCAAATAGAGACCGCAGGGAACTCCGAAGTAACAGTGAGAATCAAAATGATCCAGAGATGAAGATTTGGAGGAAATCCATGATTTTTGCTTTTCACTATTTCTGCCAATTTCATACTGTTGTGGATGACGTATGTTGTGTATTTGGTAAACTGGCCAGTGATGAACTTTAATTATACCGACAAATATTTCACTGACCCCATATATATTACACAACAAGTTGGGTTTATGCTGCAGCTTCTCAGTTCCTGCACAAACACTTGTATCTATGGACTGACACAGTGGAAATTCAGAGAGGAGCTGAAGAATGGGGTGAAATATTTATTAATAGTGAATGGGAAATTATATCAACAACATGTTCAACATCACTAACTTGAAGCAGGACTGATAGTTTTACAGGTCTTCATGCTTTTATATGCTTGATATTTTGGGGCAGGTCAAGAGCAAATAAAAAATTGATTATCTTCAACGAGATTTTGTATAATTATGCAGACTGGCTAAAATATTAAAGTTGAATTTTACTGTCGCAAATGAAAGGTAAAGTCTGTGGAATGGAGTCACATGTATCTTACATGAAATATTCCAGTGTTAATTTTGTTACAGGATTTGTGGAGTTGCAGCAACCGCACACCACCAGAAATCATCAGATTCATTCCCCATAAAGGAGAGAGGAAGCTAAAAATATAAAAAACATGTTCCAACATGCATTACAATTCACGATTGGATCAGCACATGTAAACTTTTCTTATTCCACAACAAATTCACATAGTTTAAAAGATAACATTGCAGAAAAAGAATTCTCATAAAAAGGTCAAAATGGGATTTAATATTAGGGAAGCATCTGTTCATTGCCGGTATTCCCGACAGTCATTCACGGTTTGATCTCATATTTGTTACCCAAGTCCCAGTGAAACGTACTTGAATGTATCTGCTGGACAACTGGATCATGCTGGATTACATTTAACTAGCCTCACTTTCCTCGAAACGTCCCTTTCTCCAATTCATCCTGGAATGCAGAGTAAACCCCCCACATCTCTCCACCAATAACCAAGTCTTCTTAATCTCCACTGCCCACAATCTCCTCCTCCATCACCTTTAGCAGCAAGTGTGTGAAGTTATTTTCCACTAAACTCGAGAACATCCGTCATCTGCTTCTGTTGAAAGCCACCTTCACTTCCCCACCTCACCAAACCTATTCCAGGATCCCCCTGTACTGGCCGTGAACAGAATGCTTTTACCAATTTCTCTTGTATCTCCCCTCAAACACTATTTGAATCCATCTTGTCCATGAAACCCACCTCCTGCTACATTGAGCTTATTTCCACTCACTAATAAACCATTTATCTTCTGTTCCTTGTCCCAATATTATTTGTTACTAAATGACAGACTCTCTTCTCACATGTGCCCATTCCCTTTCAAAACAGCTATTGTCAGCACTTCCCCAACAGCCAATCCTCAACTCCTCTGTTCTTCCAAACTACATGGTGAACCAACCTTTTCTCTTCAAATCCCTTCAACATGTTGTTGCCTCCCAAATCCGTGCATTTTTCCAACAATTCCCCATATTGAATCTCAATAAATTTTATAGGCCTGACACAATACTGAAACAGTCCTAACCAAAGTATAAAAAAACACAACCTCTGGGACTGTTGCCTTGGTGCAAATCCCTCTACAAAACCTTCTCAATCTCTCTGCAACATTTGACAAGGTTGACCACAATATCCTCTGGCAATGCCTGTGATCTGTTGCCCAGCTCATGTCCACACATGGTTCAACACTTGCCTGTCTGATATTCAGCTCACTGTTTTCCTTGAAGTCATAGGAACAAAGGTTTATAGAAACAGGAGTAGGCCAATTAACCCCTCGCGCCTGTTCCGCCAGAAAGATTTGTGGCTGATTCTGACAAAGCTTTGTTGACCAGAAACGGTAATTCTGTTTCTCTCTTCACAGTTACTGCCAGACCTGCTGAGTATTTCCAACATTTTCAATGACATTATGATCGCTATTTGATACATACAAACGATCGGTGGTTGTTAACTAAGTCTGGATCATTACTCATTACGAAATCTAATATGGCATGGCCCTCTGTTAATTCCAGGACATATTGCTGCAGAAAACTATCCCGGGCATATGCCAGAAATTTGCTACATTTCCGGTTTAGGCAGGTCTGCAAGTTACATTTTGTATGAAAGTTAAAATCCCAAAATAAAATCACTCTGACTTGGTTACATGTGTGTCCAATCTCTGCATTTATACAACTATCACTTCACAGCTGCAACTCCTGGGACAATACATAATCCCCACTACAGTGTTAAATCATTTTTTATTTTTTTAATTCCACCCAAAATGTCTCCAATACATTCTTAACATTAGTTATATCCTTTTATCATTGAAGTGATTTCATTCTTGATTAGTGAGGCTACATCATCACTCTACCATTTTCCCCATCTTTCTTGTAGACCTGAAAACCTGGTACATTTAAGTTCCCAGTGCTGACCGTCTTGCATCCAGGTCTCAGTAATGATGACTATGTCATCCAATTCAAGTTGCAATGGGGCTAAATTCCCTCATTACTGGAACCATTCTGGTAAATCTCCTCTGCACCCTCTCAAGGACCATCACATCCTTCCGAAAGTGTAATGATGAGAACTGGAAGCAATACTTCAGTTGTGGACCAACCAGAGCTTTATAAAGCATAGCATAACTTTCCAGCCTTTTCTTTATATTTAGATGGGATACACCCACAATGCTCTTCGGAAGGGAGTTCCAGGATTTTGACCCAGCGACAGTGAAGGAACAATTATATCGTTCCAAGTCAGGATGGTGTGTGGCTTGGAGGGGAACTTGCAGGTGGCAGTGATTCCATGCATCTGCTGTCCTTATCCTTCCAGGTGGTAGAGGTCACAGGTTTGGAACGTGCCTTGGTGAGTTGCTGCAGTGTATCTTGTAGATGGTACAAACTGCTGCCACTGTGCATCAGTGGATGGGGTGCTGATCAAGCAGGTTGCTTTGACCTGGATGGTGCCGAGCTTCTTGTGTGTTCTTGTTGCTGCACTCAGCCAGGCAAGTGGAGAGTATTCCATCACACTTCTGACTCTGTATTGTACAGGCTCTGAGGAGTCAGGAGGTGGGTTACTCACTGCAGAATTCACAGCCTATGATCTGCTCTTGTAGCCACAGTACCTATGGCTTTTCCAGTTCTGTTTCTGGTCAATGGTAACCCCCCCCAGGATGTTGAAAGTGGGGGTTTCAGCAATGGTAATGCCATTGAATGTCAAGGGGACATGATTAACTTCTCTCTTGTTGGAGTTTGTCATTGCCTGACACTTGTGTGGCGTGAATGTTACTTGCCACTTATCAACCCAAGCCTATATGTTGTCTAGGTCTTGCTGCATGTGAACACAGACATCTTCAGTATCTGAGGAGTTGCAAATGGTGTTGAACATCATGCATTCATCAGCGAACATCCCCACTTCTGACCTCATGATGGAGGGAAGGTCATTGATGAAGCAGCTGAAGATGGCTGAGCCTTGGACACTACCCTGAGGAACACAGCAGCAACGTACCGAGACTTAGATGATTGACCTCCAACAACCACAAATATCTTCCATTGTGTTTTGTATGACTCCAACCAGCGGAGTGTTTTCCCCCTGATTCCCATTGGCTCCAACTTTGCTACGGCTCATTGGCACTCGGTCAAATGCTGTCTTGCTGTCAAGGGCAGTCACTCTCACCTCATGTCTTGAGTTCAGCTCTTTTGTCCATGCATGAACCAAGACTGTAATGAGGTCAGGAACTGAGTGGCCCTGGTGGTACCCAAACTGAGCATCACTGAGCAGGATATTGCTGAGTAAGTGCCACTTGATAGTACTGTCCACGATCCCTTCCATCACTTTGCTGATGATCGAGTGTAGACTGGTAATTGGCCAGGTTGTACTTGTCCTGCTTTTTGTATACAAGACACACCTGGGCAATTTTCCACATTGCCGGGTAGGTGTCAGTGTTGTAGCTGTACTGGAACAAGCTGGCTAGCAGCATGGCAAGTTCTGGAGAACCACTCTTCAGTACTATTGTCGGAATGTTGTCAGGGCCCATAGCCTTTGCAGTATCCTGTGCCTTCAGCCTTTCTGGATATCATATGGAATGAATCAAATTGGCTGAAGACTGGCATCTGTAATGCTGAGGACCTCAGGAAGAGACCGCGATGGATCATTCACTCAACACTTCTGGCTGAAGATGATTACAAATGCTTCAGCCTTGTCTTTTACACTGATGTGCTGGGCTCCCCCATCATGGAGGGTGGGTATATTTGTTGAGCCTCTTCCTCCTGTTAGTTGTTTAATAGTCCACCACCATTCACAATTGGATGTGGGAGGACTGCAGAGCTTAGATCTGATCTGTTGGTTGTACGATTGCTTAGTCTGGTCTATTGCATGCTGCTTTTGATGTTTTGCATGCAAGTAGTCCTGTTTTGTAGTTTCACCCGGTTGACAACTCATTTGGAGATATGTCTGGTGCTGCTTCTGACATGCCCTCCTGCACTCTTCATTAAACCAGGGCTGGTCCCCCGGCTTGATAGTAATGATAGAGTGGGGGATATGAGGTTACAGATTGTAGTGGAATACAATTCTGCTGCTGCTGATGGCCCACAGCGCCGCATCGATTCCCAGTTTTTAGTTGTCGAGATCTGTTTGAAATCTATCCCATTCAGCATGGTGACAGTTTAGTTTAGTTTTGAGATACAGCACTGAAACAGGCCCTTTGGCCCACCGAGTCTGTGCCGACCATCAACCACCCATTTATACTAATCCTACACTAATTCCATATTCCTACCACATCCCCACCTACCTATACTAGGGGCAATTTATAATGGCCAATTAACCTATCAACAAGCAAGTCTTTGGCATGTGGGAGGAAACTGGAGCACCCGGAGGAAACCCACGCAGACCCAGGGAGAACTTGCAAACTCCACACAGGCAGTACCCAGAATTGAACCCGGGTCGCTGGAGCTGTGAGGCTGTGGTGCTAACCACTGCGCCACTGTGCCGCCCTTTGTTGCTGAGTTTGAATTTCCATTGATTGATTGCTTCCATGGTAACTGATTAAATTTAGGTTATTCTATTTCCACCTCTTTGATTCAAAAAAAGAATCCTATTAAACATAAAGCTCTGGAACATCAACCAATCACTTGTCTCTCAAGGTGAGGTGTGTACTCTTCCAACTACATATATGTGCTTTTTGCTAAGCATTAAGATCCAGGAGAGATTTTTTCTGAGGTGAATTTATCTCTTTAAGGAATCCATATTGTCTTCCCTTATATTCATCAAAGATTTTCACTGAACCTTCCATCAGCTCATTTAAAGAGCAGCTGATGCTCCGACAAGTTGCTCTTACATTGATAGTTATGATGTGTTTCAAGTGCATTGTGCCAAAGCGTCTTTTCGATCCTCTTGTTTTACATATCGATCAGTTACAATTTGCACATCAACCTTCGTAAATGAACGATGCTGTGCTGACCTTGGTCCATTTGATCCAACAGCACACAGATAGTTTAGGAAACTATCTCGTACCACCTTTTCTGTTTTCTCTTCAACTTTTAATACCATGCAACCATTCAAGCTTATTGAGAAACTGAAAACCCTTGATGTTAATCCTACTCTCCTACTTTGGATCAGTGATTTTCTTTACAACAGGACCCAACAGGTGTTAGTCTCTGGGATTTACTCAGATCCCATGTTAACGAATACTGGATCTCCTCAGGGCTGTGTATTTTCACCTTTGCTTTTCATCCTTTACACAAATGATTGTTGATCAGAACATGACGACACAAAAATTTTGAAGTATGCTGATTATACAGTACTAGTGGGCCTCATCAGGAATAACAAAGTAAACTACAGGAACTTGGTGGAGAGGTTCGTAAAATGGTGTGATGACAATTCTCTTAAATTGAACAAAAATAAGACAAAAGAACTAATTCTAGACTTTAGGAAAAAGACAGTTAATGATATTGTTCCCATGAAGATTCATGAATGTGGACATTGAAATAGTCACCAGCTACAGGTATCTAGGTATCAAAGTAGATGATAAGTTGAATTGGGGGGGGAACAGTGTAGCGATGTGGTGGCCAAGGGATTTACAGGATTATACAACCTCAGAAAGGTAAAATCCTTTTGAGTAGATCCCACAATCATAAAACTCTTCTATCCAGCTGTACTGAGACTGCTATCCTTTTCGGATGTCTCTCCTAGTACTGTTGTCTTAGGAATGGAGATTTCCTTAAGGGTACAGAGATTGTTGAACCAGGCAAGAAGGGTATTTCGCAAGTAGATCTTTCTTGACAAAATCTCCTCTCGAAGAATTTTGATGAAAGTAAAGAGTGTTATGAACAGTGAGAATCATCCCTTGTCTCAGTATTACTGTTAGATGCGTTCAGGACAAAAGGCTGCAATCCCTCAGATGGAGGACAAATCAGTTCTTGAACTCACTTGTGCCTTTCTCTAAGAACTTTTAACAGGAGCTTGATGAATGGATGAGGTTACGCACTCATGATGGGACTCATTGACTGATTATTTTAAAGTAGTGGAAACAGTTTTTAACATTTATATTTTATCAAGTTAGACGTTTTGTGATAGGGTACTTTTTTGTTATTATTCATATATTAATGAATGAACAATGTACCCAAAATGAACTTCCATATGGACAATAAATTGTAATTGAATGGAATGCCTCCCAGGCCACTGGAAATCCTGCTATATAACCAGCTACTGTGGAAGACATGAAATAACTGCTTTGGGTGATTCATCCTCTGATCTTCCGACCCTCCCTATAGGGAAGGAACTAGCTTCTCACTGAAATCAAAACTCAACATATGGGTTATTATGGGTGCAAAACTGTCCCACAGCACAGCCCATTAAAGAGAAAAAGACTTGCATTTATATGGCATCTTTCATGACTTCAGGACATCCCAAATCTTTCTGCAATGAAGTATTTTTGAAGTGAGGTCAATTGTAGTGAAGGAAGTGCAGTGGCCAATTTGTGCACAGCAAGGTGCCACAAACAGCAATGTGATACTGACCATTTAATCTATTTTAGTGATGTAGGTCAAGGGATAAATATTTGCCAGGATACTGGGAAGAATACTGCTGCTCTTCTTCAAATTTTATGTTCAGCTGAGAGGGCAGACAGGGTTTAACATCTCATCTAAAAGACAGCAACTTCAACAGTGCAGCACTCCCTTAGTATGGCAGTGGAGTGTCAGCCAGGATTATGCACTCAAGTCACTGGAGTGGAAATTGAACCTACAACCTTTTGACACAGAGGCGAGAGTGCTATCAACTGAACTACAACTAGCACTGCTGTCCCACAATGCTGCACCAACATTTTAGAGTGTTGGATGAAGATGATATTTATAACCACTTAGGACAGCAAGAAAACCAGGGGCTGTAGACGCCTTCAGATTAATTATTCTAAAAAGTCACTATTTAAAACTACAATCTCATCATTCTTATGTACTTCCATGTGGTCAGTAATCTTTCCTTAGTGTTTTAGAATATTTTTAACTTAAAAGACATTGACGTGCAAATCTATAATTTTTCCAGAGGGAAAAGAAATCTGAACACAGCAAAAGGGAGATGGAATTTGACTTTTTAAACAAAATGCCTCGATAGTGCCACACAACACGATGGAGGGTATCCTCAATGTGAAGATGGGACTTTGTCTCCATAAGAACTGTGCAGTGGTCACTCCTACCAGTACTATCATGGACAGATAAATTTGCGACAGGTATATTGGTGACGATGAGGTCAGGGAGCTTTTTCTCTCTTGTTGGTTTCCTCACCACCTGCCGCAGACCCAGTCTAGCAGCTCTGTCCTTGAGACCAGCTCGGTCAATAGCGGTGCTACTGAGCAACTCTTGGTGATGGACATTGAAGCCCCCACCCAGAGTACATTTTGTGTCCTGTTACCCTCAGTGCTTCTCCTAGTTGGTGTTCAACATGGAGAATCACCGATTCATCAGCCGAGGGGTGCTTGGCAGTAGGTGATAATCAGCAGGAGATTTCCCTTCCCATGTTTGACGTGATGCCATGAGACTTTTTGGGGGTCTGGAGTCAATGTTGTGAACTCCCAAGGCAATCCCCTCCCGACTGTATACCACTGTGCTGCCACCTCTGGTGGGTTTGTTCTGTCAGTGGGACAGGACATATCCAGGGATGGTGATGGTGATGGTGGTGTCTGGGGCAATGTCTCTAAGGTATTTTAGCACAAGCTCACAGAGGTTATTAAGGAGGACTTTGCAGGGTCGACAGGGCTGTGTGTGCCGTTGTCATTTCCAGTGTATAGGTCGATGCTGGGTGGTCCGTCCACTTTCATTCCTTTTAGGCTTTTCTCTAGCAGTTTGGTAATTTGAGTGACTTGCTAGGTCAATTCAGAGGGCATTTAAGAGTCAACCACATTGCTGTGGGTATGAAGTCACATTTAGGTCAGACCGGCTAATGATGACAGATTTCCTTCCCTGAAGGGCATTAGTGAGCCAGATGGGTTTTTACAACAATCGAAAATGGTTTCATGGTCACCAGTATTGAAGTTAGTTTTTTCTTAAAATTCCAGGTTGGTGAATTGTATTTAAATTCCACCAGTTGCCATGGTGGGATTTGAACCCGTGTTCCCAGAACATTAGCCTGGGCCTTAGGATTTCTAGTCTAGTGTCATGACCACTACGCCACCTCCCCTACCCTCAATACATCTATTTATGAAGCCCAATATCCCATAAGCATTGATAATTACTTCTCAATATGTCCTGCTGCCTTCAAAGACCGATATGTATGAAACTCCAGATCTGTCTGTTCCAGTCGATTGGACTCATCCTCACTGTTTGCCACAACTCCAAGTTTCATAACACTGGTAAATGTTCAAATTTTACTCTGCATTCCAATATCCATGACATTTATATTCATATATAACAAACAAATATAATGGATCTAGCACTGACCCTGACAGGACACCACTTTCTACCATGCTCCAGTCTAAAAAACAACCTTTTATCTCGAGTCACTGTTTTCATCCAGTGAGAGAGGATTTGAGGAAAGTAGCAGGAGCAATGCAGAGAATGATGAAATATACTCATTCAGGGACTTGCAGCTACGGAGAGATGGCAGGAGTGAGAATAAGCACAGGGCTGAATGGAAGGGGACACTGATTGAGCACAGTGCATCCCAGTATGTGTACAGCAGCAGTAATGGTGAGTGTGCACCACCTGATGTTTTAATATACAAGGTGCATGTTATCAGGTTGTGTTACTATTAAGTGTGTGGGTGCACCCACTGGAGGTTTAATATACATGTTACATTTCAGTAATTCTGCAATGCAAATTAGGGAGAGTGTGTGCCACCTTGTGGCTGAATGCAGAAACTGCGATTTAGAATCAGAATGGTCCAGCACAGAATGAGGTCATTCAGCTCATCGTGTCTGTGTTGGGTCTTCAGATTTCTCTTTCGATAATTATCCAATTCTCTTTTGAAAGCTACTAATGACTCTGCCTCCACAACACTCTCATGCAGTGCATTCCAGATCCTAACTATTAGCTGCAAACGTTTTTCCACAAGTTACCTTTGGTTCATTTCCCATCCACTTTAAATCAGTATCCTCTCGTTCTCGACCCTTCCACCAATGGGAAAGGTTTCTCCCTATCTACTCTGTCCAAACTCCTCATTATTTTCAACAGTTGGATCAAATCTCTTATCAACTTTCTCTTTTCTAAACAGAACAGCTCAGCTTCTCCAATCTATCGATGCAACTGAGTCCCTCAGCCTTGGAACCATTCTAGTAAATAATTATTGCACCCTCTCTAATGTCTTGACATTCCTCCAACACTGTGATGCCCACAGTTGGACACAGTACTCCAGCTGAGGCTGAATCCGTGTTTTCTAAAGGTTCCGATGAAAAGTCAGAAATGTTAACTTTGTTTCTCTCTCCTTCGATGCTGCCACACTTGTGAAGTGTTTCAAGCATTTTCTGTTTTCATTCCAGATTTCCAGCATCCACAGTATTTCACTCTTGTTTTATGAAAGTTCACCATAACCTCTTTGTGTTTGTACTCTATGTCTCTATTTATACAGCCCAGGAACACTTACACCTTAGTAACCACTTTCTCAACCTGACCTGTACCTTCAACAATATGTACACATTTACCCCCAGGTGCTGCTGCTCCTGCTCCCCCTTTACAATTGTATCCTGTTTCTTCCATTGCCTCTCTTCATTCTTCTTTGTGTCACTTTGCACTTTTCTGTGTTAAATTTAATCTGCCCATTCCCTGTCACTCCGCCAACTATCCATGCTGCCAATGTCCCTTTTATTTCACAGGCTTCAACTTTGCTGACAGGTCTATTATGTGTCACGTTATTCACCCTTTTTTGCAAGACCATCTACACCAATAAAGAACATTACCATTATCAACCCTCTCTGTTATCTCACCAATAAAACTCAATCAAATTAGTTAAATACAATTCACCTTTAATAAAATAGAAACAGAAAATGCCGGAAATACTCAGCAGGTCAGAGAGCACATGTGGAGAGAAAAACAGAGCGAATGTTTCAGGTCAATGACCTTTCAGCAGAACTGGGAAAAATTAGAAGTGCAATAGTTTTTAAGTAGGTGAATTGGGGAGAGGGTGGAAAAAGAAGAAATGGAAGTTCTGTAATAGGGCAGAAGATGGAAGACATTAAATGACAGTAGAGTTGGTGTTGCAAGGACAAAGGGAGTTGTAATGGGAACAAGTAAAGAAACAGAATGAATGTCCAGATGGGAATATAGGAGGGATGATCAGTAAGTTCACAGATGACATGAAAATTGGTGGTGTCGTAAATAGTGAGGAGAAAGCCTTAGATAACAGGACGATATAGATGGACTGGGAAGATGGGCAGAGCAGTGGCAAATGAAATTTAATCCTGAGTAGTTTGAAATGATGCATTTTGGGAGAACTAACAAGGCAAGGGAATATACAATGGATGGCAGGATCCTAGGCAGTACAGAGGGTCAGAGGGACCTTTCTGTACCTGTCCATAGATCACTGAAGGCAGCAGCACAGGTAGATAAGGTGGTTAGTATGGCATATGAGATACTTGCCTTTATTAGCCGATGCATAGAATATAAGAGCAGGGCAGTTATGATGGAGCTGTATAAAACACTAGTTAGGCCACAACTGGAGTACTGTGTACAGTTCTAGTTGCCAGACTATAGGAAGGATGTGATTGCACTGGAGAGGGTGCAGAGGAGATTCACCAGGATGTTGCCTAGGCTGGAGCATTTCAGCTAGGAAGAGAGACTGGATAGGCTAGGGTTGTTTTTATTCGACCAGAGAAGGCTGGGAGGAGACCTGGTTAAGGCATACAAAATTATGAGGGGCATTGATAGGATAGATAGGAAGAAACATTTTCCTTTAGCGGAGGTGTCAATTAGTAGGGGGCATAGATTTAAGGTAAGGGGCAGGGGGTTTAGAGGGGATTTGAGGAAAAATGTTTTCACCCAGAGGGCGTTTGGAATCTGGAAGGCACTGCCTGAAGGGGTGGACGAGGCAGGAACCATCACAACATTTAAGAAGTATCGAGATCAGCACTTGAAACGGCAAAGCATACAAGGCTATGGGCCAAGTGCTGGAAAATGGGATCAGAATAGTTAGGTGCTTGATGGCCAGCATGGATACGATGGGCCGAAGGGCATGTTTCTGTGCTTTATAACTCTTTGACGCAATGACAGAGGAGCTGTAAATGACAGAATAATGAACAGCTGCCGTCTGAAATCAAAAATAGGAGAAAAACAAAACTAAGACCGAAACATGCAAAGAAAATGAAACAAAAAGGGGACAGAGATTACGTTCTGAAATTGCTGAACTCAGTGTTGAGTCCGGAGGGCTGTAAACTGCCCAGTCAAAAGATGATCTGCTGTTCCCTGAGCTTACATTGAGCTTCATTAGAACACTGCAGCAGGTCAAGGACAGAGGTCAGTGTGAGAGCAATGTGGAGAATTAAAATGACAGGACACTGGAAGCTCAGGGTCATGCTGCAGATTGAAGAGAGATGTTCTGTAATGTGGTGACTGAATCTGTGTTTGGTCTCGCCAATGAAGAGTAGATCACAGTGTGAGCAGTAAATGCAGTATACTACATTGAAAGAAGTTCATGTAAATCACTGTTTCAACAGCAAGGAGCGCCTTGGATTGTGAGGAGAGAGGAGGTAAAAGGGCAGGTGTTGCAACTCCTGTACTTACATGGGAAGTTGTTGTGAGAAGTGGACAGGGTATTGGGGGTTATTAAGTAGTGGACCAGAGTGTTGTAGAAGGAACGGTCTCCTCAGAATACTGAAAGTGTAGGTGAGGGGAAGATGTGTTTGGTGGTAACATCACACTCATAAGATCATAAGAAATAGGCGTAGGAGTGGGTCATTTGTCCCCATGAGCCTGCTCCACCATTCAATAAGATCATGACTGATCTGAGTGTGGCCTTAACTCCACTTTCCTGCCTGACCCCATCACCCTTGACCCTCTTGGAGGTCAAAACTCTGTCTAACTCAGTTTTGAATATATTCAATGACCCAGCCTCCACTGCTTGCTGGGGAAGAGAATTCCAAACACGAACAACCCTCTGACGGAAGAAATTCCTCCTCATCTCCATCTTCCAAGGAAAACCACTTATTTGGAAACTGAACACCCGAGTTCTAGATTCCCCCAAGAGGGGAAACATCTTCTCAGCATCCACCCTGTCAAGCAACCTCAGAATCTTCATAAGATCACCTCTCATTCTTCGAAACTCCAATGTGTACAGGACAACCTGTTCAACCTTTCCTCAAAAGACAATCCCTTCATCCCAGGAATCAGTCCAGTGAACCTTCTTTGAACTGTTTCCAATGCAAGTATATCCCTCCTTAAATAAGGAGATGAAAACTGTACACAGTACTCTGGGTGCAGTCTCACCAATGCCCTGAACAGGTGTAGCAAGACTTCTCTACTTTTATACACTATCCTCCTTGCAATAAATGTCAGCATTCCACTGAGTAGATCCTGAATAGTTGAGGCCCCAGCACTGATCCTGGTGGCACTTCACTAGTTAGTTTCCCAACCTGAAAATGCCCCATTTACCCTGACTCTCTGTTAGTGAGCCAATCCTCCATCCATGGTAATATATTACCCCCAACACCATGAGCTCTTTTCTTGTGCAGTGACCTTTCATGTGGGCACCTTATTGAATGCCTTTTGGAAATCCAAATACACAACATCTACTAGTTCCCCTTCATCCACCCTGTTTGTTACATACTCAAAGAACTCTAATAAATTTCTCAAACACAATTTCCCTTTCATAAAAAGATGTTGACTCTGTCTGATTGCATTATGATTTACTAAATGTCCTGCTACTATTTCCTTAATAATGAATTCTAGCAATTTCCCAAGAACAAAAGTTCAGTTAACTGGCCTATAGTTTCCTGATTTCTGTTGCCCCCTCCCCTTTCTTAAATCGACGTGTTACATTTGTGATTTTCCAATCCGCTGGGACCGTTCCAGAATCTGGAGAATTTTGGAAGATCACAACCAATGCATCTACTGTCTCTGCAGCTCCTTGTTTTAAGACCCTGAGATGCAAACCATCAGGTCCAGGGGACTTGTCACCCTTTAGTTCCAATAGTTTTCCTAGTACTTTTTCTCTTGTGATAGTGTTGGTTTTAAGTTCTTTTTGCCTCTTGATTTTCTGCTTTTTGTGTCTTTTACTGCAAAGACAGATATAAAATATTTGCTCAAAGTCTCTGCCATTTCCTTGTTTCCAATTATTAATTCCCCAGTCTCATTCTCTAAAGGACCAAAACTTACTTTAGCTACTCTTTCCTCTATATATTTGTAGAAGCTTTTACTGTCTGTTTTTATATTTCTTGCTAGTTTACTTTCAGACTTTATTTTCTCCCTCTTCATTATTATTTTAATTATCCTCTGCTGGTTTCTAAAATTTCCCCAATCTTCTGACCTATCACTAATCTTTGCAGCATTGCATGCCTTTTCTTTCACTTTGATACTATCTTTAACTTCATTAGTTATCCACGGATGGTGCTTCCTTGTCACGGAGTCTTTCTTTCTCAATAGAATGTATCTTTGTTGAGAGTTATGAAATAGCTCCTTTACGTCTGCACCCGCTTCTCGAGGGTCTTACCTTTTAAATTATTTTCCCAGTTGTCCACTTTAGCCAACTCTGTCTTCATACCCTTGTAATTACCTTTATTTAAGTTTAAGCCATGAGTTTCAGACCCATCATTCTCTTGTCTCTTGTACAGTCCTGTAAATGTGCTGTCAGTAAATGCATGGTATCTGAAGGACAGTCCTGGTCTTCAAAGATGATCAGAAATAAAAGATTTAAAGAGGTCAAAGGTGGAAAATTCCTCAGGTTTGATGTGACACAACTGCAATATTCCAACAGTAACCACAGGAAATCCCAATGTAGAATTGGAGAATACAGCGACATATCTCCAGAGGCTGAATGTACGATTTGCTGAGACTGTTGTCTTGAATAGTTTTTCCATTGAATGTTTTGTTCCTATCAGTATCTATAGAAGTATGTGTACAAGAGAAAGTGACAGAATAATGATGGGTTCATCAGTCTCCAGGGATGTCCTGATCCATCCTGATATCGTGCAGAATCCAACATTGAACCTCATCGATCATTGGGGCAATAATCTAAAACTTGAATGCAGAATAATAAAACAGAACTTTCCCCAGGGATGGAAGAGGAATAATAGGGAAAAGAAGATGTTTGTACTGAAAAAGGAATGGGATCTGCTCCATTCTAGAGTTTGAGAGGCTGGTTTTAGTGTTTCATGGATTGTGAAAAGTGTTAGTACTTTGTCTTTACAGCCATCAGTCACTTATTTTTGGACTGGAGACTTCTGACTGCTGTTTTTATTCACACCCACATATCTAATAAATTCCTGTGGGTGAAAATATCTATTTACTATTTTAGAGCTGCTTCACTTTGTTGCCAGTCCCTCTCAGGAGACCCGATCAGAGGGGAGCAGCCACAAGGGTTACTGACAGTTTCCTCATGTCTCCTTCCAAATGGTTCCCACCTGGAGAAACATTAACTGGGAGGCAGGGTTAGTCCCCTCCCTCCTCCATTCCATATCTGATATAATCCTGAGCATTGTCCTTAATCCCCTGATCATTATATTTCTATATGATATCAATCTGTGACATCATCAGGAATCACATAGCCAGCTTCCACAATAGACCATCGACACTCTCTCCCTCCTCTATTGACCCCAGGGTGTTGTCATTCTCTAACTCTCTGTCCAACATTGAGATCTGGATGAACCAAAATTCACTTCAGTTAACTGTCACCAAACTGACTCCGTCCTCTTTCACTCCCAGATTCACCATCACAATCCCAGCATTGACTCTATCTGCACTGTCACCTCAGGCTAAGCCCAGAGATGTGGACTCGGTGTCCTGTTTGACCCTGAGTTCAGCTTCCTCCCCCCCACACCCAATCCATTCCCAGCCTGCTGTCTATCACCTCTGAAACATTACCTGCTCACCCTCTCTGCTGCTTGAACCCGAATCCAGCCTTCATCACCTCGATACTCAATCTCCCCAATGCTCCCCCTACCAACCACCCCAATTCCCACTCCACAAACTACAATGTATCCCGACTGTCACAGTGCAAGTCATGAACTGGGAGAAGGCCCAAACACCCTGGGAATCCTAGGACAGCAGCACATGGATCCACCCCTTTCTCCTCTCATTTACACCTGGGAATTAAACATGTCGCAAACACATGGAAGGGGAATATCGGGACCTGTATCATGTCCAACGATCCCTCCTCCTGTCCATGTCTGATGTACCAGCTGCCAACTCCAGCTCCTGCCCACGGGAACTACAACTGATGAATTGTAACCAGGGGCTAAAACCTGTCTCCAGGTGACATCACAACGGAAGCCAGGAGCCAATCACACAGCAGCCAGCTCAGGCCCCGCCCACTGGTGGTATTACAGAGTCACATGACCAGGCTCTGCTCCTGTTCCAGTCTCACTGGATTGGGAGCACAGGTTACAGGATCAACCCAATCGTGTGATGGCCGTGTCCCCGACCCGAGCTCCCGTATAACGACACCGCAGACAGGGAGCACAGTCTCCAAATATTATCCGTTACTGTGGTGCAGGGGGCGGCACAGTGGTGCAGTGGTTAGCACCGCAGTCTCACAGCTCCAGGGACCCAGGTTCAATTCTGGGTACTGCCTGTGCGGAGTTTGCAAGTTCTCCCTGTGACCACGTGAGTTTTCACCGGGTGCTCCGCTTTCCTCCCACTGCCAAAAACTTTCAGGTGATAGGTAAGTTGGCCATTATAAATTGCCCCTAGTGTAGGTAGGTGGTCGGGAATATGGGATTACTGTAGGGTTAGTGTAAATGGGTGGTTCTTGGTCGGCACAGACCCAGTAGGCCGAAGGGCCTGTTTCAGTGCTGTATCTCTAAATATAAAATAAAAATATAAATGTTACATCCCAACTTCTTCATGTGAGGTCCCACTATTCAATGTCCCTCACCTCCCAATGTCTCCACATATTTTTCTTCTCCATTGTAACTGGGAACTAAGCATTTTCCAGATACATAGAAGAGGAATATAGGGACTTGTGTCACATCCAATGATTCCTCCTCCTGTCATTGTCTGATGTAAAGCTGGACATTGTCCCTGCTCTCCTGATCATTATATATACACTAACCAGCTGGATGCATGGGGCCAGCTTCCACAAGAAGATAAATGACATTCCCCACCTCCTCCATTGAACTCAGGGTGTCGTCACTCTCTCCAACTGTCTGTCCAACATTTCGATCTGGATGAGACAAAGGTGTCACCAGATAAATGTTGGTCAAACTGACTCCGTCCTCTTTGACTCTTCCAAACACTAACACAATCCCTGCCCCTGGAATGGTTGATGGGACGGTGAAGAAGGAGCTTTACTCTGGACCTAACCCGGGCTGTACCTGCTCTGGAAGGATTAACAGACACAGTGTAGAGGGAGTGTTAATCTGTATCTAACATGTGCTGTATCTACTCTGGGAGTGTTTGTTGGGGACAATGTTCAGGGTACGTAACTCTGTATCTAATCAGTGCTGTACCTGACCTGGAATGATAAAACAGTGTAGAGGGTGTTTTACTCTGCAGCTCCCCATGCAGTGCATGTCATGGACTGTTGTATAGGAGGACAGTGTAGAGACAGCTTTACTCTCTACCTAACCCATTGCTTTGCCTGCCCGGGAATGTATGATAACCAGTGTAGAGGGAACTTTACTCTGTATCTCACTCCTTGCTTTGCTTGCCCTGCGAGTGGATGATAAGGCAGTGTGGAGGGAGTTTTGCTCTGCTCTTCACCTCATAGTGTTTGAAGGGCAGTTTAGAGGCGCCTAAATTCTGTATCTAATACCTACTGTACCTGCTTTGGGAGTGTTTAATGAAACACTGTACAGGGAGATTTATTCTGTATCTATCACATGCTACACCTATGCCAGGAGTGCTTGATGGGAAAGAGTGGAGGGAACTTTACTCTGTGTCCAGCCATTTTTTTTTTCCAAAATGACTTGCAGGCCACCTTTGTCCTTGAGTAAAGTGCATTAGTTCCACAGTTGAAGCAGTGAATGCAGCTCTCTCCACTCTGCTCTCTCCACTCTGCTCTCTCCACTCTGCTCTCTCCACTCTGCTCTCTCCTCTCTGCTCTCTCCACTCTGCTCTCTCCACTCTGCGCTCTCCACTCTGCTCTCTCCTCTCCAGTTCCAGCTCCCACAACCTGCTCAGGTGCAGCTGGTTTGACTAATTTCACACAAGAAGTGCTCCAAACACTCCAGCCAATCCCGTTCTTTTTCTTTTTTTTAGAAGGCCCCTCTCTCTGTTGTTCGTGAGGGGGCCCTGTGAATGTGGAGCAGACAATTTAAACCTTGCTCCAAACACGTGTCCACAGGGTAGGAGAAGTAGCTCAAAATCGGCACAAAATTTGTGACTTCGTTCCGCAAACACCAGCAGAAATATCCGCACTGTTGTGTTATATGGATGTTCTCGAAGGGTGAGGCACATTGATGGGGCAGTGTAGAGGGAGCTTTACTCTGTATCTAACCCAGTTTTTTTTTTAAAGGTGGCCTTTATACCCAAGGCCCCTTTTATATATTTTATGTGGAGGGGGCCTTTATTCCTCAGGCACCCTTTATATACATATTTTGAAAATAACTTTATTAAAATTGAATAAATAAACAAAAACTCAAATTAAAATGCCATTCTCGACATCAACAATGCACTCCAGTCCCTGCGGTGGCCACCGGTCACGGACGGCCTCAAGCATACCGGCGAACACCACATGCTCAATCTCCAGGGACACCCGGGCGTGAACGTAACCATGGAAGATGGGCAGGCAATCAGGGAGGACGGACCCCCGATGGCCTGCAGCCTGGACCTGTGAATTGCCACCTGGGCCAGGCCCAGGAGCAGACCAACAAGGAGATCCTCCTCCCGGCCCATGCCCCTCTGCGCCGGGTGCCCAACGATGAGGACCGTGGGGCTGAAGTGCAGCCAAAAACTTGAGGAGCAGCCCCTTCAATTACTCAACGAGGGTCTGCAATCTCGCACACTCCAAATATACGTGGAACACGGACTGGTCCAGGCCGTAGAAATTACAAGCAGCCTGGGAGTCCGTCAACCTACTTAAAAGTCTATTGCATAGGACTGCCCTCTGCAGAACTCTCGATCCCAGGTCCCCGATGTAAAGGGGGAGGATTCCCACGTAGGGAGACCTCGATCGGGGATTCCCCTTGCCGCCAGATGGCAACACGGATCGCCAGGGCGTGTCCGGCTGGCTAACGAGTGCGAGGAAGTGGAGGGAGTGCAGGAGCAGCCCGTACAGGAAACCTCTCCGCGCTGATTGGAATGGCACGGAGGGCATTTCCGAGAGGCCACTCGGGTTATGCGGGACCGGCTCTCGAGAAGGGTTTCAGGGCCTGGATCCGATGAGAAGTTCCGGCCGAACGGGGATCAGCTCGGCCAGGAGCGCTCCCTGCTTCCAAGCCCCTCGCCACCTGCAGAGAGGGGCGTCCCAGGGCTTTGGCTACTCCTCCGCCCGTTGGTCCGTCCCCGGGGTCGGCTGCTCAGACAGCCAAGGTGCTCTCCTCCGCCAGTGGGGGAGTGCCCTGACTGGAGGCGACCATGTTCCAGACTCTGAATAGATCCCGGTAAAAGACAGGCAACTCCCTCAGAGAGGCGCGGCTAATAGTCTGTGCCGGGAGTTGTGTGTCATCTTGAAAGCAGCGACAGTGGTGGAAAAAAATACATCACCAGTGCACACCATCTGGGAGGACGCTCGACGTACAGGTATCTCTGCAGGGTCTGAAGGTGGAGAGTCGCAGCCTGGGTGCAGACACACACCAGCGACTGGCCGCCCTCTTCGATCGGGAGACTCAGTGTTTCCTCTTGCCCCAGAAGAAATCGATGAGCTTCTTCTGGATCTTGGTGGCGAATGCAGGGGGCGGGACCAAAGTGACCAACCAGTACCTCAGCATCGAGGCCACCAGTTGGTTTATGACCAGTGCTTGGCCTCTGTAGGAAATCACATGGTGCAGTCCTGTCCAGCGCCCCAGCCATGTGGTAACTTTCGCCTCCAACTCCTGCCAGTTTGCCGGCCAGGCTTCCTCAGTGGAGCTAAGGTGGACTTCCAGATAGAGGAGATGCATGGTGCTTCACGCAAAAGGTATCAACTCCTCCGGCAGGGAGTCCACCCGGCATTGACCCACCAGGAGTCCGGAACATTTCTCCCAATTGATCCTTGCGGAGGACACGGCAGAAAAGGTCTTCTGGCAGTCGCGCATCGTCCGCAAGTCAACGGGATCTGTGACCGCGAGGAGCACGTCATCAGCGTAAGACGAGAGGATGACCCGCATGGCCGGCCCGCACAGTGCCAAACCCGTCAACCTCCTGCGAAGCAGGCACAGGAATGGCTCCACGCAGATGGTATACAATTGGCCGGACATGGGGCATCCCTGACGCACTCCTCTCCCAAAGCGACGGGGCGTCGTCAAGGACCCATTAACTTTGATCAGACACTCTGTGTCGGCGTATAAAAGTTGGACCCGGGCCACAAAATGCGGCCCGAGTCCGAAAGCGAGCCGAGTCCCGAAAGGTATTCATGATCCACCCTGTCGAGCACCTTCTCCTGATCGAGGGAGAGAAAGGATCTGGATCCGCGACCTCACATACGCGCCTCAGGACCCTATGAGCTGCAGGTCCCTCAGCGAGCCCTTCTTCTCTTTGTACACCTGTCACACAGCCGGGTCCGCTACGGCGAGTCCAAGTCGAGCAGCTCCCTCTCTAAGTGCCCGATCTCGGCTTCCCGCCTCTTGGTTGACCCCTTCGTGTAGTCCTGAACTCCTGACAGAAGACACGGATGTGAGTCTTGTCGACATCCCACCAGAGCCTCAAGGAGGGGATGCCCTGCTGCTTCCTTCTCCAGTAAGCCCAGAATCAACGGAACGAGTCCGGGAATCGCTTGTCCTCCAGCAGCCAGTTGTTAAGTGCCAGTATGTAGACCCCGCCTGTGTGCTGAGCGGAGTGAACTCCGCCCATACCATGTGGTGGTCCAAGCACGGCACCAGCCCAACGGGGCCACCGAGGCGCAGGAGACGTACGCCTGTGAAAAGTAGAAGTGGTCGATTCAAGACCCTTCTCCTCCAGACCTCCACGTGAAGGCGCCGGAGTCGGCATGGAGATTCCGCCAGACGTCCACCAAGCTGAGGGAGCTGAGCAGTTCCCTCAACTTCTCCACTGATGCTTGGCTGCGCTGGGGACTGGAGCGATCCCCCACCTCAAGGGTACAGTTAAAATCCCCCCCAAGGATGATGCACTCGCCGCTATTGATGGAGCTCAAGAGAGCGGACACTTCTTCAAAGAAGTTCTCCCAGAACGATGTGGGTATCCTGTAGAAAACTCACCGCATATCTCCCTTCCCTGAGGACTGAGAGATTGTGAAATCTACGGTGAGACCCCCTGCTGCTGTTGATGTTGAGGCTGGCTGTGGTTATCTACATGTTAAAGGTACTTAAAAACCGTCACCAACACCTCACTGTGAGTAGGGAGTGGAAGTGCACCTGGCCTTTCACTCCCCCAGCACCCCATTGAAGAACGCTTGAAACCAGCGCCTCTCAACCAGTTTCATGCCCACGCCCTTCCCCGCTTTCTGGAGGGTGGTACGGATGGACCGAGTGACCAGCACCAGATTCGACCCAAGGCCGAGGGCCAGCATTGCGGCAACCCCTGCATGCTGCGAGAAAATCCCGGAGTTCTGCCGTGGGGATGAGAGGAGACTCAGTGGGAGGCACGAGGGACTCCACCACCTCACTGCCGATGGAATCAAGATTGTCCTCCGTGCCCCACATTGAGTCGCCATCCTCCTCCAGGTCGTCGCCACCAGCGGCCGACACACCCAGCACACAGTGTGGAACGGACATCCCGGCCGAGACAGCTGGTCCCGCCTCTGTCACGATCCCACACCCAGGATCGATGGCGGAGGAGTCCTCTCTGGGTTCTACTGTGAGACTGGAGCCTGTAGGCGCCAACGGTTCAGGACCCTCTTCATCTCCGTCCCCAGGCCAATGAGTGGTTCAGGGGTGACGGAAGTTCCCGACTCCGGAAATCAAGGCGGAGCCGAGACCGGAGGTGGAGAGAGGAGGCCATCTCCTGCCCCGCCAGCGCCCACAAGCCCAGCAGATGGGGCATCATTTTCAACTATCACTGGGTCGGGTATGTCCTGGTTGAGTGTGGATTTCGGCTGGGAGGGCCGACCCTTTGGGGCCTCGTCCTCCTGTCCATTCAGGACACCCGACCCAGTGACAGAAAGGGAGACATCCCCAGGCTCCCCCACCACAAGCAGGGCTCCACTTGCTCCTTCAGGAGGGGCTGCATGTACAGGGGTTTCCCCCTCCCCTACATCCTGAGGGCCAGGGAGCTCCTGCCCAGGCTTTGCAGCCTTGATGGTGGTGGTGACAGGGGGAACCTGGGGACCTGAACCTGGAGACAGCTCCCCTCCAACAGATGGGCCCTGCTCCACAGGACCCTGCTTTACCTCCATTGAGGGGTGCCTTCTCCTCTTTTTCCCATTATGGCACGGAGGCTCAGAGACCTCCATGTCATCAAGGGCCTCTGCCTCCGCACCCTCCTTTTGCCTGGTCACCCTGGGCCTGAGCCCAGCCCTGAGGCAGGTGGATTCCACGGGAGCAGGCCTTGGGCTGAGCCCAGGCTCAGGTGTAAAACGCAGCCTCTGGAACCGACTGAGTGATGTCTTTAGGAGGTGTAGGGGGAGTGGAAGGAGGTGCAGCGGTGCCACCCTGAGCCGCCGAGGTGGAGTTGGCAGCCGGGAGGTTGGGGCAGTTCTTATGAACATGCCCCACCCCCTTGCAGACATGGCACCACACCCCATCCGAGGTCCAGAGATGCGGTAGGTCATCCCCTGCAACTCTACATTGAAATGGAAATCTGTGACCTCCTCCCACACCAGCTGCATAAATAATTGGAAAAACACAGCCTTCCCGTACTTTTTAGAAGCAGCAACAATGGCTGAAGAGCCGACAACCTCAGCCATTGCTCTCACACATGCCTCTATTGACATATTGGGTTGGATGTAGCTCTTGACCCCATGCTTTGGTGTTATTAGTGCAAATGGTGACAGGGTAACAGGTGCAGCTACAGCAGCCGCAGCAGCATACATGCGGGAAGGCCCCGCCACGGGTGAAGAGGGGCTTGCCATGGGTCCAAGAGCCACGCACACCTCTAAGGAATAAAGCAAACAACAGTTTTTTAAACTAAAGCAATATGATGGGGGGGTGGGGGGTAGAGGGGGAATCCGCGTGAAAAGGAAAAGCAGAGGAGAGTAGAGATTAGGTAGCTGAGTGGTGGAAGGGTGTTGTGAGGATGCTGAGGATGTTTCTCTTCAATTGGTGGTTGGAGCACCTTACTTTAGAGAACACAAAGTCCAGTCTTCTGGTCAGGGGAGGGTTCTTCACTGGGGTCGGCTGGAACCCCCGATTCTTTCCCCTTTCTGCTCTTGTTACAGGGAGCTTCTTCACCCGGGCGGCTCCAGCCATCCCGAGCCACACAGTTGGGGTGGGGAGGGAGGCCCCTTAGTGCAAGATGGAGGAAAACACAAAAGCAAATACAGAGGCCCCCTATAGAATCTTTCAGCCCCACCCCTGGATCTTCCGGCATCTCCTCCCTCCCCCAACAGTCCAAGCAAAACAATTCACCAGCAAGTGGTGCAGTGGTTAGCACCGCAGCCTCACAGCTCCAGCGACCCGGGTTCGATTCTGGGTACTGCCTGTGCAGAGTTTACAAGTTCTCCCTGTGACTGTGTGGGTTTCTGCCGGGTGCTCCGGTTTCCTCCTACAACCAAAGACTTGCAGGTTGATAGGTAAATTGCCCCTAGTATAGATAGGGGAATTGAGGGAAGGTGGGGATGTGGTAGGAATATGAGATTAACGTAGGATTAGTATAAATGGGTGGCTCATGGTTGGCACAGTCTTGGTGGGCCGAAGGGCCTGTTTCAGTGCTGTATCTCTAAATAAATCAAAGAACAGGAACAGGCCATTCAGCCCTCTAAGCCTGTGCCGATCTTGATGCCTGTCGAAACTAAAATCTTCTGCACTTCCGGGGTCTGTATCCCTCTATTCTCATCATATTCATGTATTTGTCAAGATGCCTCTTAAATGTCGTTATTCTACCTGCTTCCACCACCTCCCCTGGCAGCAAGTTCCAGGCACTCACCACCCTCTGTGTAAAAAAACTTGCCTCACACATCCCCTCCAAACCTTGCCCCTCGCACCTTAAACCTCTGTCACCCAGTAACTGACTCTTCCACCCTGCTAAAAAGCTTCTGACTATCAACTCTGTCCATGCCACTCATAATTTTGTAAACCTCTATCATGTCGCCCCCTTCATCACCATCGTTCCAGTAAAAACAATCCGAGTTTATCCAACCTGTCCTCTCCAAAATAACTCACAGGTCCTTTACTCAGTTCCACACTTGTGTTATAGTTTGTACTTGTTAGTTCTCAGCTCTCAGTTCTCTCCTCTCGAGCTGCTGCTCCCACAGGTGCAGCTGATTACACACAGTAAGTGCTCCACAAATTTCCCAGCCAATCCGGTGCTGTACCTGCACTGGGTGTGTTTGATGGGACAGTGTACAGGGACTTTTCCTCTGTTCCTAACATCCACACAATCTTACAGACAACTCATTCTCTCTCACACACACATACACAGCTAATCAAACACATGTTTACACACACAGATAAACAGATAGACACTCATGCACAGAGTTAAACATATACACAGCTACACACACACACACAGACCGACAGTCAATCATTCACTCACACACAAAGACAGTCACTCACACAACAGACAGACAAACACACTCTCAAACTCATATGCACTCTCACTCAGACACCCACAGACACTTTCTGTGAGTGGTATGTTACCAGAAGAAAGCTCTTGCGATTACGAACAGATTAAAACTACTTTCTTAAATCCATACGAGTTAGTCCCTGAAGCCTATTGGCAAAGGTTCTGAAATACGAGGAAAAGACCTGCCCAAACCTTTCTGGCTGCGTTTGCTGACAATGTCACCACTAGGTGGCACTGCAATGGCACATGTGCAAATGCAGCCTCTGCCACGAAAACATTACAGTCTGTGATGTCAGGGAGCTGCCACGATTAAAGATGGGGCTGCTCAAATAATCACACGATGGCAACCTAAACACATGGCAGCACACAATAGTCGGAGGGGAGGAAGCGAGCGGGCCGGGGAGGGAAGGGGAGTGAGCGGGCCGGGGAGGGAAGCGGAGCGAGCGGGCCGCGGAGGGAGCGGGCCGGGGAGGGAAGGGGAGTGAGCGGGCCGGGGAGGGAAGCGGAGCGAGCGGGCCGCGGAGGGAGCGGGCCGGGGAAGGAAGGGGAGTGAGCGGGCCGGGGAGGGAAGTGGAGCGAGCGGGCCGCGGAGGGAGCGGGCCGGGGAGGGGAGGGGAGGGAGCGAGCGGGCCAGGGCCGGGGGTCGGGAGCGGGCAGCGGGCAGCGGGAAAAGAGCACACCCGCCACCAGCAAGGTCTTTGGCCGCACTCTCTCCCCGCTCCCCAGACCCCCTCTCTCCCCCCCACTCTCTCCCCACTCCCCAGACCCCCTCTCTCCCCCCCACTCTCTCCCCCCCCCACTCTCTCCCCACTCCCCAGACCCCCTCTCTCCCCCCCACTCTCTCCCCACTCCCCAGACCCCCTCTCTCCCCCTCACTCTCTCCCCACTCCCCAGATCCCCTCTCTCCCCCCCACTCTCTCCCCACTCCCCAGACCCCCTCTCTCCCCCCCACTCTCTCCCCACTCTCTCTCCCCCACTCTCTCCCCCCCACTCTCTCCCCCCCCCCACTCTCTCCCCACTCCCCAGACCCCCTCTCTCCCCCTCACTCTCTCCCCACTCCCCAGATCCCCTCTCTCCCCCCCACTCTCTCCCCACTCCCCAGACCCCCTCTCTCCCCCCCATTCTCTCCCCACTCTCTCTGCCCCACTCTCTCCCCCCCACTCTCTCCCCCCCCACTCTCTCCCCACTCCCCAGACCCCCTCTCTCCCCCTCACTCTCTCCCCACTCCCCAGATCCCCTCTCTCCCCCCCACTCTCTCCCCACTCCCCAGACCCCCTCTCTCCCCCCCATTCTCTCCCCACTCTCTCTCCCCCACTCTCTCCCCCCCACTCTCTCCCCCCCCACTCTCTCCCCACTCCCCAGACCCCCTCTCTCCCCCCCACTCTCTCCCCACTCTCTCTCCCCCACTCTCTCCCCCCCACTCTCTCCCCCCCCCACTCTCTCCCCACTCCCCAGACCCCCTCTCTCCCCCCCACTCTCTCCCCACTCTCTCCCCCCCACTCTCTCCCACTCCCCAGACCCCCTCTCTCCCCCCCACTCTCTCCCTGCTCCCCAGACCCTCTAAAATGTTACTGACTGGTGGCCGAGTAGACATTGGAATGAGGCAAGGTGAGTGTCACTAGCTGTATCTTTAAACCACACATGAACATACAAGCTTCTGTGATGTGACAAATGAATTTGCATCACCATTGCAAATGTTTTCTTCTGACAGATGCATCGCTGTCTTTGGAGATATTGGAAGGTGGTGGCAGCAGCTGACGGTGTTGAAAGTGGGTCTAGAGAAGGCACTGAGCCACAGATCACAGAGGAAAGTGAAACTCTAATTGAGCTGAAGGAGGGAAGGAGTTGCATCCAAACAAGCAGGAGGGTGTACACCTTGAGTAGGAGGGCAGGCGAAGTGATGCTGTTACTCCGGTCCCCATGTTATACCTTCAGGATGCTAATGTGGTGGGGGGTCTGCAATCATGCGACAATACTCAGATTTCCACCTCTCCAACTCCCGGTCTCTCTTGCTCTGAGTGAGTCACAAATAAATGCCATAAAGCTGATGTCATGGGATTACTGGGGGATGTGTGATCGACCGGTCAGAACTGTCGGGTGGTGAGAGACCTCCAATAGTTCAAATACTTGCTCCGTGGGCTTCAGTGACACGTGAACCACATGTGACCCATGTTGAGACTTCTGTGGAAGACGTTGTTCATTTCCAGACTGAAGGATACGATGCTGGCTCAATATGAGAGACTCTGTGGATAAGTGTGCCTAACATACGTCACACAGGCCAGAATTCGGCCCACAGATGTATTTCAGAAATGAGAAATTTTCCATTGACTTCTTCTTTCAGACAGGCTTTAAAAAATCGTGCTGTCAGTTTCACAGCTGACAAGTGCTGACATCGGGAACAACAGTTTTCCAACTTTGGGTCGATTCGGGATTTTCTGGTTGGATCCAACTTGTTTTTTGAAGCCCACCGGAAAACCTCAAATTTGCCTGAATTTGAGAAACTCCTGTTCCCAATGTCAGCACCTGTGAACAGCGAAAGTGACAGTACATTTTTAAACATCTGACCAACCATAAAGCTGCTGTGCTGAGCGCTCCTGCTCCCTGCAACTGTCAGAGAGAGAGTGAGAGAGATACTGGGGGATGGGGGGGTGGGAGAAGGAGAGAAATGGTGGGGACAGAGGGGGAGAAGAGAGAAGGGCAGGGAGAGGGGGGGGGAGGCAGAGAGAGAGGGAACAGAGAAAGAGGAGGACAGAGATAGAAAGAGAGACAAAGGAGAGTGACAGAGGGGAACCGAGGTAGAGTGACAGAGGGGAACAGAGACAGAGAGTGAGGTGGGAACAGAATGAGAGAGATTGAGGGGCAGAGAGAGCAAAGAGAGGGCAGAGAGATGAAGGGGACAGAGAGAAAGGGGGAACACAGAGAGCGAGGACGACACAGAAGGGGGCGAACAACAGAGAGTGAGGGAGATAGACAGTGTGAGAGAGAAAGAGAGAGATCATTCCTGACAGATGGAAATCTATCTGGAATACTACAGCAAGTGTGCGGGCAAACATTGACTACTTGTGCAAACAGAAAAATGCCAGGTATCTCACTAACTCAGTGTCCAACATAGTTGTGAGAAAGTAAGTCAATAAATTCATCTCATTTATAGCTTCTTCACAAAAATACACATTGTTGTTTTGAATGGCAGTAAGATAAATTTTTAATGCCTTTATCTTTCTAAAATTGTCTCACCAGCCCGCCATATAAGACATGAATTGTAATGTGGCCCCCATGTGAAAAGGCTAGACAACCCTGCTCTGGAGGTAAACAGACAGGAGTTGACATGTTATTATCAGGGGGTGAGGACCTCAAAAGTAGTAATCTCCAGATTGCTTCCAGCACCATATGCAATTGAGTGCAGAAATAGGAGGACAGTGCAGAAGAATATGTGGCTGGAAAGATGGTGCAGGAGGGAGGGCTTAAGATTCGTGGGACACTGGGACCAGTTCTGGAGTCGATGGGACCCGTACAGGGTGAACAGGTTGCACCTGAACAGAGCTGGCACATATTTCCTTGCAGGTGAGGGGGTGAAATTAAGTCTTTGTTAACAGCTGGCATTTTCTATTGAAAACCTTCCTGGCGTGTTGATTGCTACACAGCTGACCCATCTCATTCAGGATGCTGAAAGTGACCTTCAACAGACACCAATAAAAACACATGAGTTGTATGTAGCTGGTATGGCAGTAATACAAATGACACCAATCGAATTGCTCTTGATGGCTTGAACCTCAGAAGCCCCTGAGAGGGGAGGGTGAACAGCCAATAGTGATGGTCCACATTGTTACCAACAACATAGGTAGGAAGGGGGATGTGGTGCTGCAGAAAGAGTTTCGTGAGCTAGGTTAGAAATTAGTAAGTGGGACTTCAAAAGTTGTAATCTCCAGATTACTTCCATCACCTTATGCAATTGAGTGCAGAAATAGGAGGACAGTGCAGAAGAATATGTGGCTGGAAAGATGGTGCAGGAGGGAGGGCTTAAGATTCGTGGGACACTGAGACCAGTTCTGGAGTCGATGGGACCCGTACAGGGTGAACAGGTTGCACCTGAACAGAGCTGGCACATATTTCCTTGCAGGTGAGTTGCTCATGCTGTTGGGGAGGGTTTAAACTAACTTGGTAGGTGTGTGGGAACCAGGAGATAATATTGGAGATGAACACCAAGGTGCACAGAGAACTGGAAGGGACAGATAGCACCGGAGTGGGAAATAGCAAAGTATTAAGTCAGGTCAGAGTGAGAGAGTTAGACAGTACTCGAGAAGGGAGTAGTTCCATATTAGATGGGAATAGACAGAGAATGACTACAAGAAATGCAAAGACAGGATTACAATGCAAGTGTATAACATACACGTGTGGCAAATGACATTGGCGAGCAACAAACACAAATAGCAGTAGGGGAATATGATGTTGTAGCAATAACAGAAACGTGGTTTAAAATGATGAGGACTGAGCACTTAATATACAAGGATATAACGTATTCAGAAAAGATAGGGAAGGGAAAAAAGGGAGGTTGGGAAGCTCTCCTGATTAGAGAATACATTGCTGTGCTGGAAAAGAAGGATGTCCTTGAAGGGGAAAGGGCAGAAACCGTTTGGTTAGAGCTGAGGAGCAAAACGGGTATGATCACGTTACTTAGGGTATTATAGAGACCTCCAAAATGGGAGAGAGATAGAGGAGCAAATCTGTGGGAAAATCACAGAGATGTGCAAGAGCTATGAAGTGGTGATATTGGGGGGTTTTAATTACCAAAATATCGATTGAGATAATTTTAGAGTAAAGGGTAAGGAGAAATTCCTTAAATGTGCTCAGGAGAACTTCCTTGAGCAGTGTGTTCTCAGCCCAACTAGAAAGGAGGGATTGCTGGATCTACTGCTGGGGAATGAGGTAGGCCAAGTGTCTTGGAGGAACACTTAGGTAAGAGTAATCATCGTATCATAAGGTTTAGACTATTAATGCAGAAAATCAAGGAACAAAATCAGGTAGATTGGAAGAGGGATAATTTCAATGCAATGAGAAGGGATCTAGCCAGGGCAGAATGGAACCAATTACAGCAGGAAGAGCTGTATCAGAACAATGGTTTATCTAAAAGTAACAGATGCTTCAGGTACATGCTAGGAACATTCTGACAAGGGTGAAAGATAGGGGAACCAAGAATATGGCTCCTTGGCTAATCAGGGAGATAGAAATGACGAAACAAAAAAAGAGGGTGTATGATGCATGTCGGAGAACTCATTAAGTGAGAGGCAGGCCATATCAAATAAGCAGACAGGTGGGAGGGGGAGGGGCTGAGTGGTGGTGAAGAGGAAAATACGACTGGCAAAGGGAGAATGTGAAAATAGAATGGCAGTCAACATAAAATGGAACCCAAAGAACCTCTACTGGCATGTAAATAGGAAGCGAGTAGTACGAGGAGAAGTGGGGCCTATTCAGACAGAGAGGGTAATATGTGGTTAGAGGCGCAGGACAAGGATAATATACTTAATGAGTACTTTCTATCCGTGTTCACTAAGGAAATGGAGGCTGAAAAGTTATCGGTAGAAGCAGAGAGAGTAGAGGCAATGGATAGGATAAAAATTAAGAGGGCGAGGTACTAAATTTGTTGGCTGTGCTTAGGGTTGTTAAGCCACCTGGGCCAGATGGCTTGCATCGCAGGTTGCTAAAGGAATGGGGATGGAGATAGTGGAAGGACTTGCCATAATCTGCCAATTTTCCCTGGATATGGGGGAGGTACCAGAGGATTGGGGAAATGTGACACACGTATTCACAAAAGGGTATAAGGACAGTCCTAACAACTATAGGCCAGTTAGTTTACTATCAGTGGTGGGTAAGATTTTCCAAACAATAATCATGGAACATATCAATGGGCACTTGGAGAGGTTCGAATTAATTAAGGATAGCCTGCATGGATTTGTGAAAAGCAGATCCTGCTTGACTAATCCAGTTGAATTATTTGATGGTAACAGAGAAGGTTGATGAAGGGAATACTGTGGATGATGTTTATATGGAGCTTAAGAAAGCATTTTATAAGGTACCACATAAAAGTCTGGTTACCAAATTGAGGCTCATGGAATATGAGGGTTGGTGTACAAATGGATAAAAAAATGGTGTAAGGACAGAAGCGAGTCAGACTGGAGGATGGTAGACAGTGGTGTTCCCCAAGGGTCAGTGCTAGGACCACTGCTTTTTGTGCTATATATAAATGACTTGGATCTTGGGATACAGAATCTCAACATTTGCTGACAACACCAAATTTGAAGGTGAGGCAAACAGTGAGGAGAACCGCCTGCAACAGGACACAGATGTGCGAGCAGAATGGGCAGAGAGTGATAGATGGAATGTAATACTGACAAGTGTGAGGTGATGCTTTTTGGCACAAGGAATAAGGAAAGGCAATTTAACATTAATGACACAGTTCTGAAGAATGTGCAGGAACAGAGGGACCTGGGGATGCATGTGCATAGACATATGAAGGTGGCAGGATATAATGCAAAAATGGTTAGTAAATCACATGGGATCTTCGGCTTTATACATAGATACATTGAGTTCAAAATAAGGGACGTTATACTGAACCTTTATAAAGCTCTGGTTAGGCCCCAACTGGAGTACTGCGTCCAGTTCTGGTCATCACACATCAGGAAGAATGTGAGGGCCCTTGAGAGTTTACAGAGGAGATTTACCAGAATAGTTCCAGGGATGGAGGACATTAGTTACAAGGATAGTTTGGGGGAAAAAAACTGGGTTTGGTATCCTCAGAACAAAGGAGATTGCTGGGAGATTTAATAGAAGTGTACAAGATTATGACAGGTTTAGATAGGTTAGACAACAAAAAACTGTTCCCATTAACAAATGATACAAGAACTAGGGGACACAGCTTGCAAGTTGTGGACAAAAACATTCAGGGGGGAATATGAGGATGTACTTTTTTTATGCAGTGGGTTGTAATCAGCTAGAATTGGCTTCCCACAAGGCTGGAGGAAACGGAGATGATCAATGACTTCAAGAGGAAGTTGGATGGCTACTTCAGAGAAATAGACATGCAGGGCTATGGGGATTGAGCTTGGGAGTGGAACAGACTGGATAACTCCGTGGAGGGCAGACTGGATAACTCCGTGGAGAGCTGGCATGGACTCGATGGGCCAAATGGCCTTCTTCAATGCCATCAATGACTCTGACTCTAAGTATGAGCCAGCAGGTGCACCTGTAATGGATACAGCTTCTGGGCAGCAGAACTCTAGTGATGAATTATCTGCTGCTGGCCATATATTCGGTACAAGACGGGACGGGGAAGATGCTACTCTTAACGTCCAAAGCATCAGCCACAAGCTGCTCTCTAGCCGCCTTGGCCACTGCAGGTGTGGCTTCCTCATGTGGACCACGAGGCACAGCTCCAAAGACATCCATGTGGGGATCCTCCATTTCATCAATTTCCTGTGGAATTTCATCTGAGGGGTGGAGTGTTAATCCTTCCTGCAGGGCAAAGTTGTGCAATGTGTAACAGGCCACCAGAATCCTCTACACTTTAACAGGAGAGGACTGGAAAGAGGCCCCTGACCTGTCCAGTCACTGGAAACGTGATTTCACCACTCGAATTGTCCTCTCCATCACATGATTTGTCATAAGTATGAAATCAGGATTTAAAAAGATAAGATATATTTTTTAAAAGTCAGTCCAATCTTCCTAAAGAGTCTTTCATATTGAAACAACAAATAAGCCCATTAAATATTTATAAAAAATCATATACATTTAAAGATCTTTTAAAATTTGCTTCAATTTTGTCAATCCTTTCCATTGAAATATCAAAGAAGTCAGTCAGTGATTGATAAAAAGTCATATTATTTAAAATATCTTTTAAAAGTCACTTCAATCGTGTTTCAAACGTTCTAAAATAAAACCTATTTAAGAGCTCTCCACTGCTGTTTCCAGTGTCTTCTTGCAATGGGTGATCCACTCCCAAGTGGAAATGATTTAGTTAAGCTCGAAATTAGCATCTTAAATCTAAACAAAGCAAATTATGTCGGCTAAAGAGATTGGGATATTACATTAAAAGTTATGACAGTAGAAAATCAAGAGCTCGCATTTAAAAACTGAATACATAATTTGCAACAAATATGTACATTCCTTTAAGGCGCATCCCCAACTGAAAAGGTGATCCAACCGTGGTTAACAAGAGAACATAAAGATGGTATTGGATCAAATCAAGAGGCTGGCAATGTTGGCAGAAAGTGTGGTAAGCCTGAGGATTGGGAAGATTTCAAAATTCCTCAGAGGAGGGCCTATACATTGATAAGCAGAGAAAAGAGAATGTGAGAGTGTTGGATCCGAGTAGTTACACAAAGAGAGATGAAGTCCGACTGTAGCTTTAAGAAACTTTATTGCAGTACGAAATGGTTACATCATCAGCAAAGCAAACAACAACAACACCTGGGCTCTTCTCTCCTCTCCTTTCCTGAGCATGGAAATCAAGCCTTTCTTCTAGTTCTTCATACAAATCAGTGACACCCCCTTTATGTTCCCAATTGGTTTACAAACTCTGTAGTTTCTTGGTGTCATGGCCTGATTGGGGTAATGCCTTGTCACCTTCCCCTCTAGCAGTTTCTCATCCCCCCTATCTCCTTGGACCGTTAGGCTGATTGCTATACAATGGGCTTCTATGAAGCAGCTTGCAGCTGTCCTGTTAGTTTTTGATTGTTAATACTTCTTCTACTGATAAGCTGTCTGTGCAGCCCCGAAACTATGAAGTCAATTCTGATAATCTGTCTCTGCAGCTCCGAGGTTAGTTTGTTAGTAGTACACGATTGATTAATTATTTCACCTTAAATGTCCCCATATTATTCTGTTCCCCAAAATTCTGTTCCCACAGAGAGTAAACAAACAAGACGCATAGAGCAGACTGCAAACATATGCACAGGTACGTAGATGGGAACAGATTAGAAAATTGGAGAAGACAAGATTAAGAGAAGATTTAATGGAAGTGCTCAAAATCATGAGGGGTCTGGACAGGATAGATCGGGAGAAAGTGTTCCTGTTGCCAGAAGGATCGAGAACCAGAGAAAACAGTTTGAAGATAATTGGCAAAAGAAGCAACTGTGACATGACAGAAAAAAAACCAAACTTGTTTATGCAGTGAGTAGTTAGGGTCTGGAACACACTGCCTGAGAGTGTGGTGTAGGCAATTGAATCATGACTTTGAAAAGAGAATTGGACAATGATCTGAAGAGAAGAACTTTTTAGCGCTGTGGGGAAAGGTGTGGGAGTTGGACGAGGTGAGTTAATCTGGCAGACAGCTGGCACGAACATGAGAGGCTGAATGGCCTCCTTCTGTGTAGCTATGTTCACTTTACCTCAGGAAGGACATATTTGCTCTGTAGTTAGTGCAAAAAAGTTCACTAGAATGATTTCTGCAGTGAGGCAATTATCTAAAGAGGAAAACTTGAGTAGACTAGGCCTACACTGCCTGGAGTTCAGAAGGGTGAGAGGCGATCTATTTGAAATATATACAAATATTCAGGGGCTTGACAGGGTACATGGAGGAAATGCTTCTCCTGGCTCTGCAATGTAGAACATGGGTTTACAGAGTCAGAATAAGAGGTCAGCCATTTAGGACTGAGATGAACAGAAACTTCTTCACTCAATAGGTTGTGAGTGTTTGGAATCTTCTATCTCGGAGAGTTGTGGATGCTCAATCATTGAGTATAGTCAAGATGGAGTTCGATAGATTTTTGTATACTACGTGAAATAAAGGATATGGAAATTTTACGATAAGGTGGACCTAAGGTTAGTTATGAGACATGACCTTATTGAATGGCGCAGTAGTCTCGAAGGGCCAAATGACCTACTCCTGCCCCTGTTTCTTGTGTTCCTATATTCTAAATCACTGCCCGTCTGATTGGATCATCGACCCTCATAGAATCCAACCCATTTAAATTTCATTGAACCGATCTGTACGTTTTTGAACTGATATTAATGAATGTGACTCTTGCATCATTTTTGCTCATTTTATGTCTAATATATGGCTTGTGCATAAAATTTCCTTCTTCCTTTATATCTAATTACTGAATCCCCTGCATGCTTTTGTACAGGTTGTGCACCGACAAAAACATATCCTCTGCATAATGTTTCACTGATTTAACACCTACAGAAAGTAGAAGCTGTATGACAGTCCACTGATTGAACACTTACTGATAAACATAGAAACATAGAAAATAGGAACAGGAGTAGGCCATTCGGCCCTGTGGGCCTGCTCTGCCATTCAAAAAAGATCATGGCTGATCGTCTAATTCAGTACTCTGCTCCTGCTTTGGCATTGAGAAATATATCTCTCTCCTTCTTGAATATATTTAATGACTGGACTTCCACTGCCTTCTGTGGTAGAGAAGTTCAGAGGTTCACCACCCCCTGAGTGAAGATAGTTCTCCTCATCTCGGTTCTAAATGGCATACCCCGTATCCTGAGACTGTGATCTCTGGTTCTGGACTCCCCAGCCATTGGGAACATCCTCCCTGCATCTAGTCTGTCTAGTCCTGTTGGAATTTTATAGGCTTCTATGAGATTGTGTCTCATTCTTCTAAACTCTAGTGAACGTAGGCCTAGTCGATACAATCTCTCCTCATATCTCAGTCCTGCCAACCTAGGAATCAGCCTTGTGAATCTTTGCACTTCCTCCAAGGCAAGAACATCCTTCCTAAGATAAGGAGACCAAAACTGCACACAATACTCCAGATGTGGTCTCACCAAAGCCCTGTATAACTGTAGTAAACATCCTTGCTCCTGTACTGAAATCCTCTTGCAATAAAGGCCAACATACCATTCCCCTTCCTAATTTCTTGCTGCACCTGAATGCTTGCTTTCAGTGACTGGTGTACAAAGACATCCAGGTCTCGTTGCACGTCCCCCTTTCCCAATCTATCATCATTCAGATAATAATCTGCCTTTCTGTTTTTACAAGCAAAGTGGATGACCTCACATTTATCCACATTATACTGCATTTGCCATGCATTTGCCCACTCACTCAACTCGTCCAAATCACATTGGAGCCTCTTTGCATTCTCCTCACAGCTCACAATCCTCCCCCTGCCACTCCCCTCTCCGCCACCCCGCCCCCAGCTTTGTGTCGTCTGCAAACTTGGAAATGTTACATTTATTTCCCTCACCCAAGTCATTAATATATATTGTGAATAGCTGGGGCCCCAGCACTGATCCCTGCGGTACCCCATTAGTCACTGCTTGTCGCCTGGAAAAAGACCTGTTTATTGCTACTCTCTGTTTCCTGTCTGTCAACCAATTCTCAATCCATGCCAGAATCCCATGTGCTTTAATTTTGCACACTAACCTCTGATGTGGGACTTTATTAAAAGCCTTCTGAAAATCCAAATACACCAAATCCACCGGTTCTTCCTTATCTATTCTACCAGTTACATCCTCAAAAGAACTCCAGAATTGTTAAACATGCCTTCCCTTTCATAAACTCATGCTGACTTTGCCCAATCCCGTTTATGCTTTCCAGGTGTTCTGCTATCACATCCTTTATAATACTCTAACATTTTCCCCACTACTGATGTAAGGCTAACTGGTCTGTAGTTCTCTGTTTTTTCTCTGCCTCCGTTTTTAAATAGTGGGGTTACATTTACCACCCTCCAATCTGTAGGAACTGCTCCAGAGTCTATAGAATTTTGGAAGATGACCACCAATGCATCCACTATTTCCAGGGCCACTTCCTTTAGGACCCCATCTGATACTTTACTGATTTGAGTGAAAATAATTTCTCTTCATTACAGTACTAAATGGTTCACCACTTATACTGAGATTGTGACCCAGTTTTCTAGATTCTGCAGCAAGGGGGAAAAAGAAAAACATTTCATCAGCATCTACTCTGTCCAGCCTCTTAAGTCTTTTTTTTATGTTTCAATTTGATCACCTTTCATTCTTCTAAACTCCAGGGAACACAGGCTGAGTTTAGTCAATGTCTTTTCATAGAACAGTCGGGAAAGGACCCACTCTATATCATACTCATTAGGCTGTGCTTGTTAAAGACAAAACACTAGGTGACGGAGTACAGTCTCATGTGTAAATTCAGCCTCATCGATGGAAACGTCACTGTCTGTGATGTCTCAGGCAGCTGCCGGTAATAAAAACGGTGCTGCTCAATTTGACACAATAATAAATTGAACCCAAACCCACCCACCCCTCAATGGCCGCGATTGCCCAGTATACCGCCCTGACAGTACCCCACTCCCTGCCACGATCGCCGTCTTAGTTGCCGTATTCAGCTTGCCGCCCACTCCGGCCATCGCCGCTTCCCTTTCCTGCTCCATCCTGCCATTTCTAACTGCCCGCAGCTCAATCCCACCTCTCCCACCTGCTCGTCTGCTCACCATTCCCACCCGCAGCTCAATCCCACCTCTCCCACCTGCTCGTCTGCTCACCATTCCCACCCGCAGCTCAATCCCACCTCTCCCACCTGCTCGTCTGCTCACCATTCCCACCCGCAGCTCAATCCCACCTCTCCCACCTGCTCGTCTGCTCACCATTCCCACCCGCAGCTCAATCCCACCTCTCCCACCTGCTCGTCTGCTCACCATTCCTACCCGCAGCTCGCTCCCCGCTTCGCCACCTGGAGAAGAAGCAGGGTGGGTGCAGCTAGCGAATGGGGTACAAGAAGAGAGGGCAGGAAGCGAGCAGCGCACGGGAGAGAGTGGCGGGGTGGAGCGGCAAGCAGACAGGAGCAGCGGGATGGAGCAGCGAGCAGACAGGAGCGGAGGGATGGGGCAATGGGCAGACAGGAGTGGCGGAATGGAGCAGCAAGCTGTCAGGAGCGGCGGGATGGGGCAACGAGCAGACAGGAGTGGCGGGATGGAGCAACGAGCAGACAGGAGCGGCGGGATGGAGCAACGAGCAGTCAGGAGGGGCGGGATGGAGCAGCGAGCAGGCAGGAGCGGCGGGATGGAGCAGCGAGCAGACAGGAGGGGCGGGATGGAGCAGCGAGCAGGCAGGAGCGGCGGGATGGAGCAGCGAGCAGACAGGAGCGGCGGGATGGAGCAGAGAGCAGTCAGGAGCAGCGGGATGGAGCAGCGAGCAGACAGGAGCGGAAGGATGGGGCAATGGGCAGACAGGAGTGGCGGAATGGAGCAGCGAGCAGTCAGGAGCGGCGGGATGGGGCAACGAGCAGACAGGAGTGGCGGGATGGAGCAACGAGCAGACAGGAGGGGCGGGATGGAGCAGCGAGCAGGCAGGAGCGGCGGGATGGAGCAGCGAGCAGACAGGAGCGGCGGGATGGAGCAGAGAGCAGTCAGGAGCGGCGGGATGGAGCAGCGAGCAGTCAGGAGCAGAGGGATGGGGCAATGGGCAGACAGGAGTGGCAGAATGGAACAGCGAGCAGTCAGGAGCGGCGGGATGGGGCAATGGGCAGACAGGAGTGGCGGAATGGAACAGCGAGCAGTCAGGAGCGGCGAGATGGAACAGCGAGCAGACAGGAGCGGCTGGATGGAGCAGCGAGCAGAGAGGAGCGGCGGGATGGAGCAGCGGGTACATGGCCACAGCAGGGAGCCGCCACTGATGCGGCGAGTGCGGTGGCGACTGGGTTATAGTTGGGGGAATCAGGCGGGAATCACGGCCCTGGAGCAGTTGGGGTGTGGGCGTCACCACTCGGACGCCATTACTCAGATGTCATTACGTGGTGACGCGTTTCATGCTGGCAGATGTTCGGACCCACTGTTGACACCGGCGATCGCTCTGTGTTGTCAGGGAACAATCGGTTTTGATTAGACACCAAGAGCTGCCCGTGTCTAGTCTTGAACCTACAGAAAGTAGAGCCGGGATGATGCTGTACTGATTGTACCGCTACAGACACAATCCTCACTGTGACCGTGTACTGATTGTACCGCTCCCAAAAACATCCGCTGCAGGATCTGATACTGATTATGTAGCGACAGAAACTCCCCCTTTATAATCTTATACTAATGTTACACCTACAGAAACAAGCCTTATGTGACCTTACATTGATTATACACCGAATAAATAATGTTCACCTAGAAATAGATTTTAGACCTTGAAATGCTCTGCCTGGATGATTTTCTGATGATAATTCAGCCCATGAGCTGATTTTGATCTGATTTTACATTTCAAATTTACTTAGTGTAGGAACAAAAATGTGAAAAGTGATTTGAGAATTTGAGAAAAGACCTCTTCATCTCCATCAAATTTAATTTTATAGTGAACTGAATGGTGTGCTCCAATTCCCATTCCTTATATTTATATGTGTTTATTTTCCCTTGTGTGCCTGTTCCTGGTCCCTGCTCTCACTGATCAGTAATTTAGCAGGCTGTTCTCATACATGACTGTTAATATCATTACTGCTCTGACATTGTCCTATTGTAACACTCACGTTGCTGGGGGATTTCTTCACTTTATTATTAATAACCTGTGGTAATTGTTCCTCACTGGGCACCTTTTCTGGGCTGCATAGTTTGGACTTTCCCCTGTCGGTTCTCAGCCACATTCCTCCCGCATCCCCCCAACCACCTCACCCTCCGTCAGTCGAAGGTCGGCACCATTCTAGTTATTTAAGTTTTACATTTTGTGTTTGATGCTCTCAGATCCAGCGTCCAGTGGGTGAAAATCACTGCAAATACTGAAAGGCAACATGGAGACGCGAGCATCTGGAGTCGGAATGGATTCTCAGGAGGACAAACTGAAGAGGTTGGTGCTGTGAGGAATGATCATTTCCATCTTGGACTGGAGAACGGGATGAATTGCAGTTATAGTGAACGGTTCGGTTGATTCTTTGCTTTTTGGTTCTGAAGCTAAAGTCTAATCGGAACGCTCTTTCTTCGCGCTGCACCCATCATAACATTAAACCAACCCCCTTCCCCGTGCCCTTTTCTGCCTATCTCTAATTTTCAATCCCCAAGCTCCTTTCTCTCGCCTCCCTCTTTCAGCCGCTCTCCCTTTTCTTTCACTGATAGCCCCTCTCCCCAACATCCTCCCTCTCCCCACCAGCCCTTCCTTTCTCATTCGCAGCCCCAATTCCCCCATTATCTCGCTTCCCTTCATTGTCTTCCCATCTGACTGAACTCTGGTAACGGAAAGAAATTGTGCTAAAAACCCGGGAAAATTTAAATTCAGCAAAGAAATTCACAAAAAAGTTAGACCTAAGCCCTCAAGGTTAGAAGTTGACGGTAAAAGTTGGGGAGTATATTGATCTCATGCTATTCAGTTTAATTACTGGTGAAAGGTGAGATGCTCTGGGAGAAAACCAGCTCGTTTATTGTCATGTTTTCCTTTTGTTTCATCGTTAACATTTTGTCATCACAATGTCTTGTTCGGCATCTGTTTAAAACTATAGACACCAAATCGGTTAAATGTTGCAGTTTTCAAGTATTATATTGAAGAGAGTTTTTCCAATGAAGAAAACAAAACGCTTTTGACACAGATGTGCAGAGAAGTGCAGCAAAGAAAATCACAAAAAAGAATTCAGACTGACAATCCAGGCAAGACAGGGTTGTAACGGATGAAATTGCGCTGGACCATAGACTAAAAGGACCAGTTGTGAATCAATCGGCAGCAGGTTTGACAACCGATCTGTTTTGTCTCATTCCTTTGAAGTTAATTTCACCGGAATCGTTATGAGAAGGAAATGGGTTTGGAGTGGGGGGATGTGGGAGAGTAATTGTTAAATTAATCTCTGCACAAAATATGGAGGAAACATTCCTGACTGAAACCTAACACACCTGGTGCAATGACGGGCGTTCAGGTTCAACACCGGTTTTACAATCCATCCGATTACACATTCCAGGTATTTCAAGATAAATATAGAGTTCAGAACTTATAACAAGACATGAAATATAGGAGCACAATGTAACACTTTAAAACTGGGGTTATATTATTTCTAGATTTTATGCTCCATTAATCTTTGAAATCTTTAACTCTGCTTCTCTTCAAGATTACATTTGGTTCCTTCTGTGTTGTCCAGGGAACGTGAATTAGTCTATATTCTCTATCTTCGATATTGATCTCCATTCCATTTACACAAAGTGGGACAAGGTAAAAGACAGAGTGGTGATCTGATGAGAGGAGCTCAAAGTTATGGAGAGCTTGGATCAGAAAAATCATGACCATAAAAACTATTTTCGCTTCTTGGCAGGAACCCATCAGTTTAACTTCATCATCAAAGAACCTGATAATAGGTTTAGATTTTTATTGTCTATCCTGTGAGTTCCCAGGATTTTCCTTATCTTTGTAATGTAACAGAGTGACACGACATTTATATTGTTTTATGTATAATTGTCACAGTGACTGAGTTTTAATAAACCAAATAAACAGTAGTTGTAACTTAGATAGCTACAGTTGTTTCATGTTTTGGAAAATAATAAGATTGCATGTCTCATGGTAAAAGTGCTGTAAATATTTTATTACTGCAATAAAATTGTCAATATTTTCTCATCAAACAAGGCAGTTAAAATGTTCAAGACAATATTTTAAATGTTCCAGAATATATTTCCTGTTCCTACGCTGGGGCTGTTGGATTGCCTGGTGAGTAGAGGACGATTGGAGCAAGAGAAACACACCGCTAATGAACTCATCTGAATTCATGCCCATTTAACTGCCTGAAAAATAGATTTGGCAGAATCCCTTTTGGATATTTACCATCTCCTGCTCGGCTTCTTGTATTCACGATGTTGTATGATTCAATAGCCCAAGGCACACCACTGGGGAAATCTGCCACTGTCCTTTCTGCATGGCAACAAGAGCAATTTGTTGTGATCTGAAAAGTGCCGACATTAAATGGCCCGAAGCTTCGTGAAATTAAATAATTTATCACTAAAATTCAAAAAGCAGCCAAGCAGATATGTAGCTGAGCAAATCACACAACAATCAGATTCTTGAACTGAGTGAACTGGTTCATCCATCAAGCAAACTAGTTGCAGCAAACTGAACAATCAGACCAATAGTGTGTTAAAAAAGGGAGAACAGTATTTCTTTGAGTGAAGCTGAATTGAACCTGCGGTAGACAATGGCAAAATTAAAGGTAAATTCTTCAAAAATGCCGCGCAAATTTTCCTTATACATTTAATTCTTTCCAAAATAAAAACAAGAAATGCTGGAACCACTCAGCAGGTCTGGCAGCATCTGTGGAAAGAGAAGCAGAGTTAACGTTTCGGGTCAGTGACCCTTCATCGGAACTCTTTCCAAACCTGGCTTGATTTTATGTAAATGTTTGAGATGTTAGAAATTGGTGTAAACAGAATAAGTTAGTTCTTTACCTTTACTTTCTGGACATTAAATACCCATTGAGATGATGTCAGACTTTGTAAAGAGCTTTAAATGGTAAACATAAACATTTACCCTCACATTTCTCTTTGAGTCTCCCCAAATCTGTTAACAGCTCTGCTGGCCACAGTTCCGCCAGGGCAAATAGAGAACTTGATTTTCAGTAGTATATTAAACAGCAGGAACAATATGCCTCTGTAGAGTGGTTGGACAGATCCAATCTAAACGGCAGATAATTGAGTATGATATGAGCCCAATCGTTACTCAGTGATCCCAACCCCAGTTACTGAGATACAGGATTGGGAGAAAGGAAATCATTTTAAAAAAACGTTGTTTGCAACTTAGCACTTTTGTTTCTAAATTCAATGACCACAGTATCTGCCTGTGAACTGTATGTGTTGTTGGTGTTCTGTAGAGGAGGGCATTTAGCAAAAAGACAACATTTAACTATCGCAATTTAACAAAGCCAACTTTAGGCGACCTAGCCATTCCTGTCATTGGTACTGAGAACCGGTTCTGATCAGTTGTCAGCTCGGAGGGGCGGGGCGTGGGCGGGGGTGGGTTGGTGCGGTCATGGACTTAATATATTCCTATTAATTTAATTTATTTACCTTAATTATCTGGGTAAAGGGATATTTAAGAATATTCTTTAACTCATCTCTGAATTTAGTCTGTGCGACAGCATAAATAACCGTATTGGTGCAGGAACTCAAACGCTGGAGCATTTCTCCGGCATGTTCCATGATGGTGAAAGGGTCATTGTAATCACTTTGGTAAAATTGATTTTCCGTAAATTGTACAGAAATCTGACAGATGGAGATTAGAATCCATAACAAGATAAAACTGCCCGAAATAGCGAGCAGTAATATGATGGACTTTCTGCGGCTCTCTATCTCTGGATCTTTGCTCTTTTCCCGGAATCCCCTCCTGACTCTATTGGTCACTACAATGTGTCTGATGGTCAGAGCATTGAAGAGCAAAATTAAGAAAAATGCAGCAAATGGGGTTAAAATAATGTTAAGCCACAAGTAAACCATCCAAGCGGGCAAAATATAGAATGCAGATTTTACAATACAGAACCATGGTATGTTATCAATCATTATTCCAGGTTTATTTACAAAGTAAAATGGAATGTTTTTTAAAACGGAAAGTCCACACACCGCTGCTATAACGACAAGTGCAGTTTTTTCTGTGCAGTATTTGTTTCTCAGTTTCTGGTAACAGATGGATACAAAGCGATCAAAGCTGAAAGCGACTGTTAACCAGACAGAACAATCAATGGAAATAAAACTGAAGGTGAATGTAAGACTACAGATGGAGGTGTAATCCAGAAATGAATTTGTGAAATACATCTCCTTCATCTCATACAGAATTACTTCAAATATTAGGACCAGTAGATCTGCTGTTGTCATGGCCACCATATAACGACTGATACATTTGGAGAGACCGCATTTTCCACGGGACAGAATCACAATTGTTAATAAATTAGCTGCAATAAAGATAGGAAAAGAGAAATTAATGATTCTATTCACAATGAGAGGATTAATAGGTAGATAAAATATATTAAGTTGTGGTACATCTTTTTTCTGTCAGTCAACTCATTCCCTTTTCCTTTATCTCAGCTTCTGTCATCCACCTTTTTTCTATCTCTGATATATAATTTCCTCTTTTAGTTTAGCTGATGTATTTGGAGAGTTCGCCTATTGGAGAAATTCAATTGGAATTATGTTGTTAACATCCAGTTTTATGAATTCTGCTAATAGCAGAACTCCAGATGGGAATTTACACAAGTCTCGGGGCACATTTGTAATAGAAGCAGGAAATGCTTTTCTCAAATTGAAAGAAATGGGAACAATTAAAGACAGTGCCGAAATGGGAGAGAACATTTCCGAAGTTATCTATAAAATTTCAGATGTTTTGTTTTACAATGCTGAAGAATTAAGGCACTAGGAGGAGACAGGAGGCTTTGAAAGGAAAAGGTAACCCACGAGGCAGCCATGAGTTGGCCACCAAGTAATGCAGAAGACAAGCACCTGCTCAATAGTTTAATGGCAGCTGAAGTGATGAAGCAAGTGGCGCCTGTAATTGAGGTGACCCTCTGTGACCTTTGTGTCCATTGATGAAAAATACCCAATCAGTCACATGACAGTGAAAATGCATCATGTCTATGATGATGTGGGGCTATGTTCTCCGTCACAGCTGACCATTGTTCTTCAATGTCCTAGCCTGAGCTGGAATGCACACTATCTTCAGATGCTTTAGCAGCTCAGCATCTGCACCTCTGAGAGCCAAGACAATAAGAAGCCAATTCGCAAAGACATTTGTCAGGCAGTTGGGTCAGGGTCTACCAAACCGTTTGGTGGAATTTGACTGGTGAGGCCAGTTAGGGAAAAGCAACAGTCAGTCATCTTGACATGTCTTATTTTACGCAGCGTCACAATGTCACTGAAACCTTAAGAGAAGCATCTAAAACTATGAGTAGGTGTCCGTATATGTTAGCAATACCATTGGGTCAGTTGTCCCAGCTTCATTTGAGAAAAAAACTAACTTCCATCAGCACTAATCATTTGTAAAAGTGAGATATTTTCACTTCCGTATGTGAATACAACACACCAGATACCAGTGGGTGGGGCAGAGAGCATCGCTCCTTCAGTCTGGTCTATCTGGCATCCCTGTGTAAATATACCTCCTCCCCCAAACACATCAGATGGAAAATTCCCAAGGAGAAGCCCGTTTGTTCCAGTAGTAATGCTGGGGAAAATATGATAGTTTACATCATTTGGTGTAACAGTTAGAGAAGATCGGCTCATTGTAGAACAATTAAAGATTAAATAAAACAAGGTTACAAAATGGTCAAAACACAAGCTATCATGATATTACAGCTTCTTTTCTAGGACTATCCATATAGCTGCCTTTCCTGAACAACTACCTGATTTCCATTTGAGAGGTGTTCTTTATGTCAGGTGCTCTGCACAGCAGAATGGCAGGAAATGATACGCAGGTAAAACACACAATATTAAGAAAAATGATTTCATTTGAAGTTGTTGCTCCCACTATGCATTCAGAAGATTTAAGAGATATTAGGTGTGTACTTAATATAAGGACAAGAGCAGGAGTAGGCCATTCGGCCCTTCGAGTCTGCTGCACCATTCAACACGGTTATGGCCAATCTCCTACCTGAACTGTATTGTCCCGCACTATCCTACATCCCTTGTTTCCCCGAATATCCAACAAAATCTGTGGATTTCTGTCTTGAATATTCTCACCAATGGGGGATTCACAGCTCTCTGGAGTAGAGAATTCCAAAGATTCACAATTCTTTGAGTGAAGAAATTTCTCCTCATCACAGTCCGAAATGACCGACCCTTCATTCTGAGACTGCAGCTCCAATTCTTGACACTTGCTCTGCCCCAAAAACACCCAGCATCTACTCTGCAAATCCCCTTAAGGCGTACTTTTAATAACTCCCAAAATAAATAAGGTTCTTAACGATTGAAGGTCAAGTTTCACGGAATTACGCATCCCGTACCTAAGCATACACTTAAAAGCAGTATTGATGAGAAAACCTTGCGGGTTAAGTCGGGAACTCAAACACAATGCCGTTTCAAGGAGTCATAGGGAATACAGCACCGAAACAGGCCCTTCGGCCCAATGGTGGATATCGGTTGATCCGACTTTCGGAAAGCCTCAGCAGTGGCGGCACAGTGGCACAGTGGTTAGCACCGCAGCCTCACAGCTCCAGCGACCCGGGTTCAATTCTGGGTACTGTGTGGAGATTGCAAGTTCTCCCTGTGTCTGCGTGGGTTTCCTCCAGGTGCTCCAGTTTCCTCCCACATGCCAAAGACTTGCAGGTTGATAGGTAAATTGGCCATTAGCAATTGCCCCTAGTATAGGTAGGTGGTAGGGAAATATTGGGACAGGAGGGGATGTGGTAGGAATATGGAATTAGTGTAGGATTGGTATAAATGGGTGGTTGATGGTCGGCACAGACTCGGTGGGCCGAAGGGCCTGTTTCAGTGCTGCATCTCTAAACTAAAACTAAAATGCATAACATAACTTCATATACAGACAATTTTAATACCTTGTTGCTTATCAATAACAAGTTTTTTCATACAATTCAGCTGCATTGTTGTATTATAGATAGTTTCAATCTTGTTACATCGGATTACTATTCACCAAGAGAATCTCTAATTATAAGTGTGTCTTTGCTGCAGTTAAAGGCCTGCTACCCGACCCAAACCTGACAGGACCAGAGGTCGCTCTTCCGGGTTTGGCTTTCGCGCTCGGGTCGGGCCTGGTCCGGGTCAGACACACACAGTACTACCTTTTGCTCTGCTGGGAGGAAAAGGGAAGTTGAGTAAATAAGCTCAAAATTTGAAAAGCCTGAGCTGGGAGTCTGGGAGGTCAAGGAGGGAAACGTGCATCCGGACTCCACAGACTCTGAGTCTGCGCAGTTAGTGAGTGAGTGAGTGTCTCTATGATGTCATCACACTCATGCTGCAGCTTCCTTCTATTCCATCCATCCAAAAGTAGGAAGTACAGTGAGTGCACTATGGATGTAAAATGAATGCTGTCAACTGGAGAAAGTGAACATTCCGGTGGTCGGGTCAGGCTCGGGTCAGGTCGGGCTCGGGAGAAAATAGAAGGACTCGGGCCGGGTCGGGCTCGGGTCCGATGTGGTTCTGTCGGGATCGGGCCGGGATTTTTCCCAGACCCAAGCAGGCCTTTAGCTGCAGTACCATTACATACCAATCTTCCACTTCGAAAGAGGATGGTGTATTCACATATATTTCACTCTGCAGAACTTGTTATCAACTAATTCAATTTCTCTGAAATATATGCATCACTTTGCACTGGATTGTCTTTTCATTATATTTACATAAATTACGAAACCTCATTAGAACGTTAACCCAAACATGAAACAAAACTGAATTCCAGAGTTAAGTTGACAGTGACTGTCCTTGACACCATGGTAGCATTTGACCAAGTGTGGCATCAAGGTGCCTGAGCAAAACTGAAATCAATGGGAACCCAGAAGAATTCTCTGCATTGGTTGGAGTCATACCGAGCACAAAGCAAGGTAGTTGTGGTTGTTGGAGGACAATCACCACAGTCCCATGACATCCCTGCAGGAGTTTCTAAGGTAGTGTCACAGGCCAGCCCTCTTCAACATAAAATTTGAAGTGGTAATGTTCGCTGATGATTGTACAGTGTTCAGTATCTTTTGGCAACTCCTCGGAAACTGCAGCAGTCTGTGCCCACATGCAGAATGAGCTGGACGACATTCAGGCTTGCTTGATAGGTGGCAAGTAACATTCGTGACACACAAGTGCCCAGCAATGAATATCAACAAGACAGCACCTTGTTGTTCAATGGCATTATGAATCCTGCACCATCAGTATCCTGGGGCTTACCATTGACCAGAATTTTGCCTGGACCAGCCATATAAATACTGTGGCTACTACAGCAGGTCAGAGACTGGGAATTCTGTGATGACTAACTTACTTCCTGACTCTCCAATTCCTGTCCACCATCTACAAGGCACAAATCAGGAGTGTGATGGAATACCCCCGAGTTGCCTGGATAAGTGCAGCTCCAACAAGACTTAAAAAGCTTGAAATTACCCACGATGAAGCAGCCCATTTGATTGGCACCCCGTCCATTACCTTACATTCTCTCCATCACCAGCACTCAGAGGTAGAAGTGTTTACCTCCTACAAGAGACACTGCAGCAACTCGCCAACGCTCCTTCGATAGCACCTTCCCAACTCACAATCTCTACCACCTAAAAGAACAAGGGCAGCAGACAGATAGGAAAACCAAAACCTGCAAGTTCTGCTCAATGTCACACATCAACTTGTCTTGGAACAATATCGCCATTCCTTCATTGTTGCTGGGTCAGAATCCTGGAATTCCCTGCCTAACAGCATTGCTGCTGTACTTACACCACATAGAGTCAGAGTCGTACAGCATAGAAACAGGCCCTTCGGCCCACCGTGTCCATGCTGACCATAATGCCTATCTATACTAATTCCACCTGCTTGCATTAATTCCATATCCCTCTATGCCTTGCTCATTCAAGTACCTGTCCAAATGCCTCTTAAATGTTGCTACTGTTCCTGCCTCCACCACCTCCTCTGGCAGCTCATTCCAGATACCCACTATTCTTTGTGTGAAAAATTTACCCCATTGATCCCCTTTAAACCTCCTCCCTCACCTTAATTCTATGCCCTCTAGTTTTACTCACCCCGACCATGGGAAACAGACTCTGGCTATCTACCTTATCTATGCCTCTCATAATTTTACATACCTCTATCATGTTCCCTCTCAGCCTTCTTCACTCCAGTGAAAACAGACCCAGCCTTTCCAATCTCTCTTTATAACTCAAGCCCTCCAAACCAGGCAACATCCTTGTGAATCTTTTCTGCATCCTCTCCAGCTTAATCACATCTTTCCTGTCGTGCGGCGACCAGAACTGCACACAGTATTCCAAATGCGGCCGAACCAATGTTATGTACAACTGTAACATGACGTCCCAATTCTTGTACTCAGTGCCTCGGCCGATGAAGGCAAGCATGCCATACACCTTCTTCACCACCCTGTCTACCTGTGTTGCCACTTTCAGGGAACTATGTATTTGAACCCCAAGGTCTCTCTGCTCAACAACACTCCCCAGGGCCCTGTCATTCACTATATATGTCCTGCCCTGGTTTAACTTCCCAAAATGCATCACTTTACACTTGTCTGCGTTAAATTCTGTTTGCCACTCTCTTGCCCACTTTCCCAGTTGATCTATAACCTGTTGTAACCTTAGACAACCTTCTTCACTGTCACCAATTTTGGTGTCATCCGCAAACTTACTAATCATGCCCCTTACATTCAATTCCAAGTCATTAATATATATGACAAACAACAGAGGGCCCAGCACTGATCCCTGCGGCACACCACTGGTCACCGGCCTCCAATCTGAAAAACAACCCAACACTACCACCCTCTGCCTCCTATCACCAAGCCAATTTTGTATCCAAATTGCTAGCTCACCCTGGATCCCATGTGTTTGAACCTTCTGGACCAGCCTACCATGTGGGACCTTGTCAAAGGCCTTGCTCTTGGTCACCTCCTCAAAAAACTCAATCAAATTCGTGAGACATGATTCCCCATGCACAAAGCCATCCCTAATCAGACCATGTCTATCGAGATGCATATAAATCCTGTCTCTCAGAATCCCTTCCAATAACTTTCCCACCACTGATGTAAGGCTCACCGGCCTTTAGTTCCCTGGCTTATCCCTGCTGCCCATCGGAAATAAAGGCATAACATGACCTTTCCTCCAGTCTTCCGGTCCCTCACCCGTGGCTAACGATGATACAAAGATCTCTGCCAGGGCCCCAGCAATCTCCTCCTTTGCTTCCCAAAGCATCCTAGGATACTCCTGATCAGGCCCTGGGGATTTAGCCACCTTAATGCACTTCAAAATCTCCAATACCTCCTCCTTTGTAATGTTGATATGCTCCAGGATATCAGTGTTCCCTCCCTTGAACTCACTAGCTTCCATGACCTTCTCCACAGTAAATACGGACGAGAAATATTCATTTATGACCTCGCCCATTTCCCGTGGCTCCACACATAGATTGCCACACTGATCCTTAAGGGGATCTACTCTCTCCCTAGCTACCCTTTTACTCTTCATATACTTATACTCCTTATCGTATCTGCCAGGGAAATCTCATGGCCCCTTTTCGCCTGCCTAATTTCCTTCTTAAGTGTAGTCCTACATCCCCTATACTCCTCGACGGACTCGCTCGATCCCAGCTGCCTATACCTGACATATGCCTCCTTCTTTGTCCTGACCAGACCTCAATATCCCTCGTCAACCAAGGTTCCTTAAACTTGACAGCCTTGCCCTTCCATCTAACAGGAACATGTTGGCCCTGAACTCTTCCTATCTTACTTTTAAATGCCTCCCACTTGCCAGACGTCCCTTTACCTGTAAACAGCCTCCCATTCAACTTTTGAGAATTCCTGTCTGATGCCTTCCCCCAATTTAGGACTTCAACCTGAGGGCCAGTCCTATCCTTTTCCATAACTATCTTGAAGCTAATAGAGTTATGGTCACTGGTCCCAAAGTGCTCCCCCACAGACACATCAACCATCTGCCCATCCTCATTTCCTAAGAGGAGGTCGAATGTAGCCCCTTCTCTAGTAGGGCCATCCACATACTGCTTCAGAAAACTATCCTGGACACACTTAACAAATCCTTCCCCATCTGATCCCTTCGCAGTAAGGCAGTCCCAGTCAATATTAGGGAAGTTAAAATCATCTACTATTACCACCCTATAATTCCTACATCTATCTGTGATTTCCTACATATATGCTCCTCCAATTCCCTCTAACTATTGGGGGGCCTATAGTATAATCCCATCAAAGTGATCACCCCTTTCTTATTTCTAAGTTCCACCCATATGGCCTCACTATACATTCCCCCAGGATATCCTCTCTAAGTACTGCCGTGATGTCCTCCCTAATCAATAGTGCAACTCCCCCTCCTCTCTTACCTCCACCTCTGTCATGCCAGAAGGATCGGTACCCCGGAACATTGAGCTGCCAGTCCTGCACATCCCTCAACCACGTTTCCGTAATCGCTATAATATCACAATCCCATGTACTGATCCATGCTCTGAGTTTATCTGCCTTACCTGTAAGGCTTCTTGCATTAAATTAAATGCAGTTTAGCCTATCAGACCTTCCACGCTCCCTGTCCTGCCCCTGCACGGCCTGCCTACTGGACTTGCTTGCTTTGGCTGCAAAAGTTCAAAAAGGTGGTTCCCCACCACCTTCTGAAAGGCAATTAGGGATGGACATTAATTACTAGTGACACTCACGTCCCAGGAACCAAAATAAAATACTAAACTAACCCTAACTTTAAAGTTAGTTGCAATTCAACACATCAATGGTCACTGATCGAAATTAACTGACACGTAACAGGCAAATGTTACAGGTTACTATTAATGGAATATGAAATTAAATCAACAAACTTATACAATTAACTGATATTAAGGTAGTCTGATTAAAGCTTTCCTTACACAGTCATCAGGCATTTTGTTGGACAACAGATTTGGCACATTTTCTGTCCGGCTTTGTGTAAATATTGTATGCATAGAACCAATAGCAATATTGGACTAGGAGAATATGGGCTTCCATCTCTCTCTCCTTCCTTAGATCCTTCTCTCTCTATGTCTATATGTTTCTATTTCTAAATATATCCCTGAATCTAGTTACCTGTTTCTTTATTTAAATAACTAAATCTGCATCTCTGTTTCTATCTGTTTCTCTCTCTCTCTCTCTCAATCTGTCTACCTCTAACTGCGCTTGCGCAGTTGACGTCATCGCGTTACGTCGTCTTCCTCGGGCAACGCGCCAGGTTGGCCTCTGCGCATGCGTCAAAGCTTCGGTGCGACTTTTTGAAAGTGGAAGGAGGAGAAGTTTCGTCGGGCATTTTCTCGCATTTTATCTGAATTATTTATTCCTTTTGGAGACTTGCTTCATTTTTATTTGACACAGGAGATTGTTCCAAGGTAAGTTGCTCTGCCTTTGTAAATTGCTCTGAAAACATTTCCATTGTCTGGGCCACCGCATGTTCTCCAGTCCCTGTTGTGAGTTGCTGTGTGCAGGCAGTACATGTGCTGCAACCTACCGTCTTAACGGTCACTTTCGTTTTTGTAACGTTTTAATGGAGTGCATTCTGTATTTCTTATCTCATCTCATGTTTCCCGTGAGGAGACTGGACTGGCTGTGGCAACAGACTCTCCGCTGGCAGCAAGGACTGGCTGATGAGATGGAGCCATTTACTATGCCCAACAATTGCCCGGAAGCACCTTCGGATGGAGGTGGCCACGCGCTGGACATCAGTCACGTGTCACAAACTCTGGATCCTGAGCATCTCACCCCCTGGCCTCATGATCTGATGGACCATACATATGCCTGCCTGTTCAAAGCTCCACTTCCCCTACCTGCGGTACCCTCTCCTTGCTGTTCAGTTACACAGTCACCTGTTCCTGCACCCATCAGAGCAGTGCACATGGGCACACAGTTACCTGCTCCTACACCCATCAGAGCAGTGCACGTGGGCACACAGCCACCTGTTCCTACACCCATCAGAGCAGTGCACATGGGCACACAGTTACCTGTTCCTACACCCATCAGAGCAGTGCACATGGGCACACAGCCACCTGTTCCTACACCCATCAGAGCAGTGCACATGGGCACACAGCCACCTGTTCCTACACCCATCAGAGCAGTGCACATGGGCACACAGCCACCTGTTTCCCCATCCGCCTTTGAAACAACCATGCAGAGCCTTGTGAGACTCCGCAATTGCCAGCTGCTGCCTGTCAAGCAGAGAGGGCGTCCAAAGGGGTCAAGCACTTGGGGAACATTCAGCAAGAAGAGACTGAGCACTAAAAGAAACAAGCAGGCCGTGTCCAGTGGTAGCAGAAATGTGAATGCTCTTGCTGTGAACACAACTGGTGATAGTAGTAGGCAGGATTAAATGGGAATGGATGGGAAGACGCACGAGTAACATAACCACTAGCAGGGAACTGCTGGGCTAAATGGCCAGCTTTATGTTCATAGCCCAAAAGAAATGTGCTCCTTTTCCAGCACCCTCACATCATTCATGTTTTCCCTGAGAGCAGCATTGAACCATCACGAGTTAGGGGCAGTTACATCATCCTGCCTCCTACAGCTGAGGTGGGTACTAAGTGATTCATTGGCGGTGTTATCAGTACATGCCTTTACCGCAGAACACAAAGCATGCTCAACAGTAATTTCATTGGAGGGAGGGAAGCTCTGACACTGATGTTCTTTCATTATTTCCTTTCATGTAAAACGTGCTCTTGAGAAAACAATCCTTGACACTTAAGGACGGCATTCCAGCAAAGGAGGCAGTGCAGGAGAGGACACAAGGATGTGATGATTCCTGCATCTGAGGTGGGTAATAAGTGCTTCATTGGCGACGTTATCAATTGGTGCCTTCACTGCAGAACTTAAAAAGGTGTGCGCAACAGTAATTTCAGTGGATGGAGGGAGGCAAGCTCTGACTCTGATTTGCTTTTCTTCTTTTCATGTAAAACATGCCGTTGAGAAAACAATCCTCGAGACTTACGGTCAGCATTCAAGCAACGAAGGCAACTGGATCATGCTGCGGAGCTCATCACGATGTGGAAAGGAACATTGCATTTATGGATGAATTGGGAATGCACATTGGGATGCGCTTGGGGAACATTCACCAAGAATAGACTGAGCTCAGACTCTTGTGACTTTGCCTTCTTCACATGGACAATACAGTAGTGGAATAGAGAGCCAAGCGTTCATTCACCACAAGGCTCTCCAGGAACAATCTCTTTAGTTCTGTATAGCAGAGACTCGGCCTGTCTGTCTAACGGGAATGCTGGAAACACAACACTCATGTATCCATGCACAGCAGTTCCTCGGATGCTTAATGAACTTAATAAAACTTCTCAATAATTAACCCCAGAATTGTTGAGGCTTTGTTTTGCATGCTATTTTCCCAACTTTGCAACTGCACTTCAGGTATTCAACTGTGGTGGAGGGGTGGAGGTAGGGGGGTAGAGGGAGGGGTGGAGGTAGGGGGGTAGATGGAGAGGGGGGAGGGGTGGGGAGAGCAGGGAGGGGTGGGGAGAGGGAGCATGCAAAATGCAGGGACCAGACAGTTGCAATGCCTGAAGTACTGTGGAGAAGTAGGGGAGAAGCAACTGGATTGGGCATCCGCAGCTGCAGGGAACGGCTGAATGGAGAGGGCCGGATGCGAGAGGCCGTAGAGAGCTGCGGGAAGCGAGCGTGCGTAGACCTTGGTGTCGCCGGGTCCAGGGACTGGCCGGTAAGTCTTTTGCTGTTGTGTTTCTGGCGCATGCACAGAAAAAGGCACTCCTCTTCCGTTCCGCTGCTCCCCCCCCACTCTCCCCCACCCCCCACTCCCGCCCTTCACCCCCACCCCTCCCTCCTCTTTTCCCCCCCTCCATCCTCTCTTCCCCCCCCACCGACCCCCGCGCTGCTCTCCCCGGCCCCCACGCTGCTCTCTCACTCCGGCCATTGTATACTGCCACGTGTTCGTTAGGTCGCCTCTGTGTGATTCTTTGAGCAGCGCCATCTTTAGTCCTGGCAGCTGCTCCACTCGCAATCTGTGACGTTTTCGTGGCACATGCTGTATTTGCACATGTGCCAAAACAGCGCCACCTACCGTTCGCGTTGTCAACAAATGCGGTCTTAAAATATATGCTTCTGATTGCGGTTGGAGCAACACACTGTTAATTCAGTCCCGTCACTCCACAGGTCACATCATATATCTTTAAGCATTCCAAATCCAAGAAAGCAGCATCCAAATTGAAACAATCTAGTAATCCCTAAATGAGGCGAACCAAACTAGGTATCTTTAGATATCAACAAATTAACTATTTATTTAAAAACTGAAATCTTAAACACTATTAAGATAAACTAATATCTAAAGACCTTATAACTTCTTACTTAAAAATCTAACTCCCACATTTGCATACATGTATTCGAACTAACAGTTGTTTGTTTTTTAATTAGCTGCACGAAAAAAATAGAAAAACAATAAAATCTTTGTGGATTATGCTTCTGACGAACAGTCTTCCAATTCAATAGAGTCCAAGTTCATTTGCAGTTTTCCAAGGTCCATGAGAAAAGGGCCCTTCCAGAGATAGGGGTTCAACAGTTCAGTTTAACAGTTGTAGTATTAGAGTCATAGAGAGATACAGCACTGAAACAGGCCCTTCGGCCCACCGAGTCTGTGCTGACCAACAACCACCCATTTATACTAATCCTACATTAATCCCATATTCCCTACCACATCCCCACCATTCTCCTACCACCTACCTACACTAGGGGCAATTTACAATGGCCAATTTACCCATCAATCTGCAAGTCTTTGGCTGTGGGAGGAAACCGGAGCACATGATGGAAACCCACACGGTCACAGAGAGAACTTGCAAACTCCACACAGGCAGTACCCAGAACCATACCCAGAACCGAACCCAGGTCACTAGAGCTGTGAGGTTGCAGTGCTAACCACTGTGCCACCCCAAACTCTATTAAACTCTTTTTGCCAGCGATGAACAGAGCAGATAAATAATTTGTGGTGAGAGAAAAAAACTTTTTCTTTTCTTATTTCTTTAAGGAATTAACTTGGCTCAAAGAAGTTCAAGAGAGAAACTACCCAGGTTTAAATGGACTTAGAGAGCGCTCTCCTATTTCCTTCACATGCTGGATCGGTCTGTCAACTGTCTCTCTCTGCCAGCCAGTTTCAAAGTGAAAATGGATATATTGATTCTCTGTTCTCCCTCTCTGCATGGCTGTAGCTTGGCTACCAGAATGCACTTTCACTCACAGTGCTTCTGGAGAGATCTTAAAGATGCACGGATCTCTTTACACTCTTAAAGGCGCACCACAATATTTCCCGAGAAGAAAGAAAAACACAGGATTGTGACACTATCTTTATCCCGAATCTGGATATCTCTTCCTTTCTCTGACACCTTCGGTCTACACCATTCCATTTGTTATCTACTAGTTTGATTCTGACTGTTCTTTTTCGTTGATTTCTCCTGTTTGATGTTGGACCGCAGGAGATTCTTTCAGGATTGTCGAAGCGGCCATTATAACTCTGCTGGCAGAAGCTCGGCGGACTCCCCACATACACCACCTGTACAAAATATCTGTTGAAAGTACCACATTCGATCAGGAGATCTGAAGTAGCTGTCTTTGCTTCTGGACGAATTTCCTCGCTCCATTCTTGCAGACAGGAATTTGATAGCAACATGTCAATCATTGATAGGATGAAATTCAATTGCACTTTGCACCAGGCAACGCTGTACAAACACTCATGAAATTAATTTTACTGTAAAGCAGGTGACAGCGAATTGACACCGGTTTAAACCTCTCTCAATTGTATTTTCTTATTGAAGTCAATGGGAATAAATATCAGGCAGGGTGTAAAACGGGCGGCAGATTCCCTACTTCATCTTTGTAATACCATTCAAGACCGAATTCTCTCCCTCTGATTTTTTACCCCTCACGCACGGAAATCGAGGTCTGCCGACTCGCGGTTTAAAGCAATGTGCTCACAGTGGATAAGACTCAGCACGGAGAGCAAATCAGCAGAAAATGTACCGCAAGAAATTATCAACATTGAACAAGACAAATTTATTCATCTGTAGGATCAGGTTACTTTGATCTGAGAATATTTCTGAAATGAAAATGCAATGAAACTGATCGCTGAACTGACCCTGAAACTGATTAGACTCATTATTGCAAGACTGTAAATTAAGTTGTGAAATCATTGATATTGAGGCTGTGGAGAGAATTGTAATATCCTCAGTACCTTCTGTGAGGACACAGATTTAGGTCATGAATAGACGAGTTAACCTCCTGACTATCCAACACCTTAAAATAACTACAAGACACAAATCAGGAGTATAATGACATCCTGCCCACTCGCCTGGAAGGGTGCAGTAACTACATCAAGAATCGGCACCGCACCGACTAGGTTAACAACTGCTCCATCCATCACTTGTGAATACAGTGTGTACTATCCACAGGCTGCACTGCAGTGATTCACCACGTTTCAAAACCAGAATCTCTCAAATCCGTGACTTCCACCACCCAGAAAGACACGGGTAGCCAGCATCTCCAGTTACCCTTCAAGTTCCACACCATCCTGATGTTGGGTCAAAATCCTAGTGTGTACTACCTAACAGTATTATGGGAGAACATTCACCACGCACGCTGCAGAGATTCAAGAAAATACATAGGAGCATAGGAAATAGGAGCAGAAGTAGGCCATTCGGCCCCTCGAGCCTGCTCCGCCATTCAATTAGATCATGCCTGATCTTCTACTTCAACCTCATTTTCCTGCACTATCCTCATATCCCTTGTTTTCTTTAATTTATAGAAACTATTGATCTCTGTCTTGAACATACTCAATAACTGAGCCTCCACAACCCTCTGGGATAGAGAATTCCACAGATTCAGCACAATCTGAGTGAAGACATTCCTCCTCATTTCAGTCCCAAATGGACTCCCTCTTATTCTGAGACACTGTCCCTGGTTCTAATTCTCCCCAGCCAGGGGAAACATCCTTCCTACATCAACGCTGTCGAACCCTGTAATAATTGTGTTTGCTTCAATGAGATCATTTCTCATTCTTCTATATTCTACAGAATACAGGCCCAGTCTCCTCAATCTCTCTTCAGAGGCCAACCCAGTATCCCAGCAATCACTCTTGTGAACAACCGTTGCACCCTCTCTTTGGCAAGTATATCCTTCCTTAGTTAAAGATACAAAAACTGTACACAATACTCCAGGTGTGGTCTCACCAAGGCTTTATACAATTGCAACAAGACTTCTTTACTCTTGTACTCAAAACTTCTTGCAATAAAATCCGACATATCATTTCCCTTCCTAATTGCTTGCTCCACCTGCATGCTCGCAATCAGTGACTTAAGAACAAAGACACCCAGGTCTCTTTGAACATCAACACTTCCCAACCTCTTGCCATTTAAGAAATGCACTTTATTTCTGTTTTTCCTACCAAAGTGGATAACTTCACATTTTTCCACATTATATTCCATCTGCAATGTTCTTGCCACTAACTTAACATGTCTAAGTTCCCTTGTAGCCCCTTTACATTCTCCTCACAACTCACATTCCCACACAGTTTTGTATCATCAGCAAAATTGGAAATATTGCATTTGGTCCTCACATCCAAATCACTGATATAGATTGTGAACAGCTTGGACCAAGCACTGATCCTTGTGGTACGCCACTAGTCATAGACTGCCAACTTGGGAATGAAACGATAATCCCTGCTCTTTGTTTTCTGTCCCTTAATCAATTCTCAATCCATGTCAGTTATATTACTCCCAACTCCATGCGTTCGAATTTTACTTACAAACCTCCTGTGTGGGACCTTATCGAAAGCCTTCTCAAAATCCAATGACACCACATCCACTGATCCCCCCTTATCTATCCTGCTAGTTACATCCTCAAAAAATACTCCAACAGTTTTGTAAAACATGATTTCCCTTTCTTAAATCCATATTGACTCTGCCCCATCGCACCCTTATTTTCTAAGTGTCCAGTTATCACATCCTTTATAGTAAATACTAAGCATATTCCCGACTACTGATGTCAGGCTAACAGGTCTGTGGTTCCCCAATTTCTCTCTCCCTCCTTTCATAAATAGTGGGGATACATTTGCAACCTTCCAGTCTTCAGGAACGGCTCCAGAATCTATGCAATTGTGCAAGATGTTCACCAATATATTTGCTATCTCGACAGCTACCTCTTTCAACGCTCTGAAATGTAGATTATAAGGCCAAGGGGATTTACCAACTTTCAGTCACATTAATTTCTTCAATACTACATTTTGCTAATACTAATTTCTTTCAGTTTTCTCGCTAGTTCCTTGGATCACAAGTATTTCTGGAAAGTTTTTTGTGTCTTCCTCCGTGAAGACAGAAAAAAAATATTTCTTTAGTTTATCTACAATTTCCCTATTCCCATTATAAATTTCCATGCCTCTGCCTGATATGGACTCACATTTGTCTTTGCTAATCTTTTCCTTTATACATAACAAGAGAAGCTTTTACAGTCCGTTTTCATGTTCCTTGCTACTTTATTTTCATATTCTGTTTTCCCTTTCTTATCCGTTTCTTGGCCCTTCTTTGCTAAATTCCAAAGGCTAAGTCGTCTTTTTTTTTGGCAACTTATCAGCCCCTTCCCTTGATCTAATACAATATTTAACTTCTCTTGTCTGCCATAAAATGACCATTTTATGATAGAAAATACTTTAAGTTTGAAAGTGCTGCAGTTCAATCAGAAATTAGAGTTTTAAATCTAAACAAAGGAAACTACGAACGTATGAGAGGAAAGTTCGCGGTGGTAGATTGGGAAACTACATGAGAAGCTATGACAGTAGACAGGCAATAGCCAGCATGTAAGGAATTAATACACGCTTACAAAGAATTTACATTCATTTGAGGCACAAAAAATCCAGCAAAAGAAGTGATCTAACCATAGCTAACAATGGAAGTTAATATTATATGAGATCAAAGGAAGAGACTGATAAAGATGCCAAGAAGAACTATCATCGCCTCCTCAAGAGCAACCAGGGATGGGTAATAAAAGATCATATCACAATAATAATTTCAATTAATAAAGATATCAGTAAATATGAGGGCTTTACAGCAAACCTTTCAAAACAAACAGACCACAAAATCAGCAAGAACAATCAAGTGGTTCAACACCCAGTTACATAAACAAATGATGGTAATGACTAACCAGGAACACCAACAGCTGCGAGGAAGGGGTAGTAAACTGCTTCAATCTGCACAAGGATTGGTCGATCCATCTGTTGATTGATGTGATGTGAGTGCTGCGAGCAATATCTCTGATTAACAAGCAGATGAAGGTGCTTCAATTCAAACCTTTTATTATACCTAAAATAATTCTCAGGTGAACTAATTATGTTACTCAGTGCCTGACATTATTCACGGTCTTTTGAACAAACAGATCAGATTGTTGCTTAACTCGAATGATTATTGGCTAATTGGAAACATGCAAGCTGTAAGAGGAAAATACACTATTAAATCCACGTCAGCATCAACTCTCAACCAGAGCAAAATGTCCCAATCACATTGACCCACCTTATTCCCAGATAATTTCACCACTTTTCCTAATCACCACATCCACTCTAATTCTGAATCTTGCCATAACTCTTACAAAAAACAGCCACACATCTCTGTGAAGAAGTTTCTCCTTCTTTCAATTATAAATCTCTTAAAATTTCACTGTCATGTAAGAAGACACAAAAAATATCACAAGACCAGAAGACTATCAAGGGCCAAAAGGGAGGGAGGAACTAAAACAATCAGTACCACGAGAAAAAAAAAGTACTGGGCAAACTAATGGAATGAAAGGCGACAAGTCCCCTGAAAGTGACAGCCTGCATTCTGGGGTCCTAAAAGTGGCTGCAGAAAAAGTAATGTATGCTTAGTAATTTTCCAAAATACTCTAGATTCTCGAAAGTTTCCAGTGGATTAAAAAACCACAAATGGAGCACCTGTATTCAAGAAAAGAGGTAGAATGAATGCAGGACACAATTGGCCAGTTAGCATAAAATGTGTCATTGGGAAAAAGTGGAATTCATTACAAAGAACAAAGAACATTACAGCACAGGAACAGGTCATTCGGCCCTCCAAGCCTGTGCCGATCTTGATGCCTGCCTAAACTAAAACCTTCTGCACTTCCAGGGACCGTATCCTTCTGTTCCCATCCTATTCATGTATTTGTCAAGATGCCCCTTAAACGTTGCTATCGTACCTGCTTCCACCACCTCCCCCGGCAGCAAGTTCCAGGCACTCACCACCCTCTGTGTAAAGAACTTGCCTCGTACATCCCCTCTAAACTTTACCCCTCGCACTTTAAACCTATGTCCCCGAGTAACTGACTCTTCCACCCTGGGAAAAAGCTTCTGACTATCCACTCTGTCCATGCCGCTCATAACTTTGTAAACCTTTATCATGTTGCCCCTCTACCTCCGTCATTCCAGTGAAAACAATCTGAATTTAACCAACCTCTCCTCATAGCTAAAGCCTTCCAGACCAGGCAACATCCTGGTAAACCTCCTCTGTACCCTTTCCAAAGCCTCCACATCCTTCTGGTAGTGTGGTGACAGTTATGAAGGAAGTAATAGTGAGACATTTATAAAATCATAACACAACTAAGCAAAGTTAACATGGTTCACTGGAAGGAAAATCGTCATTCACAAATTTATTAGTGTTCTTTGAGGATGTAGCAAGCAGGGTGGATAAAGGGGAACCAGTGGACATCCTGTATGTGGATTTCCAAAAGGCATTTGATAAAGTGCCAACAAAAAAGTTACTGAATAAGATAAGAGCTCATGATGTCGGTGGGGGGTGGGGGTGGGGGTGGGGTGGTGGGGGGTGTCATAGAATCATGGAGTTATACTGCACAGAAACAGGCCTTTGGCCCTTCATTTCCATGCCGGCCATCAAGCACCTATCTATTCTAATCCCATTTTCCAGCACTTGGCCCCTAGCCTTGTGTGCTCGGGCATTTCAAGTGCTCATCTAAATAATTCATAAATGTTGTGAGGGTTCCTGCCTCTACCACCCCTTCAGGCAGTGTGTTCCAGAATCCAGCTACGCTCTGGGTGAAAAAAATCCTCACGTCCCCTCTAAACGTCCTGCCACTTATCTTAAATCTATGCCCTTTGGTTAGTGACACCTCCGCTAAGGGAAAAAAAGTTTCTTCCTGTCAACCCTATCTATGCCCCTCATAATCTTGTGCACCTCAATCAGGTCCCCCCTCAGCCTTCTCTGCTCTAAGGAAAACAACCCTAGCCTATCCAGTCTCTCTTCATAGCTGAAATGTTTCAGCCCCGGCAACATTCTGGTGAATCTCCTCTGCACCTTCTCGAGTGCAATCACATCCTTCCTATAGTGTGGTGCCCAGAACTGTACACAGTACTCCAGCTGTGGCCTAACTAGCATTTTATACAGCTCCCATCATATTCCTCCTGTTCTTATATTCTGTGCCTCGACTAATGAAGGCAAGTATCCCATATGCCTTCCTAACCACCTTATCTACCTGTGCTGCTGCTTTCAGTGATATGTGGACAAGTACACCAAGGTCTCTCTGACCCTCTGTATTTCCGAGGGTCCTACCATCCATTGTATATTCCCTTGCCTTGTTAGTCCTCCCAAAATGCATCACCTAACACTTCTCAGGATTAAACTCCATTTGCCACTGCTCTGCCCATCTATACTGTCCTGTAATCTGGCGGCACAGTGGTTAGCACTGCAGCCTCACAGCTCCAGCGACCCGGGTTCAATTCTGGGTACTGCCTGTGTGGAGTTTGCAAGTTCTCCCTGTGTCTGCGTGGGTTTCCTCCGGGTGCTCCGGTTTCCTCCCACAAGCCAAAAGACTTGCAGGTTGGTAGGGAAATTGGCCATTATAAATTGTCCCTAGTATAGGTAGGTGGTAGGGAAATATAGGGACAGGTGGGGATGTGGTAGGAATATGGGATTAGTGTGGGATTAGTATAAATGGGTGGTTGATGGTCGGCACAGACTCGGTGGGCCGAAGGGCCTGTTTCAGTGCTGTATCTCTAAACTAATCCATGGCTTTCCTCCTCACTATTTATGACAGCATGAATTTTCGCGTCATCTGCGAACTTACTGATTATGCCTTCTATATTCATGTCTAAATCATTAATGTACACTGCAACCAGCAAGGGTCCCAGCACTGAATCCTGTGGTACACCACTGGTCACAGGCTTCCAATCACAAAAACAAGCCTTGGCCATCACCCTCTGCGTCCTGCCACGAAGCCAATTTTGGATCCAATTTGCCTAATTACCATGGGGTCTTACCTTCTTAATTGATCTCCCATGACTTATGAAATGCCTCACTGAAGTCAATGTAGACGACATCAACTGCTTTACCCTCATCTCCACATCTAGTCACTTCCTCAAAAAAAAGCAAATTTGTTGAACATGATCTCCCCCTGACAAAGCCATGCTGACTATCCGTGATTAATTCCTGCCTCTCCACGTGGAGATTAATCCTGTCCTCAGAATATTTTCCAATAGTTTCCCTACCACTGATGTTAGACTCACTGGCCTGTGATTACCTGCTTTATCCTTGCTACCCTTCTTGAATAATGGTACCACATTTGCTGTCCTACAGTCCTCTGGCACCTCTCCTGTGGCCAGAGAGGATTTGAAAATGTGTGTTAGAACTCCTGCAATCACCTCCCTTGCCTCACATAGCAGCCTGTGATACATCCCATCTAGGCCTCGGGATTTAGCCACTTTTAAGCCCGCTAAAACCGCTGTGCTAATTTGTTGGAGTGTATTACAATCCCCTTCCCTGATCTACATCTCCATAGTGAACACAGATGAAAAGTAGTCATTTAAAACCTCACCTACGTTGCCCCACTCCAGGCACAGATTGTCACTTTGATCCCGATTGGACCCTACTCTTTCCCTGGTTATCCTCTTGCCCTTAATATACATATGAAACGCCTTAGGATTTTCCCTTATCTTGCCCTCCAGTGTTTTTTCATGCCCCCTCTTCGGTCTCCGAATTCCTTTTTTAAGCACCCTCCTACACTTTCTATACTCCTCTAGGGCCGCCACTGTTTTCAGCCCTCTGAATCTATCATAAGCCTCTTTTTTCTTTTCTTATCCAATTCTCTATATCTCTTGACATCCAGGGTTCCCTGGACTTGTTGGTTTGACCCATCACCATTACAGGAACATGTTGGCCCTGAACTCTCACTATTTCCTTTTTAAACGACTCCCACTGGTCTGATGTAGATTTTCCTACAAGTAGCTGCTCCCAGATCCTATTTTATCATATTGAAATTGGCCTTCCCCAAATTCAGTATCTTTATTTCTGGTCCATCTTTGTCCTTTTCCACAACCACCTTAAATCTTGCAGAGATTTGGTCACTATCACTGAAATGTTCTCCCACTGACACTTCTACCACTTGTCCAGTTTCATTCCCTTCTCTTTTAGCAATTTCTATGAGCTGGCTCAAAAAGCTGTCCTGTCTGCACTTTAAGAATTCTGCCCCCTTTAAGCCTTTTGCACTGAGACTATCCCAGTTAATATTGGGGAAGTTGAAATCCCCAACTATTATTACCCTATTATTTTTACACCTGTTTGAGATTTGCCTACATATCTGCTCCTCTATCTCTTCCTGACTGTTTGGAGGCATGTAGTACACCCCTAGCAAAGTGATTGCCCCCTTTTTGTTTTAAAGTTCTATCCATAAGGCCTCATTTGAGGATCCTTCTAAGATATCATCCCTCCCTACTGCAGTAATTGACTCCTTGATCAATATTGCAATGCCACCTCCTCTTTTACACCCCCTGCCCACCTCCCGTCATGCCTGAAGATTCTATACCCTGGAATATTGAGCTGCCAGTCCTGCCCTTCCCTCAATCATAGCAATATATTAGCATGAATAGAGTTTTGGCCAATAGGAGAAAGAGAATTGGGATAAATGTGTCATTTTCAGGTGGGCAAGTTGTAAGTGGTGAGCAGTGCTGAGGCCTCAACTATTTACCATCTATATGAATGACTTTGATGAAACGATTGACTATATTGCAAACAAATTTGCGAACAATACAAAGATAGGTGTGAAAACAAGTTGTTAGGAAGACACAAAGAGTTTTCAAAGGGATATAGATAGATTACGTGAGTGGACAACAATTTGGCAGGTGGAGTATAATATGGGAAAATATGAGGTTGTCCACTTTGGTGAGAAAACTAGAAAAAAACGATATTATTTAAATGGAGAGAGACTGAAGAATGTTACAACACAGAGGTTTATGGGTGTTCTCATACAAGAATCACAAACACGTTACCATGCAGATACAGCAAGTAATTAGGGAGGCAAATAGAACCTTGGCATTTACTGCAAGGAGGATGGAGTATAAAAGTTAGAAAGTCTTACTACAGCTGTACAGGGCATTGGTGAGACCATGCCTAGAATACTTTGCAGAGTTTTGTTCTCCTTATTTAAGGAGGGAATATATTGGATGCAGTTTAGAGAAGGTTCACTAGGTTGTTTACTGGGATTAAAGGATTACCTTATGAGGAAAGGCTGAGCGGATTGGCCCTATACTCACTGGGGCTTAGAAGAATGAGAGGTGATGTTTTTGAAACATATAAGATTCTCAGCGGGCTTGACAGGGTAGATGCTGAGAGGATGCGTTCCCTGGTGGGGAAATCTGGAACGAGGGGGAACAGTTTCAAAATATGTGGTCTCTCATTTAAGACCCAGACGAGCAGGCATTTCTTCTCTTCGAGGGTCTTTAATCTTTGAATTCTCTAATCCAGAGAACAGTGGAGGTTAGGTCATTGAATAGATTCAAGGCCGAGCTAGACAGTTGTTTGATCTACAAGGGAGTCAAGTGTTATGGGAGGCAGGCAGGAAAGTGGAGTTAAGGCCAGTGTCAGATTAGCCATGATCTTATTGAATGATGGAGCAGTCTCGAGGTACCAAATGACCTACTCCTGCTCCTATTTCTTTATTTATGTACAGTTCTATCTGTTGTCATTTTTTCTTACACCATCAACTTCTGAAAACAGACTTCTTCTATCTACCCTGCTCACTTTAGTTATAATTTTAAACACTTTGATCATATTGCCCTGTAATCTAATTCATTTCACCAAAGAGGGAGGGGGAGTGATTTTCATCGAATGTTTTAGGAACTAAAGATCCTCAGATGTGACTAATATACAACGTCAGTTTAGCTCGCACTTGAGTAAGATATGTTATCTTGGTAAAGCAGTTGAAACCAGAGCTCAGAGAGACACTCAGACCCTCATTGAGTAGCTTATTGCTGCGTAAAATGCCTGCTAACGCTCACTAAAGAGTCTACACGGCATTTTGGTAGTTAATGCTTCATGTAATGCCCTTTCCTAACAACGACTAGCTGTTTGGGAGCAAACACCACATTGATGTTGACTTCAAGAGCTACTTAAAGGGATACTCACTATGTCACGATCATTTCTGCTGTCGTTGTGAAAAAAGATCTCTGGAACACCATGGGAGACACTTTGGGATGCTTTGTCAACACTGTTCCAACACTCGAGCAACATACATTCTGGGAACTCTGAGAAATTCCCCTAAAAATACTAAGTGCTATTCGGTGTTGTGTTCTCAACCACATTCAATACATTCTCGGAGTCATCCAGAGAAAGGGATTGCTCTGTCATGGGTAGATGAGTGAAGGCTCTCCTTCGGCTTGACGAGAAACGGGAGGAACACAGGATGTCAAGCAGAACAGCAGTAGCTTCTGCAAGAGAGAGTGAAAGGAGGAGGTCAACGTTGTATCCTGTTCTCAAGCGGTAAAGACATCCCTCCTCCTCTGGAGGTCGTCTGCCAGAGCGCCCGCATCGAAAAACCTGTGCAACGCTCCCTCGCTCCCCGAGTCTTTTTGCAATGATCGTCCCTGTACCAACCAGAACACCCAACACAGACAGACGTAGGAGTGAGGAGCCCGTATGTAGTGCTCCACCAATATTGCTGCTAACCAGGCCATGAGCAATAAACTGGTTGGTGACTCCTTAACACATTCATGCAAGTTTAAATTGCGGTCATCAGCAATTAAGACCCAAAATGTGTGTTAAATCCAGACTTTCAAGCAGGCGTGTCCTTTTAGAATCTGCCAATGTTTTCAACCTTTGGTCAAAGCAAACCCACCATCTTTCCTAGTTTTGCATCATATTTCATTTCCTCAAACCTCACCCCAGTGGATCTGCTTTACATCATCCCTTAAGCTTCAGGTCCATGAATAAAAAAAAGTCAATTGTGGGAATAGGGTTAATTAATGATGGACAGGATAATATCACAGACAACGAAAAATAAATGGCAGAAATATTAAAGAAATAATTTGTATATATACTTACCAGGGGACCAGGACAAATGGACATGGTGTTAGATGATAATATTAGAAATAAGGTAACTGCATTTGAAATAAATAAAGCTGAAATATTAAATAAACGTCTCAAAGTCAAAGACGGCAACAAACTTACTCTGAACAGTTTACATCTGTGCATTTTGGAAGAATCTAGGGAAGAGATAGCAGAGGCACAATGATATATTTTTAACAACTCATTAGAAAAAGCTGTAGTGCCAGAGGTCTGGCGGACAGCTAATGTTATACCTGTACTAAAGAAAGGAGATAGAGCACGTTCAGTGTTCTGTAGACCAGTTAGCTTAATATTGTGGTAGGTAAAATAATGGAATCCCTATTAAAAGATTAGAAGATCATTTAGAAACAAAAACATGATAATGATTAGTCAGTATGGATTACAAAAGGGAAAGTCTTACTTGACCAACTTCATTGAATTTTTTGAAGAGGTAACAGAGAGACTAGACAAAGATGATACAGTAGATGTAAATTATCTGGATTTCCAAAAGGCCTTCGATCAGGGCCCACATAATAGACTATGATAAGGTCAGAGAATGCGGAGTCAGTGGACAAGTAGCAGAACAGATAGCGAGTTAACTTCAAGACAGAACAAAAAACACAGTAGTGTAAAAGGGCAGTTCTTCAGAGTGACAGAAGGTGGGAAGTGGTGTTCTCGAAGGATCAGTGCTGGGGCCTCCGTTACTCACAATTTATATTAACAGTTTAGACTTTGGAGACAAAACTGCAACTTCTAAATTTACAGAAGACACAGAATTGTTAAGAGTTGGGAGCAGGATATTGAGGGTGGGGGGAGCGGGTGGGGAGGGGGGGCGGTGGAGAGTTAGCCAATACTGAGGAAAACTGCAACAAATCACAGGAAGATATTAATAAACTTGAAGAATTGGTAAATTACTGTCAAATGAATTTAAATATAGACAAATCTGGGTTATTATTTTTTTTCAAGAAGAATAAGGAGGTTGCATATTACTGAGAAAATGTAAATGGGGTAGAAGAGCAAAGGGATCTAGGTTTACAAATATACAAATCACTAAACCTGGTGAAGCAGCTTAACAAGATTATAAAAAATAACTAATCACACTTGGGTTTATTTCTAGAGGGATGGAATTTAAAAGTTTGAATAAAGTTATGCTAAACATGTATCGATCTTTGGATGGATCAGATCTGGAGTATTACATATAACTCAGATCACCATATGATAAAGAGATACAGGCACTGGATAGGGTGCAAACAATTACAAGTATGATACAAGAAATGCAGAGTAATCCTGTCAGGAGATAATGAAAATGTTGGGTTTCTTTTCTCTTGAGAAGTGAAGGCTGACGGGTAAAATAATAGAGACCTTTAAAATTATGAAAGACTTTGATACGTAATAATAACCCTAATCAGTGGAAACACCCACAAATAAAGATTTAATGGAGAAAAGATATACCAGGATATTAACAAATTAACAAGCCGTTGTTCAGTGGAGAATACTGGCCCATTCGTCCATTGGTGCCATTGCTTCCTGCCCCGGTGGGTGTTGACTGACTTTTGTTTGTTTAAACAGCAGCTACTTTCAGCAATACCGAGGGAAGATTATACATTTTATAACAATTAAACATACATTTTAACATGCAGACGGCTTTGAGATTAAAAAAAGATTGTCAGGTTGCGTAAACAAAAGTTAATTCGATGGAATACATGCTCTAATCAGTTCAAGTGCTTAAAATATTCTAATACTTTAAAATTCACTCTGTGGGTTATCCATCACAGAGAAATTTCGAAGGTAGCAAAGCTCCCAGAATAAGAGCAGAGCTAACTGATTGGTGTAACAGGGAGGAGGACGTTAGAGTTCACTGTGGGGACTGAAGTTATGGTGGTAGTGTTAGCTTGATAGTGCGATCAGAGGTAATGGTTAAGTGGGTAATAGTGTTCGATATCACAGGCAAGGATAGGTGCAACCTGTGGGATGAAGGGGTCAGAGGTCATAGCTAATAGTTTTAGCACATACCACCAAGAAAAGCAAACAGGATGATTATTGGGAGCAATTTGGATTCCAGCAAATGATGACCAAGAAACTGATAAAGAAAGGGAAAATAAAATATGAATGCAAGCTAGTGAGAAACATAAAGGCAGATGGTAAAAGTGTCCTTCGGTATGTAAAAAGGAAACAATTAGCAAAGAAAAAGGTGGGACCATTACAGGTGGAAACACAAGAATTTATATTGGAGAATAGGGAAACTAAACAATTATTTTGCGTCTGTCTTCACGGAGCAAGATACAAAAAATCTCCCAGAAATACTTGGGAACCAAGCGACCTGTGAAAATGAGGAACTGAAAGAAATTAATATTGATAACGAGGTAGTACTCGAAAAGTTAACTGGATTGAGATTGATAAATCCCCTGGACCGGATGAGCTACATCCCAGAGTGTTGAAGGTGGTGGCTATAGAGGTGGTGGATGCATTGGTGGCTATCTTTCAAAATTCTATAGGTTCTGGAAAGGTTCCTGTGGACTGAAAAGTAGCAAATGTATCCTCACTATTTAAGAAAAGAAGGAGAGAGAAAACGGGGAAAGACAGACTGGCAATTTGACGTCAGTAGCAGGGTAAATGTTAACAACTATTGTAAAGGATGTGATACCTAGACACTTAGAAAATGATATGATTGGGCAGAGTCAACATGGATTTATGAAAGGTAAATCATGTTTGAGAAAACTGTTGGAATTTTTTGAGGATGTTTCTTGTAGCGTAGATGAAGGGGAACCAGTGGATGTGGTGTATTTGGTTTGTGAAAAGGCTTTTGATAAGGTCCCACACAGCTGGTTAGTAAATAGAATTAGAGCACATGGGATTGATGGTAATATACTGGCATGGATTGAGAATTGGTTAACAGACAGAAAACAGAGAGTCAGAATAAACGGGTCATTCTCAGGATGGCAGGCTGTTACGAGTGGGGGGGGGGGGGGGTGGTGGGGTGGGTGTGGGTGTGGGGGGGTCCTCAAGGATCAGTGCTTCGGATCACATCTATTCACAATCTATGTCAATGATTTGAATGTGTGGACCAAATGTAATATTCCTAAATTTGCTGGAGGTTTCAAAGCCACTTGCACAGGCTAAGTGAATGGGTAAGAACATTGCAAATGGAATATTATGTGAATAAGTGTGAAGTTATCCACTTTGGTAGAAAGAACAGAAAGACAGAATATGTCTTAAATAGTGAGAGATGGGGAAGTGTTGATATCCAAAGGGACCTTGGTGTCCTTGTTCATGAAAGCTAGCAGACAGGTGCAGCAAGCAGTTAGGAAGAGAAATCATATGTTAGCCTTCATTGCAAGGGGATTTGAATACAGGAGTAAAAGTGTCTTGCTGCAATTGTGTAGTGCCTTGCTGAAACTGCACCTGGGGTATTCTGTACTATTTCCGTATCCTTATCCAGGAAAGGACATACCTGTCATAGAGGGGGCAGTACAACGGATGTTCACCAGACTAATCCCTGAGATGGCAGATTGACTTATGAGGAGAGATTGAGGAAACTGGGCGTGTATTCTCTGGAGTTTCAAATAATGAGAGGAAATGTCATTGAAACATACAAAGTTCTTACAGGGTGTGACAGGGTGGATGTTGATAGGATCTTTCCCCTGGCTGGGGATATCTAGAAGCAGGGGACATAGTCTAAGAATAAAAGATAGGCCATTTAAGACAGAGGCGAGGAGAAATTTCTTCATTTAGAGAGTGGTGAAGCTTAGGACTTCTCTATCCCAGGGGGCTGTGGAATCTCAATCATTGAGAATGTTCGAGACCGAATTTGATAGATATCTGAATACTAATGACATCAAGGGATATGGAGACAGTACGGGAAAGTGACGTTGAGGTAGGTGACTCGTCATGGTCTAATTGAATGGCGGAGCAGGCTCCATGGGATGAATTGCCTACTCCTGTTCCTAAGTTCCTATGTTCCTATGATTAGCTGGACTCATAATTTGGCAGTCAACCATTTTGTCAGCATGGAAAGCTGAATCTTCATAGTGCCAGAGATATTAGATTGGTTAGATGGTTGGAGAATGGCAGAGGAAGAACTACAAATGGAAAAGAGAGTGAATAACTTGGAAATCAGGGCTTACTGTATGACTGCTGGAGTTGGAAGACAGATTGGCGAACTCGCATTTGTGCCATCTAAATTAGAAAGGTGAGTGAAAATCGATGCCAAAATGGGTATGGATGGGCAGGAATAAGCCAATCGGCTGCCCGTCTTCACCTGACTGGACATTCCTTCCCGTTGAACAGAGAAACATAGGAGCATCGGAGCAGGAGTCGACCATTCAGCCCATTGAGCTTGCCCCGTCATTCAATATGATCATGGCTGATCATCCACTTCAATGCCTTTTTCCCACACTATCCTCATATCCCCTTATGTCATTTGTATTTAGAAATCTGTCAATGTCTGCTTTAAACATACTCCATGACTGAGCTTCCACAGCCCTCTGGGGTAGAGAATTCCAAAGATTTACAACCATCTGAGTAAAGAAATTTCTCCTCATCTCTGTCCTAAGTGGCTTCCCCCTTATTTTGAAATTATTTCCCCTGGTTGTAGACTCTCCAATCATGGGAAACATCTTAGCTTCATCTACCCTGTCTGTCCCTTTAAGTATTTTGTAGGTTTCAATGAGATCTCCTCTCATTCTTCGAAATTCTGGAGAATACAGTCCCGGTTTCCCCAATCTCTCTTCATAGGACAGTCCCACCATCCCAGGAACAAGTCTGGTGAACATTCACTACACTCCCTCTAGGGCAATAATATCCTTCCGAAGTAAGGGTACCAAAACTGCACACAGTACTCCAAGTGCAGTCTAACCAAGGGTCTATATAACTGAAGCAAGACTTCACTGCTCCTGTACTCAAATGGGAAATGGGAAGTGAATGGGAATGAAATTCTCCTTGCAACTATCAGGCAGAAAAAAACAAATTTTGGTCTGGTCGAAATCTAAAAATGCAATCACGTGTTTCACTGTAGCAAATGTTGTTCTTTTGAAGTAACTCAGAATATGTTACCGAAGTCTATCCATAAAGACATGCATCTTTCCAGGATTATTAAACTTATGTGCTAGACTAACAGAAAGAGGGAGAGAGAGAGAGAGACAGTTTAAAAAAAAGATGAAATATTATGCAAGAACTGGCGACTGATCATCTTTCAGAGGAAGGAGAGTTCGTAATTTAATTTTGTCTGTTTGCAGCTAATTTTCTGACAACCGTCATTCTCTCTCGTGGAAACTGTGGTCTCTCTAAATGCATCACTCTTTACTTGGTGGCGATGGTAGTGGCTGATCTCATGGTCCTGATATTTGAAGTAATTTTGCTTGAGATTAAAGATGCTTATTTCCCATATTCATTCCTGAATTATACTCCTCTTTGGAGTCTAAATCTCACCCTACTTTTTGTTTAGATTGATTGCTCTCTGTCTGGCTAACTTTAGCATTCACCTTTGATAGATTTGTCGTTATTTGTTACCAAACGTTGCGAACAAAATATTGCACCGAGAAAACTGCAGCCAAGGTGATAGCAGTGGTGTGTTTCTTATGTATTTTAGAAAATGTTCCAGTCTACTTTATATATGAACCGAGGGAAATGGATGTAGATGCTTTGGAGAGGGTGCAGAGGAGGTTCACCAGGATGTTACCTGGTATGGAGGGCACTAGCTATGAAGAGAGGTTGAGCAGATTAGAATTATTTTCATTAGAAAGACGGAGGTTGAGGGGGGACCTGATTGAGGTGTACAAAATCATGAGAGGTATAGACAGGGTGGATAGCAAGAAGCTTTTTCCCAGAGTGGGGGATTCAATTACTAGGGGTCACGAGTTCAAAGTGAGAGGGGAAAAGTTTAGGGGGGATATGCGTGGAAAGTTCTTTACGCAGAGGGTGGTGGGTGCCTGGAACGCGTCGCCAGCGGAGGTGGTAGACGCGGGCACGATAGCGTCTTTTAAGATGTATCTAGACAGATACATGAATGGGCAGGAAGCAAAGAGATACAGACCCTAAGAAAATAGGCGACATGTTTAGATAGAGGATCTGGATCGGCGCAGGCTTGAAGGGCCAAAGAGCCCGTTCCTGTGCTGTAATTTTCTTTGTTCTTTTCTTTGTTCTTTGAAATAATTAATAATGTACCATGGTCCTGCTATGTAAAATCAAGCTTCTACACCTTACCCATATGGATCACATACTTCTGGTTGGAAACAATTTTAACTCCGTTTGCACCATTTGTGTTGGTCGTGCTGTTCAATGCCCTGACCATCAGGTATATTGTGGTGTCCAACAGAGTGAGAAGCAGACTCAGAGGAAACAAGAATGTTGAGAATCACACTGACCCAGAGATGGAGAACCGAAGGAAGTCCATCATTTTATTGCTCTTAAAATCTGGCAGTTTTATATTGTCATGGATGCTATTTTTCATATGTTTCATATGTGTTCAGTTTACAGATGTTCAACTTTTAGAAGTTAATTACAACGAATCGTTCACCATTGCAAAACAATCCGGGTATATGCTTAGGTGTTTAAGTTCTTGTGCAAACAAATTAATTTATGCAGTTTCCCAGAGCAAATTCAGAGAGGAATTGAAAAATCTGATGGAGTGTCCACTAGCTTACTTCACTAAACTAATCAAGTAAGTTTAATAACTTCATAGAACTAGAATGCAAATGCACACATCCGATGCAAACTGAAGTTGTTCAATTGATATAAACATACCAATGGAGGCTGCCATCTGGTCCGGATACAACATAAAATTGCATAGTCTCACATAGAATATAGCAGTCAGAGCCAGGTCATTCAGCCCGTGCCACCACTCGAGCCATTGGTATCATACTGATTGAGATCGAAGATGTTTGGAGTATTATTAATTTTTGCCGATAGTCTAAGACAGCACAGCAATAGCCTACATTTATTTAGCCACTTTAACTTATTACAACTTTACAATGCAATTCGCAGGAGCATTATTAAAGCAAATGGCTCCAAGCTTTAAGGAGATATTAGGGCAGATGATGAAGAGCTTGGTCAAAGATGCAGGTTTTAAGTAATTCTTAAAGGAGGAAAGGGAGCTAGAGAAGAGGACATAATTAAAGAGAGAATTCCTCCAAAGTTCATGGCATTGGCAGCTGAAGGCACAATCTTCAATGGTGCAGTCATTAAAATTGGGGATGTTCAAGAGGCCAGAATTGGAGGAATACAGATATCTCAAGGATTCGATGGACCGAATGGTCTCCTTCTGTGCCATTATGTCTCTATAACTCTATAACTGCAGAGCTGAAGAAGATTACAGACATACAGAGGGTTGAGACCATGCAGAGATTTGAAATCAACAATGGAAATTGTAAAATCATGATATTGTTTAACTGGGAGGCAACAGATATCAGATCAGAGCAAGCATATATCTATTTTTCAAAAGAGAAATAAATCAATTCTACAATCAAATGTGCATTGTTTAACTGTTCTAAAGTCAACAAGGAGTTCCCGAACATATTCTTCAACTCATATACCCTTCAGTAACACATACGGTTATCTGTTGAAACCACTGACTATTCTTTTCCATGGACTTTTTTTGGAGGGGGAGCGGGGTGGTGTTTGATGGTTTTAGTGATAATGTTATACCTGGTCCACATTGTTCCCAAGTTGCAAATTTATAATGTGTAATGTGAATTTTTAAATGTACAGCACATGGAATATTTTGGTCAAATAAAGTTGCTCAACACGTTTAAAATTTTCAACAATCCAATTAGATTGCTGCACGTCTATTCTTTCCCAAGGAAAAGGCAGCCTGCATCAACTATTCTCTAAATATAACATTGTGATACCCGAATAATCTCGTTTGCTGGACGAAGGCTGTAAATCAGTCATGTGTGATCTTTCTTTATTCACCTGTTCAATTCATTCTTTCATCATCGGACAATCCCATCCCACAGGAATCAGTCTAGTGAACATTCGTTTCACTCCCTTTAAATCAAGTATGTCCTTCCTTAGGTAAGGAGAGTAAAACTGTGCACCATACTCCAGGTATGGTCTCACCAATTCCTATACATATGTCATAAGACTTTATACCATTATGCGCCAATCCCTTTGCATTAAATGCTAACATACCCTTTGCTTTCCTAATTGTTTGCTGTGCCTTCATGTTAAACTTCTGGGTTCGTGTATTACCAAATTATGCTGAAAACAATATTCCCCAGTCCTTCCCCATTTAAAATATACTATGTTTTTCTAAGTTTCTATCAAAGTGGGGAATTTTGCATTGCGCCACATTATGTTCCAGCTGCCACATTCCTGCTCATGCCTAAACCTGTCTTTAGCCTTTGCAAACTCTTTGCATCCTTCTCACAGCTTACATTCCCACCTAACTTTGCATCGTAAGCAAACTTGGATGCATTACACACGATCCCCTCATCTAAATCATTGATATAATCTGTCAATAGTTGTGGTTTAAGCACTGATCCTTGTAGTTGGGTAACGATATGTTACTGGTCCAGTAATCCAGAGACTTAGAATAATGACCCAGAGACATTTGTTCAAATTTAAATTGAATTAATTAAATCAAATCTGGATACAATGCTAACATCAGTAACGTTGGTCATGAAACTACCAGATTGTCATAAAAACCCATCTGCTTTATTAATTTCCGGAAGGGAAGGAGAGCGGCCATCCTTTCCCACTCTGGCCTCCATGTGACACCTGACCCCTCTGAAAAGCCCTAGCAAGACATTCAATTGTAGCAAACTGAAACGAAGAAGTGTACTGAGAATAAAACCAGATGGACCACCGAATATCGACCGAAGCACCGGATACAGCAAAGGCACACCCAGCCCACTGGACCCTGCAGAGTCCTCCTCAGTAATATCTGGTGACTTGTGTGAAAATTGAGATAACTGTTCATAGAGTCATTTGTGGCACAGAGGGAGGCCATTTGGCCCATTGGGTCCATGCAGTCTCTCCACAGAGCTATGCTGCCAGTCTCACTCCCTGGCCCGATTCCCATAGCCTTGAAAGTCTATTTCTCTCAGGTGGCCATCCAACGTCCTCTTAAGTCATTGACCATCTCCTCTTCCACCTCCCTTGTGGGCAGCGAGTTCCAAGTCATTACCAACTGCAGTGGAAAAAAAAATGCTTCTTCATATTCTTCCTGCATCGCTTGCCCAAAACCTTCAATCTGTGTCCCTTAGACATTGCACCATTTGTTAATGGGAACAGCTTTTCCTCGTCCAGCTTAACTAAACCTGTCATAATCTTGTACACTTCCATTAAATCTCCACTCAATTTCCTTTGTTCTAAGGAGACCAAAATTAGCTTTTTCAACATAACCTTGTAACTAAAATATTCCATCCCTGGAACCATTCTGTTAAATCTCCTCTGCGCCCTCTCATGGTCCCTCACATCCTTCTTATAGTGTGGTGACAAGAACTTGATGCAATAGGGGCCTAACCAGAGTTTTATAAAGGATCAGCATAACTTATATGCTTTTGTGTTCAATGCCTGTCTCACAGGCTAGTTAAGCAAAGGCCTGTCATTGTCATACTCACAGAATCATACCTTTCAGACAACATCCCAGGCTTCTCCATCAGCATCCCCAGCTTGGTCTTGACTCACCAGCAGGACAGAACAACCAGACCTGGCAGCAAAGTTATACAGTTGGGAGGTCGTGGCCCTGCGAGTCCTCAATGTTGACTCTGCATCTAATTCCCATGGCATTAGATCAAACATGGGCAATGAAGCTTCTGCTGATTACCGACTACCATGCTCATTTAGCAGAGGAATCAATTTTCCGTCATGCTGAACACCACATGGAAGAAGCACTGAGGGTAGCAAGGGCACAGAATGTACTCTAGGTGAGGGACTTCAATGTCCAGCAGCAAAAGTGGCACGGCTCCATGAGTGACTGAGTTCCTCGAGTCCTGAAGGTCATAGCTGCCAGACTAGACCTGCAGCAGGTAATGAGAGAATCAGCACAGGCAAAATACCTAGCTGACCTCGTCCACAACAACCTACTGTTGTATTTTCATCTGTCCATGACAATGTTGGTTGGAGTGGACCACCGCACTGTCCTTATGGAAATAAAGTTTCATCGTCACATTGAGGACAAGATCTATTGTATTCTGTTACACTGCCACTGTGCTAAAAGTGATGGACTCAGAACAGATCTAGCTGCTCAAAACTGGGCATCCATCGGCCATCAGCAGCAGAATTGGATTTCCCCACCATTTGAAACTTTGTGGACCAGCATTGCCTCATTATACCATTACTATCAAGGCAAGGGACCAACCCTGGTTCAATGATGAGTGTAGGAGAGAATGGTAGGAGCAGCACACAGCAAACTAAAAATGAGGTACCAACCTGGTGAAGCTACAACACAGGAGCTACATGCATGTATACTAAACAGCGGAAGGAGCAGCAATGTATCAGATCAAAGCTCTGCAGTTTTGCCAGATCCAATCAAAAATGGCAGTAGACAATTAAACAACTAACAGCAGGAGGATGACACTCCATGAGCACCCCTATCCTCAATTATGGCGGAGCCCAGCACGTGAGTTCAAAAAACAAGGCTGATGTATTTGCACCGATCTCTTACTGAGGTTCCCAGCATCACAGATGCCAGTCTTCCACCAATTTGATTCACTCCACATGATATCAAGAAATGGCTGAGTTCACTGGACATAGCAAAGGCTATGGGCCCAACAATATCCCAGCTGTAGTACTGAAGATTTGTTCTTCAGAACTACCTGCACCCCAGCCAAGCTAGTCCAGTATGGCTGCAACACTGGCATCTACCTGAGAAAGTAGAAAATTACCCAGCGGTGTTCTGTCCATTTTAAACAAACTGCCTAATTACTACACCATCAGTTTAATCTCAAGTATTATCAAGTTGTGGAAGGTGTTATCAGCAGTGTTATCAAGAGGCAGTTACTCATGAATAATGTCTGACATATCTAGGGCAGAGTCATGACACTTGAGGACAAATGGCCAGTCGCCTTGCAAAAGTCAAATACTCAAAAACTATTACCCCTTAGTTAGTCATAGAATCTACTATTGCAGTAGTGATGTAAGCAGATCTGGGGCCCCTGAGGAGATGTCTACTGTAAATAGGAGTGGGGAAGAAGAGGATTTGCTAGGAACTAGGAATAGCTGGGTGAATGATGAAGGCAACCCAAACCCTGAAGAAAGACTACCATCTAATGATTCTACTCACAAACCCAGACAAGAACTCTTGAAAATTGGAACTTGGAATGGGAAGACACTTTATCAGAGTGGTAAAATAGACAACTGGCTGAAAGATGTTAAGACTCAACATCAACATTGTAGGATTGGCAAAGGAAATCAGGTTATGATCTTCTCAGGTGGCAGTGAACATGGAATAGAATCAGAATAATGATGACAAAGAAGGTAGCAAGAACTATGCCGGGATATTGGTCAATATCAGAGACAGTGATTATGGCAGAATTTAAAGGGAAAGCAATGAATATTGCATGTTTACAACTGTATGGACCCACCAGGATCGCAGTGATGAAGAAGTGGAAGTATTCTATGAGGAGTTGCAAAACTTATTGAAGCATGTGACGAGTCGAGACATCTTGCTAGTCACTGGTGATTTGAACACATAAGTTGGCGGAGAGAGGCATGGAAAAGTGATAGGAGCGTTTTGACTAGGAACGAAGAACAGCGAAGCTGAACACCTGATACCCTGATACAGTCCCTGAGGAAAACAACGTGTTCATCTTGAATGCATTGTTCAAACAACATCCAAGAAGGCTGTACACTTGGAAGATTCCAGGAGATGTTCACAAAAATCTAATAGATTTTCTGATGATCAATGAAAGGTACAAGAACAGCATCAAAAATGCGTTCACTTACACAGCAGCAGACAACAATTCAGATCACTGCCTGCTTATCGTGAAGGTGAAGTTCAAGCTGAAACTCGTGAAAAGAAATCCCATGAAAGACCAAGTTAACCTGGACAGACTGAGTAGAAGATCTGGTGAAGAAGTACACAGTGGAGGTTACTAACAGGTATGAAGCTATACTTCAGGAATTGACAGATCAATATCTCAGTGAGGAGAAAACAACAGAAAGGCATTGGGAAAGGCTGAAACAGAGCATAAAACATACAAAAACTGAGATGGTGCCGAAAAAAAAGAGAGGAGGAAACCAGGAGTGTATGCTTAATGAAATACTAGATATGATTGAGAAATAGAGACAGAATAAGAAGAATAATTATGAATATGGTGAAATTAAAAAGCAGATCAGGAAAGATTGTAGAGCAGCCAAGGAAAGGTGGTATGAAGACTACTGCGTGGAAATAGAAGAACTGGAGAAAAGGCATAACATGAGGGCATTGCATGAGAAAGTTAAAGCGGGGACAGATAAGAAGTAAAGAATAACTACAAATAATGGCTGTATGAGGAGCAAGGAAGGTGAACTTCTCTTCGAAAAAGAAAGTGCAGAGGAACGATGGGTGAAGTACTTCAGAGAGCTGTATGATGATGAAGACAGATGTGAATTGGAATGATCAGAAGGAAGAGAATTACTGGAGATAATAGAAGCAGAAGTCAGTCCAGCAAACAACAAGCTGAGAACAAAGAAAGAACCTGGAATCGGTGAGATACCAACAGAATGCCTGAAAGCCCCGAATGATGTTCACATTGAGATACTGATTGAGACTGCAACAACATTTACAGAACAGGATTCTTACATGAAGATCTGATGCAGCCGGTGTTCATTAAGCTGCCAAAGAAACCAAAAGCCCGAGAGCGTTCAGAGAGCAGGACAATAAGCTTCTTGAGCCCTGTGATGAAAATGATACCAATAATCATTTTGGGAAGAAATGATCAGTCTATAGAAGCAGAGATAGATGATAATCAGTCAGGATTCAAATCAAAGAAAGGAACATCTTTAACTTGAAAGTAGTTATTGGAAGACACCTGGAAGTGCAAAAACAAACTGTGAATGTATGCTTTATAATCAATGAGAGGCATTTGATAGCATCTACCGTCAGAAAATAATGGAGTGCTTAAACAAACTAGAAATCAACAGAAATGAGAAAAGGATAATTCAGAATCTATATTGGATTAAGGTATTGGGACAAAAGTCGGTCATTCATCTCCTTTACTCTGTTCTGCCATTCAGTTGGATAATGGTTGATCAGTACATCACCTCTACTATATTATAATATCATTCACGAACTTTACTCCATTTCTCTTGATACCCATATTAAGCAAGAATCCATTGGTCTTAGTCTTTAAAAATGTCAGTTGAGGCCCAGCATCCACAGCCTTTTGACTGAGAGTTCCGCTATCTTTTGTGTGAAAAAGTATATCCTGATTTTATTGGCAAATCCCCTAGATTGAATTTGAGGAAATTGTCTCTCAGGTCATGTTATTTAGTATCTAATGGATGTTGCTGCTATCTCTTTTGAATACCACCAATTGTAGCCATCCTCACAATAGTCGCATCTTGAATGCTGGACCTGTTTATTTAAGGAGTTTTAATAAGTCGATAGTAATAGCGTTGGTGTTAATAGTCCCACTGGAGGTCCAGCACACAGGTTTGTTTCTCCAACTGGATCTAAATTGCACTGCTGAGCAGATCTGTTTACCAGGCTCACTCAGTGTTCAGGTGCCTGAGTGATAGGGGGCTCTGGTGCAAAATGTGATTGCCATCGTGAGAACTGCCTCCCTCCCTCGTATCTTCTTGAGCTTCCCGCAAGCTATTTAAGACAGATGGAGGTCCTGCTCCAATTGGGCACAATCATAAATTTGCAGCCCAATTCTGGGATGACATAAGCCAAGTGTGTACCACTTGCTCAGTGAATATTCAGTTCCTATACATCTGCAAAAATTGACAGTGCTAATCTTCTTCACAAACAAACATTTATAATGTCAAATACAACATATGTGTATTTTCCAGTCTGAAAGCATATTAATGAATATATTTGTTTGAATTGGCATGATCAATGATTCAGTAACTACAACTTTAAAAAGGTTGAAAATTTCAAAACTAATTAAATTAATATTCTCTCCTTGGTGTTCCTCATTACCACTGCGAAATGTAAATAACAATTTTCTATTCCCGCTGAGCATTGGAGTACAAACTGCTGCTTAACCTATTTGTTCAAGTGGCTGTAACTAATGTCAGTTATTGCCTGACCTAATTGCCTCACTTGACATTTCTCAAAAGTATAAATCGGGCTCAGTTCAATACATCTCATTAGTGTGTCAATCACACCAAGAGGTTGCTTCGTTTTTAAGAAAATGGGACTATTTATAATTCCACAGATAGAAGAAATTTACTATCCGCTTCTTGCCCTGGTTGGTGTTCCTTGTAAGTTACCATAATCAGTTATTCCTTGTTTTACAGAATGAGAGTGTGCTTGCTTTCAGTCTAGTATTGTCATCTGTCCAGATGTACAGTTTTAACTATTGTCAGTGGATTCGGAAAAAAATGGCTTTAATACAGTTAGCTCAGTGGGTCTGATTTATATGTAAACAACAGTTTACTGAATATTAAACTGGTGCCATTCAGTTTTCATGAATATGCTGCATTGAATAAACCTCTGTTACATAGGAGTCAATGGTCGTCCTGCAATTTGGTTGTTCGAATCGTTATTGGGTATTATAATTTAATTATTCTGTGTTCAATTATGTTATAACAATGAAAATAGTTTGCATTTATATAATGTCGTTCATGCCGAATAAAATGTCCAAGATTCTTACAATATCTCTGTTCCCAATACAGACTTTGATATACTATCTAATACAGTACACATCTAGTACATTTTCGGGATTTATTTTCCAAAGTCGTGAACAGAATGATTTTCCGTTGCCACATTTCCCTTCAATGTAAATTTTCGAGTTTGTTTGTAATTGTAGCTTTTGTAAAATAATATATTTTTCGTGCAATTTTAGCATTTAGGAATGTTGTTGGAGATGGTTCTTTCATCCAATGAGTTGGGATAGGAAAGTGTGCTCTCAAACCACACTTGTGGGAAAACCCTCATTCTGCAACAGCTGGTCCAACTCAAGGAATCAGACTGGCAGGAAAGCGCACTCAATAATAACTTAACAAATTGTCTTTCATCCTTGTGTCCCAGCAAGGTGAAGACTGCCTGGTGGGAAGCCTGATATATCAGGATGGTTTCTGTCTTTGATCAGGTTGCACTTCAAGTTGGTTTATCTAACAAAACAGGGAAATGAAATGGGATTCCTTAAGGGGAGATACGCTCCTGTTACATTTCTCAAATAGCTAATTCAATTATCCAGGAAAACTCTAAAACCTGGGTCAAGTCTTGCTGTTTGCAATAGTCTAATATAATGTGCAGGTTGACTATTTGTATTGCTGTTCTCGGATATTCTTTATTGTTTCTGTACAAATATGCACCTTATAAATAAAGGCAACTGAAAAGGTCGGCCGGCCGGCCGGAGCTGTACAATTTTAAAGAAATCATCGTCCCACATTGAGCACCGGAATGAGTGGCGGATCAGCCCCAGTACAAGACATTACAGGAAAAGAGCGAATGTTAACAAACTGTGGACTGAGCATTTAAGATGGTTCAGCATCGAGATAAATTGGGCAGTGAATAAAATGAATCGTCCCTGGTATAAATTGGATGCAGTCCATCTCTAGGCGCGAGTCAAGTGTTTAGTCCAAAAGACTTAATGGCCAAGATTTTACCGAGTTTATAAAATTCTGCCTAACTGTGGGATATTCAGATAGCCGTTTAAAACACATGCAAGACATACCCAAGCATCTGTATTAGTATTTGACAAGGTTATGAATATTGTTTGGATGATTCAGTGATTGACTGGTCTGTTAATTATGTGATTGGTGGATTTACTGATTCATTTGGGGCAATTTTCACTTTGGCTGATAGGACGCCTGATGTTTATTTCTGCTCCGTTCAATGGAAATAAAAAACCGGTTAGAGAATGATAATGGGGAGCTGATCCAATACCGTCCATTTTACACTATTTCCCAGTTTTACATCTCTCTCGAATTTTATTTCCAATGAAGTCAATGGAAATGAAAATGGGGAGAACTGTACAATAGATTGCCGACACGCTATCATCCGTTTAGACTATTGCACAAAGTCAAGAACTGCCCCTTGGTCATCTCACTTTACTTGTGTGTTCTCATTAATTGTATGGAAGGTGCACTAGTGAGAATGATCACCGCATTGTATGTGTGCACCGGGTTACCTGAGAAATGTCTCTCCATTCTGTTGCAGTTAATTATTTTTAAGGTCACAAAAACTGGTCGCGTTATGAAACCGGTTCCAGAGTCAGTTTGGCGCCACCGCCTGGGACAAATTTCACCCAAAGCAAAAGGAAACTGAGTTGAGTAAATGCACAAAAGATTTAGTTAATTTCCGTATAACATATTCTCAAACTGACTGCCCCTGTGAATTGAATGCAATTAATAGTTTCCCTTGTATTCTCTTTTTCTTGTAGGTAATCTAGTGGCGATTGTGATTCTGTCCCGTGGGAGATGCGGACTTTCTAAATGTATCACTCATTACCTGGTGGCCATGGCAGCGGCAGATCTATTCGTGATAATATTCGATGTAATATTTTATGAGATTAATGACATGTATTTCTCATATTCGTTCTTGGATTACACTCCCGTTTGCAGTCTCAATATCGCCTTGGTTTTTGCAGCCATTGATTGCTCTGTCTGGTTAACTGTTGCTTTCACTTTTGATCGATTCATTGCCATTTGTTGCCAGAGATTGAGAGAAAGATATTGCACTGAAAGAACCGCAGCCATAGTTACAGTGGCTGTGTTTGGACTGAGTTTTGTAGAAAATATTCCAATTTACTTTGAAAACGAACACTTGGAAATTATTGACAACATTGCGTGGTTCTGCAATGTAAAATCAAGCCTGTCTAATTTGCCTATATGGGTAGCATACTTCTTCTTTGACATTACATTAACACCCTTTGCATCATTTGTGCTGATTGTGTTACTCAATGCTGTAACCATCAGGTACATTATGCGGGCCAATAGATTGAGAAGAGGATTCCGGAGAAATAACAATAATGAGAATCACAGTGATCCAGAGATGGAGAACCGAAGGAAATCGATCATATTACTGCTGGCCATTTCTAGCTGTTTTATACTGTTATGGATGGTAACTTTTGTACATTCTGTATGTACACAATTTGCAGGCATTCAGTTTATGCTCACAGATTATAATGATCCATTTGCCATTATGGAGCACACTGGATATATGCTTCAGTGTTTGAGTTCATACACACATTTATGCAGTAGCTCAGGCTAAATTTAGAGAGGAATTGAAGCATATTATTAAATATCCATTGACTCTAAGTTCGTGGCTTCAAAAAATTGAAACTTAATGTCATCTAATCTCAGCCAACATAGATCACAATATATTCTCTAAATCCATAGATAATTATATAGCACTTTATCGCTGTAGTTCTCCCTCTTCCTGGCAGTCTCTCTCTACATATTAATGCGTAAGAAAACCAATTTAGTGATGGAATGTGTCACTTGACTGAAACCAGGCAGATTCCAATGGGGATAAAATATGTTTGGGGCAGAATGGCAGTATGAGTGATTGCAGATCGATGAGTTGTTTCAATATCTGTCTTATTTTTACTTCCCATTGCATTCAATGATTGTAATATTTACATTTGGTGATTGTGTCATACTGGTGATATGGCGGAGCAGGTGAGCTGTTATATTCCTCTCCTAATGTTCCTTTTCAAAGCGAGGGACAATCGGGAGAGGTGCCTAATGGTGGCTAATCCGAAATCACCCGTCTCCAAGGAACAGAAGTAGGCCATTCACTCCCTCGAGCTTGTTCAATGAGATCATGGCTGATCTGCAATCTAACTCTGCATACCTGTCTTTGCCTCATATCCTTTAATATCTTAGACTAACTAAAATCTATCAATCTCAGTTTTCAGTTTAACAATTGATCCAACATCAATTGCTGTTTATGAAAGGGAGCTCCATACTTCTACCACTCTTTGTGTGAACAATTATTTCTTAATTTCATTCCTGAAAGATTTGGCTCTAATTTTTGACTATAACGCCAAGTCTTAGACTCATCAACTATAACCAATCTCCCTTATCTGTTGCGTTAATGCCTTGGAAACTGTGATCTAACCACCGCTCACTCTTCCAAACTCCAAAGAATACAACCCTAGATTTTGTAATCTCTCCTTGTAATTTAGCCATTTAACATACAGGTATCATTCTGGTAAACCTACACTGTACTCCCTCCTATATCCTTCTCAAGGTATGCTGCCCAGAACTGTTCACAGTAGTCCAGATGCAGTCTGAACAATGCTTTGTATAACTGAAGCATGACATCTACCTCCTCATACTGTATTCCTCTTAATATAAAAGTTAGCATTCTGGTAGACCTTTTGACTATTTTCTGGACCTGGTCCTAACACTATATGTCCCTGGACACCAAGTATCTCTGGACATGCACTGTTTATCTTTTTTCATCCTTTTGTTAGGTCCAAGTGGGATAATCTCACATTTGCCTATATTGGAATCCATTTTTCACACTTTTGTCCATTCAACTAATCAATGAATATCTCTTCGAAATTTTCAGCTTCCAGCTATACTGCTTACAATGCTGCCTATCTGTATGTCATTTTCAAAATTGGATAGGTTGTCTTCTATCCCAATTTCTAAGTCATGAATTAAAATAGTGAGGCCCCAACACAGATCCTTACCGGACCCCACTGGTCAAATCCTGCCAATTAGAGTGCATGCCCGTTATATCTACTCTCTGGCTCCTTCCATTCAGCCAATTTCCTAATGACATCAATGCTTTGTCTTCAATCCCATGACTTCAACTTTAGCTAATAGTCTCTTATGAGCGACTTCATTAAATGCCTTCTGGAAGTCCAGAATAATAACACCCATAGACATTCCCCTGTCAACTACTTTTGTCATATCTTCAAAACATTCCATCAGATTCCTTAGGCATAATCTGTTCTTCACAAATCCCTGCAGGCCCTTTCTGATCAGCTAAAAATTTTCAAGGTGTTCATTCACCCCTATCCTTAGTTATGGACTCCAGTATTTTTGGATAACAAATGATAGACTAACTGGTCTATAACCCTTTTTTTTTTCTCTGTCACATTGTTTAAATAGTGGAGTGACATGGGCAATTTTGAATTCTAAACGATCATTCCAAATCACGAGATCTATGGAAAATGAGACTTCAGGCATCTGCAATGTCTTGACCTATTTATTTTAAAGGCATGGAATGGAAACCATTTAGTCCTGGGATTTATCCCTCTTTCGTGCCATGTATTTCTCCATCATTACTCACGTAATTTTGTTAAGTGTCTGTCCCTGATTCAATAATAGTTTCCTTGAGATGGCTGGAATGCTGAATTCTTCCTCTACTGTAAATACTGAGGCCAACTAATTGTTCAACAGGTCTGCTATTTCCTTATTTTGATTGACAACATCACCGTTTCCAAGGGACCCACATTGCTGTTGACCATCCTCTTTTTCCTAATTCAATTTTTAGATGCTGTGTTGATTTTGAGATTCCTGCAAGTTTCTTTTCATATTCCTTTTTCGTGTGTCTCCTTCCATGTTTTGGTCACACGAAATAACACCCCACTGGAAGTGGTTGGCGTATTCTGCTCCCTTGGGTCTACGGTGAGGGACAATCTGTCCCTTGATGCAGAGCTCGATAAATGTGTTGGGAAAGCAGATACCACCTTTTGCCAACTTGTGAAAGGCACATGAGATAGCTCCAAACTGACTCTTAGGACCAAACTGATGTTTTTTAAGGTCTGTATTCTCATCACCTTGCTGTACGGCTGTGGAACATAGGTGACTTACAGCTACCAGGAAAGGAAACTCAATCATTTCCATCTTCACTGTCTGCAGCACTTTATGGGAGTATCTTGGAAGGATAAAATCACAAATGTGACGGTCCTCTGAAAGGCAGAGCTCCCAAGTATGTTGTCACTAACCAAACAGAGGCAGCTCCAGTGCATCGGACATGTCTGCAAAATCGAAGATGGGCACATACCCAAGGACCTTCCGTACGGTGAGGCAGCCAGGACCAAACGACCAGTGGGGCGTCCAAAGTCCGCTTTAAGGATGCTTGCAAGAGAGAGGGAATCTGTGATTGGAGGAGCAGTGATTGTTGCAGAGATGGAATCTGTAATTTGAGGAGAATCGAGCACAGGCAAGAGGGAATCTGTGATTGAAAGAGCAACTAGCACAGGAGAGATGGAATCTGTGATTGGAGGAGAATCGAGCACAGGAGAGATGGAATCTGTGATTGGAGGAGAATCGAGCACAGGAGAGATGGAATCTGTGATTGGAGGAGAATCGAGCACAGGAGAGATGGAATCTGTGATTGGAGGAGAATCGAGCACAGGAGAGATGGAATCTGTGATTGAAAGACCAACCAGCACAGGAGAGATGGAATCTGTGATTGGAGGAGAATCGAGCACAGGAGAGATGGAATCTGTGATTGGAGGAGAATCGAGCACAGGAGAGATGGAATCTGTGATTGGAGGAGAATCGAGCACAGGAGAGATGGAATCTGTGATTGAAAGACCAACCAGCACAGGAGAGATGGAATCTGTGATTGGAAGAGCAACCAGCACAGGCGAGATGGAATCTATGATTGGAAGAGCAGTGAACACAGAAGAGAGGGCATCTGTGATTCGAAGTGCAGCGAGCGCAGACGCAAGGGAATCTGTGATTGGAGGATCAGCGAGCATGGGGAGAGGGAATCTGTGATTGGAGGAGCAGCAAGTGTGGGTGGGAGGGAATCTGTTATTGGATGAGTAGCGAGGGAGAGAGGAAATCTGTGATTAGAGGAGCTGTGAGCACTTGAGAGAGTGAATCTGTAATTGGAGAAGCAGTGAGCATTAGAGAGAGGGTATGTTCAGGGAGCGGAGAGGAACTGAACCTACGAGGAACACTTGACATTGGGACAGGAGCTTCAGAGTTGGCGTGTCGCTGACTGAGTTTGAAAAAGGAATCAAACAGTGGCATGACAGGAAAGCTGTAAGGTGATTGGTTAGCGAGTAACTGCTGTTACGGAGCATCTGTAATTAGCTGGGTTACTACACTACTGTTAGTGTGCATGTGTTAATAGCTGGAAATTAGGAAAACATTAAACAAATTAAGTAGCTACCTTATAATTAATTCTGAGAGTAATTCTCCCTTCTACGGGAAATTATTGGAGCATATAAAAACGGTAATATATTAATTGTGGGGGACTTTAATCTGCATATAGACTGGGACAATCAAACTGGCAACAGTGGTCTAGAAGATGAATTTGTAGAATGCTTTTGTGACAGTTTCTTGGAGCAATACATTGCAGAACCGACTCGGGATAAAACTATCTTAAATCTCATATTGTGAAATGAAGCAGGGTTAATACGCAATGTCATAGTAAAAGATCCACTGTGAAATAATGATCATAATACCATTGAATTTCATGTTAAGTTTGAAAGTGACACATTTCAATCACAAACAAGAATCTTAAACTTAAACAAAGCCAATTACGAAGGTATGAGGGGAGAATTGGCTATGGTTAATTGGGTAAATAGACTGCAAGATATGGTGGTAAACGAACAGTAAGAAACATTAAAAGAAACATTACAAAAGGGTTCAACAAAAGTACATTCTATTCAAAAACAAAAACTTGGCCAGAGAGACCCATCTGTGGCTCACTAAGGAGAGTATTAGACTGAAAGAAAAGGCTTACAATGTTGCAAAAAAATTGTAGCAAGTCTGAGGATCGGGAATGTTTTAGAAACCAGCAAACAGCCATCAAAAAGTTGATAAAAAGGGAAAAAATAGAATGAGAGTAAACTAACCAGCAATATAAAAACAGATTGTAATAGCGTTTATAAGTAAATAAAAAGGAAGAGAGTAGCTAAAGTAGACATTGGTCCCTTAGAGGCAGTGGTAGGAGAAATCATCATGGAGAATGAAGAAATGGCAGAGACATCGAACAAATATTTTGTGTCTGTCTTCACAGCGGAAGTCACAAGTTCCATATCAGAACTAGGCAGTAACCTAGGGGCTAAATAGAGTGAGGAAATTAAGGATATTAAATACAGCCGAGAAAAAGTATTGGAGAAACTTGAAGGATGAAAATCTGACAAGTCACTGAGGCCAGATGGCCTACATCTCGGGTTCGAAAAGAAATAGCTGCAGAGATAGTAGATGCAATGGCAATGATTTTCCAGAATTCCTTAGATTCAGGAATGGTCCCATCAGATTGGAAGTTGGAAAATGTTATGCTGCTTTTCAAGAAAGGAGGTAGAGAGAAAACGGGCTAACCTAACATCAGTCATTGGGAAGATGCTGGAAACTATTATTAAAGAAGTCTTAACATTACACTTAGAAAAGCAGAGTATAATTTGAACACGTCAGCATGGTTTTTTTTGAGAACATTACAGCGCAGTACAGGCCCTTCGGCCCTCGATGTTGCGCTGACCTGTGAAACCATCTGACCTACACTATTCCATTTTCATCCATATGTCTATCCAATGACCACTTAAATGCCCTTAAAGTTGGAGAGTCTACTACTGTTGCAGGCAGGGCGTTCCACGCCCCTACTACTCTCTGAGTAAAGAAACTACCTCTAACATCTGTCCTATATCTATCACCCCTCAACTTAAAGCTATGTCCCCTCGTGTTTGCCATCACCATCCGAGGAAAAAGACTCTCACTATCCACCCTTTCTAACCCTCTGATTATCTTATATGTCTCTATTAAGTCACCTCTCCTCCTCCTTCTCTCCAACGAAAACAACCTCAAGTCTCTCAGCCTTTCCTCGCAAGACCTTCCCTCCATACCAGGCAACATCCTAGTAAATCTCCTCTGCACCCTTTCCAAAGCTTCCACATCCTTCCTATAATGCGGTGACCAGAACTGCACGCAATACTCCAGGTGCGGTCTCACCAGAGTTTTGTACAGCTGCAGCATGACCTCGTGGCTCCGAAACTCGATCCCCCTACTAATAAAAGCTAACACACCATATGCCTTCTTAACAGCCCTATTAACCTGGGTAGCAATTTTCAGGGATTTATGTACCTGGGCACCAAATCTCTCTATTCATCTACACTACCAAGAATCTTCCCATTAACCCAGTACTCTGCATTCCTGTTACTCCTTCCAAAGTGAATCACCTCACACTTTTCCGCATTAAACTCCATTTGCCATCTCTCAGCCCAGCTCTGCAGCCTATCTATGTCCCTCTGTACCCTACAACATCCTTCAGCACTATCCACAACTCCACCGACCTTCGTGTCATCCGCAAATTTACTAACCCACCCTTCTACACCCTCTTCCAGGTCATTTATAAAAATGACAAACAGCAGTGGCCCCAAAACAGATCCTTGCAGTACACCACTAGTAACTAAACTCCAGGATGAACATTTGCCATCAACCACCACCCTCTGTCTTCTTTCAGCTAGCCAATTCCTGATCCAAAGCTCTAAATCACCTTCAACCCCATACTTCCGTATTTTCTGCAATAGCCTACCGTGGGGAACCTTATCAAACGCCTTACTGAAATCCATATGCACCACATCCACTGCTTTACCCTCATCCACCTGTTTGGTCACCTTCTCGAAAAACTCAATAAGGTTTGTGAGGCACGACCTACCCTTCACAAAACCGTGCTGACTATCGCTAATGAACTTATTCTTTTCAAGATGATTATAAATCCTGTCTCTTATAACCTTTTCCAACATTTTACCCACAACCGAAGTAAGGCCCACAGGTCTATAATTACCAGGGCTGTCTCTACTCCCCTTCTTGAACAAGGGGACAACATTTGCTATCCTCCAGTCTTCCGGCACTACTCCTGTCGACAATGACGACATAAAGATCAAGGACAAAGGCTCTGCAATCTCCTCCCTGGCTTCCCAGAGAATCCTAGGATAAATCCCATCCAGCCTGGGGGACTTATCTATTTTCACACTTTCCAAAATTGCTAACACCTCCTCCTTGTGAACCTCAATCCCATCTAGCCTAGTAGTCTGAATCTCAGTATTCTCCTCGACAACATTTTCTTTCTCTACTGTAAATACTGACGAAAAATATTCATTTAACGCTTCCCCTATCTCCTCTGATTCCACACACAACTTCCCACTACTATCCTTGATTGGCCCTAATCTAACTCTAGTCATTCTTTTATTCCTGATATACCTAGAGAAAGCCTTAGGGTTTTCCTTGATCCTATCCGCCAATGACTTCTCGTGTCCTCTCCTTAGCTCTCCCTTTAGATCCTTCCTGGCTAGCTTGTAACTCTCAAGTGCCCTAACTGAGCCTTCACGTCTCATCTTAACATAAGCCTTCTTCTTCCTCTTGACAAGCGCTTCAACTTCTTTAGTAAACCACGGCTCCCTCGCTCGACAAATTCCCCCCTGCCTGACAGGTACATACTTATCAAGGACACGCAGTAGCTGCTCCTTGAATAAGCTCCACATTTCGATTGTTCCCATCCCCTGCAGTTTCCTTCCCCATCCTACGCATCCTAAATCTTGCCTAATCGCATCATAATTTACTTTCCCCCAGCTATAATTCTTGCCCTGCGGTATATACCTGTCCCTGCCCATCGCTAAGGTAAACCTAACCGAATTGTGATCACTATCACTATTACTAAAGGGAGTTCCTGTTTGACAAATTTATTCAAGTTTTTTTAGGATGGAACCAGTAGGATAGATAAAGGGGAACCAGTAAATGTAGTATACCTAGATTTTCCAAAGGCAGTTGATAAGGTGCCACAAAGAAGATTAATAGGCAAGAGAATGGCTCATGGAGTTGGGGATAATATATCAGAGTGGATAGAGGGTCGATTAACAGACAGGAAGCAGAGAATGGGCATAAATGGGGTATTTTCAAGTTGACAGCCAGTTAATAGTGGAGTGCTGGAAGGATCAGTGCTGGAAGGCCTCTGCTGTTTACACTCTTGGAATGCATCTAAGTTTGCTGATGATACAAAGCTCGGTGGAAAGGTAAGCTACAAGGAGGATGTAGAGAGGCAGAAGAGAGATATAGAAAGATTAAGTGAGTGGGCAACAAGATAGCAAATGGAGTATAATGTAGGGAAGTCTGAAGTTCTTCACTTTGGTCGTAAAAATAGAAAAGCAGAATATTTTTTAAAAGGCGTAAAACTAATAAGTGTTACTGTTCAGAGAGACTTGTGGGTACTCGTACAAGGAACACACAAAGTTGACATGCAGGTGCAGCAGACTATTAGGAAGGCAAATGGCATATTGGCCTTAATTGCAAGGGGTTTGGAGTACAGGAATAAAGAAGCCTTATTAAAATTTTACAGGGCTTTGGTGAGACCGCACCTGGAATACTGTGTGCAGTTTTGGTCTCCACATTTAAGGAAGGATATACTTGCACTGAAGGCAGTTCAGCGAAGATTTACTGGATTGGTCCCTGGGATGAGGGGGTTGTCCATTGATGAGAGGCTGAGTAAATTGAGCCTATATTCTCTGGAGTTTAGAAGAATGAAAGGCAGCTCAGCCATGTGGAATGTACAATCTGTGACATGTGGGAAATTGTGAGTCACGGATGCTTCCCATGGAAGATGACCATGTGTGCAGAATGTATCACCAGCTGAAGATACTTGAGCTCCGGGTTTCAGAACTTGAGCGACGGTTGGCGTCACTGTGGCATGTTTATGAGGCTGAGAACTATGTGGAAAACATGTTTAGAGAGGTGGTCACAGTACAGGTTAAGACAGTGCAGGCAGAGAGGGATTGGGTGACCACCAGACAGTCTCGGAGGACCAGGCAGGTAATGCAGGAGTTCCCTGGGTCCATCTTGCTCACTAACCGGTTTTCCATTTTGGATGCTGATGAGGGCGATATTTCTTCAGAAAAGTGCAGCCAGAGCCAAATCCGTGGCACCACAAGTAGCTCAGCTGCACAGGAGGGGAGGAAGAAGAGTGGAAGAGCAATGGTGCTTGGAAATTCAATAGTTACGGGAACGGACTGGCGTTTCTGTGGCCATAGATGTGAATCCAGAATGGTATGTTTCCTCCCTGGTGTCAGGGTTAAAGAGGTCACTGTGCGGCTGCAGGACATTCCAATGGGGGAGGGTGAACAGCCCGATGTCATGGTCCACATCAGTACCAATACACAGTGGCGCAGTGGTTAGCACCGCAGCCTCACAGCTCCAGCGACCCGGGTTCAATTCTGGGTACTGCCTGTGTGGAGTTTGCAAGTTCTCCCTGTGTCTGCGTGGGTTTCCTCCGGGTGCTCCGGTTTCCTCCCACAGCCAAAAGACTTGCAGGTTGATAGGTGAATTGGCCATTATAAATTGCCCCTAGTAGAGGTAGGTGGTAGGGAAATATAGGAACAGGTGGGGATGTGGTAGGAATATGGGATTAGTGTAGGATTAGTATAAATGGGTGGTTTATCGTCGGCACAGACTCGGTGGGCCGAAGGGCCTGTTTCAGTGCTGTATCTCTAAACATAGGTAGAAAGAGGGATGAGGTCCTGAAAGCAGATATCAGAGAGCTCGGAAAGAGATCAAAAACTAGGACTTCAAAGGTAGTAGTTTCAAGATTACTCCTGGTGCCATGTGCTAGTGATTAAAGCATAGCTACCTGACCTGAAGCCGACCAGACCCGATGACATGTGTTGGGATCAGGTCAGGTCTCTCTTCTGGGTCCGGCATTCGGGCTCGGGTCGGGTCGGGCTGGACGCAGATACAGTGTTACCTTGCTCAGGGATGGAACTTCTGCATGATTCTGCAGAATTTGCAGAATCACAACATTTGGACAAGGTATGTTTGATATAATTAAGTTTATTACGGTAGTTGGGTTGGGTCGGGTCGGGTTGGGTCGGGCGCGGAGAAAACAATCCAAGGACTCGGGCCCGGGTTGGGTTCGGGTTGGATGTGATCGGGTCAGGCTCGGGTCGGGTTTCAATTTCATACCCGAGCAGGCCTTTACTAGTGAGTACGGAAATCGGAGGATAGTGCAAATGATCGCATAGCTGGAGAGATGGTGCAGGAGGGAGGACTTTAGATTTCTGAGGCATTGGGACCGGTTCTGGAGCAGGTGGGACCTGCACAAGGAGGACAGGTTACACATTAGCAGGGCCAGAACCAATATCCTCGCAGAGTGATTTGCTAATGCTGTTGGGGAGGGTTTAAACTAGCTTGGCTGGGGGATGTGAACCCGAGAGGAATTTCAGATAGAGAAACAAAGCTGCTAATGATAGGAAGAAAAGTAGTGCATGAAATTGGAAGGCAGCAGAAACAAAGGCCAGCATCATGTAGAGCCAAAATACAGAAACATGTCAAAAAGGCACTCGATCTGAATGTGCATATTATTCACAACAAGGTAGATGAATAGATGGCACAAAGAGAATTGAATGATCTAATTACCTTTACAGAGACATGGCTGCAGGATGACCAAAGCTGGGAACTGAATATTCAAAGGTATTTGACATTTGGGAAGGATAGGCAAAAAGGGAAAGGAGGTGGGTAGCGTTGTTAATAAAGGATGAGATCAGTACATTAGTAAGAGAGGATCTTGGATCGGAAGTTCAAGATGTGGAATCAGTTTAGGTGGAGCTAAGAAACAGCTGGGGGCAGCAAACATTGGTGGGATTTGTTTAGATGCCACCAAACGTAGTAACGTAGGACACAGTACAAATCGGGAAATTAGAGGTGCATGTAACAAGAGTAATACAGTAGTCATGGGGTCTGCAATATATATATAGACTCAGTAAACTGAATGCCGTGGAGGACGAATATCTGGAAAATATACAAGATGTTTTTCTAGAACAGTATGTTGAGGAACCAACAAGAGTTTGGGCTATTTTAGATCTAGTATTATACAATGAGAAAGGGCTAATTAATAGTCTCATTGCAGAGGAGCCTTTCGGGAAGAATGACCATAATGTGATAGAATTTTACATTGCGATTGAAAATGATGTAGCTCAATCTGAATCTAAGGTTTTAAATCTAAACAAAGGAAACGATGATGATATGAGGGGCAAGTGCCAAGACGTAGCTTGGCTGGTGGTGAGAAGGGCCCTCCCCGTCAGATCCTTCATGCACACCCGAAGTCTCGCCCCCTCCGCACAGTGCCCCCGCGTTGGCTGTGGTGGGGAAGAGACGGTCGCCCACCTCCTCCTGGAATGTGCCTTTGCAAAGCAGGTGTGGAAAGAGATGCAGTGGTTTTTGTCAAGGTTCATCCCAAGCAGCTCTGTAACATAGGAGTCTGTGCTCTACGGGCTGTTCCCAGGGACGCACACCGAGACAAACATCAACTGCTGCTGGAGGACTATCAATTCGGTGAAAGACGCCCTTTGGTCTGCCCGAAACTTGCTGGTCTTCCAGCGCAAAGAGTTGTCCACCACCGAATGTTGCAGACTGGCACATTCCAAGGTCCAGGACTACGTGCTGAGGGACGCACTAAAGCTTGGGGCAGCCGCAGCAAAGGCTCAATGGGGAAAGACCACAGTGTAAGGTTCCCCCACCAAGCTGGACTGAGGGGCTGGATCCATGGGAAGCCCCTCGAACTGTATCGTTAATATTCTCAATTGCTGTAAATGTAAAACTGTAATTGACATGACAATTGTGAAACGGAAGGGTTGGGAAGAAACTCATGACAGTATTGAAAGAAACTGATCTCTTTTGCAATGTTTGTATTTTTTCGTGCTGTTTGGAAACTGTTTGGCAATGTAATTTTTACAGATTTTTATGAATAAAGTATATTTTGGGAAAAAAAAAATATGAGGGGCAAGTTGGGCTGTGGTAGATTGGGAAACTACATTAAAAAGTATGACTGTCGAAAGGCAATGGCTAGCATTTAAAGAATTAATACATGGTTTACAATAAATATGCATTCCTTTCAGGCACAAAAACCCAAGAGAAAAAATGATGCAACTGTGACTAACGAGACTTTAAAGATTGTATTAGATTTATTTAGAGATACAGCACTGAAACAGGCCCTTTGGCCCACCGAGTCTGTGCCGACCATCAACCACCCATTTATACTAATCCGACATTAATCCCATATTCCTATTACATCCCCACCTGTCCCTATATTTCCCTACCACCTACCTATACTAGGGGAAATTTATAATGGCCAATTTACCTATCAACCTGCAAGTCTTTGGCATGTGGGAGGAAACCGGAACACCCGGAGACAACCCACACAGACACAGGGAGAACTTGCAAACTCCGCACAGGCAGTACCCAGAATTGAACCCGGGTCCCTGGAGCTGTGAATCTGCGGTGCTAACCACTGCGCCACTGTGCCGCTCAAAGGAGGGGGCTTATAAAGTTACCAAAAAGTAGAAATCCTGAGGATTTGGAGCATTTTAGAATTCAGCAAAGGAGGATTAAGATACTGATAAAGAAAGGGAGAATTCGTTGAGGAAGTGACAAAGTTGATTGATGAGGGAAGGGCTGTACATGTCATATACATTGACTTCAGTAAGGCTTTTGATAAGGTTCCCCATGGTAGGCTGATGGAGAAAGTGAAGACGCATGGGGTCCAGGGTGTACTAGCTAGATGGATAAAGAACTGGCTGGGCAACAGGAGACAGAGAGTAGTAGTGGAAGGGAGTTTCTCAAAATGGAGATGTGTGACCAGTGGTGTTCCACAGGGATCCGTGCTGGGACCACTGTTGTTTGTGATATACATAAATGATTTGGAGGAAAGTATAGGTGGTCTGTTTAGCAAGTTTGCAGACGACACTAAGATTGGTGGAGTAGCAGATAGTGAAGGGGACTGTCAGAGAATACAGCAGAATATAGATAGATTGGAGAGTTGGGCAGAGAAATGGCAGATGGAGTTCAATCCGGGCAAATGCGAGGTGATGCATTTTGGAAGATCCAATTCAAGAGTGAACTGTACAGTAAATGGAAAAGTCCTGGGGAAAATTGATGTACAGAGAGATTTGGGTGTTCAGGTCCATTGTTCCCTGAAGGTGGCAACGCAGGTCAATAGAGTGGTCAAGAAGGCATACGGCATGCTTTCCTTCATCGGACGGGGTATTGAGTACGAGAGTTGGCAGGTCATGTTACAGTTGTATAAGACTTTGGTTCGGCCACATTTGGAATACTGCATGCAGTTCTGGTCGCCACATTACCAAAAGGATGTAAGATGCTTTGGAGAGGGTGCAGAGGAGGTTCACCAGGATGTTGCCTGGTATGGAGGGAGCTAACTATGAAGAGAGGTTGAGTAGATTAGGATTATTTTCATGAGAAAGACGGAGGTTGAGGGGGACCTGATTGAGGTGTATAAAATCATGAGAGGTGTAGACAGGGTGGATAGCAAGAAGCTTTTTCCCAGAGTGGGGGATTCAATTACAAGGGGACACGAGTTCAAAGTGAGAGGGGAAATGGTTAGGGGGGATATGCGTGGAAAGTTCTTTAAGCAGAGGGTGGTGGGTGCCTGGAACGCGTTGCCAGCGGAGGTGGTAGACGCGGGCACGATAGACGTATTTTAAGATGTATCTAGACAGATACATGAATGGGCAGGAAGCAAAGAGATCCAGACCCTTAGAAAATAGGCCACAGGTTCAGATAGAGGATCTGGATAGGCACAGGCTTGGAGGGCCGAAGGGCCTGTTCCTGTGCTGTAAGTTTCTTTGTTCTTTGTTTGTAAACTGGCAAGAAGCATAAAAACAGACTGTAAAAGCTTCTATAAGTATGTAAAAAGGAAAAGATTAGCAGAGATAAATGCAGGCCCATTACAGGTAGAGACAGGAGAATTTATATTGGGAATAAGGAAATGGTAGAGAAACTAAACAAATACTTTGTAACTGTCTTCACGGAGGAAGGTACAAAAAAAAATCCTCCCAGAAATACTGGAGAACCAAGGGACTCGTGAGAATGGGAAACTGAAAGAAATTAATATTTGTAAAAAAAATAGTGCTGGAGAAAATCATCTTCTTCTTCTTTGGCCTCCTAGTCTCGAGAGACAATGGGTAAGCACCTGGAGGTGGTCAATGGTTTGTGAAGCAGCATCTGGAGTGGCTATAAAGGCCAATTCTAGAGTGACAGACACTTCACATGCCCTGCAGATAAAATTGGTTATCAGGGCTGTTACACAGTTGGCTCTCTCCTTGCGCTTCTGTCTTTTTTCCTGCCAACAGCTAAGTGTCTTCGACTTGCCAGTCTTTAGCCCCGCCTTTATGGCTGTCCACCAGCTCTGGCCATCACTGGCAACTGACTCCCACAACTTGTGGTCAATGTCACAGGATTTCATGTTGCATTTGCAGATGTCTTTAAAGTGGAGACATGGGCGGCCGATGGGTCTGATACCAGTGACGAGATCGCTGTACATTGCGTCCTTGAGGATCCTGCCATCTTCCATGCAGCTCATATGGCCAAGCCATCTTAAGGGCCGCTGGCTCATTAGGGTGTATATGCTGGGGATGTTGGCCGTCTCGAGGACTTCTGCCACCTGATGCCAAGGATTCCCCTCCGGAGGCAGTGAAGATGGAATGAATTGAGACGTCACTCTTGGCTGACATATGTTGTCCAGGCCTCGCTGCCGTAGAGAAAGGTACTGAGGACACAGGCTTGATACACTCGGCCTTTCGTGTTCCGTGTCAGTGAGCCACACCCTCTCGGCCAGTCTGGACATCGCAGCGGATGCCTTTCCCATACGCTTGTTGATTTCTGCATCTAGAGACAGGTTACTGGTGATAGTTGAGCCTAGGTAGGTGAACTCTTGAACCACTTCCAGAGCGTGGTCACCGATATTGATGGATGGAGCATTTCTGACATCCTGTCCCATGATGTTCATTTTCCTGAGGCTGATGGTAAGGCCAAATTCATTGCAGGCAGCCGCAATCCTGTCAATGAGTCTCTGCAGACACTCTTCAGTGTGAGATGTTAATGCAGCAGCGTCAGAAAGAGGAGTTCCCTGATGAGGACGTTCCGTACTTTTGTCTTCGCTCTTAGATGGGCAAGGTTGAACAACCTGCCATCTGATCTTGTGTGGAGGAAAATTCCTTCTTCTGAAGACTCGAATGCATCTGAGAGCAGCAGGGAGAAGAGGATCCCAAACGGTGTAGGTGCGAGAACACAGCCCTGTTTCACGCCATTCAGGATAGGAAAGGGGTCTGATGAGGCACCGCTATGCTGATTTGTGCCTTTCAGATTGTCTTGGAATGAGGTGATGATAGTTAGTAGCGTTGGTGGACATCCGATCTTTTCTAGTAGTCTGAAGAGACCACGTCTGCTGATGAGGTCAAAGGCTTTGGTGAGATCTATGAAAGCAACGTAGAGGGGCATCTGTTGTTCACGGCATTCCTCCTGCAGCTGGCGAAGGGAGAATAGCATGTCAATGGTAGATCTCTCTGCTCGAAAGCTGCACTGTGCCTCAGGGTAGACACGTTCAGCTAGCTTCTGGAGCCTGTTTAAAATGACACGAGCGAAGACTTTCCCCACTATGCTGAGCAGGGAGATTCCACGGTGGTTGTTGCAGTCACCGCGGTCACCCTTGTTCTTATAGAGGGTGATGATATTGGCATTGCGCATGTCCTGTGGTACTGCACCCTCGTCCCAGCACAGGCAAAGCAGTTCATGGAGTGCTGAGAGTATAGCAGGCTTGGCACTCTTGATTATTTCAGTGGTAATGCCGTCCTTCCCGGGTGCTTTTCCACTGGCTAGAGAATCATTGGCATCACTGAGTTCCGATTTTGTTGGCTGTACATCCAGCTCATCCACGACTGGCAGAGACTGGGCTGCACTGAGGGAGGTCTCGGTGACAACATTTTCCCTGGAGTACAGTTCTAGGTAGTGCTCCACCCAGCGGTCCATTTGCTTGCGTTGGTCAGTGATCATGACCCTGATTTAGATTTGAGGGGGGGGGGCGAGCTTCTTGATGGTTGGCCCAAGAGCTCTCTTAATGCCATCATACATTCCTCTGATGTTTCCGGTGTCTGAGGCCAGCTGAATATGACTGCATAGGTGTTGCCAGTAGTCATTTGTACAGCGCCTGGCTGTTCTTTGTGCAGTGCTTCTGGCTGCTTTAAGTGCTACGGATGTTTACTCGCTGGGGGCTTTCTTGTAGTTCAACAGTGCAATGCGCTTAGCGGCTATGACAGGTTCCAGCTCTTCAATGTGAGATTGAAACCAATCTGCATTCTGCTTCTCACGTTTGCCATAGGTGGTCATTGCTGAGTCATGGATGGCGTCTCTGATGTGGGCCCACTTGATCTCTGCATCCCATGTCGGAGTGTTTTTAAGGGCTTTTTCAAGTGAATTTAGAAACTTATGTAACAGCTGTGGATGAGAAATTCTGCTCGTGTTGATGCGCGGGCGGCCCTTCTGCTTGGAGTGATGCAGCTTCTTTGGTTTGAGTCTAACCTTGCTGCACACCAGGGAGTGGTCGGTGTCGCAGTCCGCACTGTGGAAGCTGCGGGTGATTTGAACGCTGTTTATAAAGGCTCGCCTTGTGATGATGAGCTCCAGCTGGTGCCAACGACGTGATCTTGGGTGCCTCCATAAAACCTGATGACAGGGTTTAGTGTGAAAGAATGAGTTGGTGATGCAGAGGTTATGATAGGTACATAACTCAAGCAGTCTCTGTCCATTCTCATTCATCCTTCCAATGCCATAGCGCCCAAGGCAGGAGGGCCATGAGTCATGGTCGGCCCCAATCCTGGTGTTAAAGTCCCCCAGCAGGAACAGATGGTAGTAAAATATAGTACTGGAGAAATTAATGGGACTGAAAGTTGTTCTGGACCTGATGATTTATATCCCAGAGTGTTGAAAGAGGTATTTGTAGAGATAATGGATGCATTGATGGTTATCTTTCAAAATGTAATAGATTCTGGAGCAGTTCCAGCAGATTGGAAGGTAGCAAATGTCACCCCACTATTTAAGAGAGGAAGGAGAGAAAACAGAAAACTACAGACCAGTTAGCCTGACATCAGATGTAGGGAAAAGGCTAGAATCTATTATAAAGGATGTGATAAATGGACACTTCGGGCTGAATTGCACTGCCATGCTGCTGCAATCTACCCTGCGGTGGCCCAACATAATATACCAGTCAGGTCTCCCCTCCCTCTCTCCACCGGTCCCCCAATCACGTGGAGGGGGTGGGCTCTCCAAGGCCCACAACAGCGACAGCTGCCTGTGCGCAGGCTCGGCGCTGTTTTTAAAGGACAGCCAGTCCTGCCAGTACATTGAAATTTTTAAAGGTCTACCCCCCCCAATTACACTGAAAAATAAACTATCGCCCCTCCCCCCACAATAATAATTAAATGTAATAGTTGTCTCTCTTCCGCACCCCCCCCCCACCCAACAACAAAACACTTACCTGTAAGTCTTGACCTTTGCCCCCCAAAGCTGATCAAAGTACAGAGGTCACCCCTTCACCCCACTCCTCTATACTACTAATGCTGATCAGACACCTCCCCCAACCCATCCCCACTGCAGTAAAAATCCGAAGTACTTCCCCACCTCGGTGGCACCAGCTTTCCCTGGACAGGAAAGTGAAGGTGCATGAGTGCTGGCCACCGCTCAGAAGATCCTGTGCAGCAGCTAAGATTGTTGTGAATTCTACTTAAATTTATTCATTTACTTAATTTAAATATGTAAAGCCAGGTCCCATCACCCAGAGGCGGGGGGCCGCCATGGAGCCGGTACAATCTTCCAGCGTCCTCCGCCACAGACTCTGACGTCGGGACCTCAACTAAATCTAACCATTAGAAAATAATGGTAGGATTGGGCAGAGTCAACATGGATTTATGAAAGGGAAATCATGTTTGACAAACTTGTTGGAGTATTTTTGAGGATGTAATTAGCAGGAAAGTTTAGTTTAGTTTAGAGATACAACACTGAAACAGGCCCTTCGGCCCATCGAGTCTGTGCTGACCATCAACCTCCCATTTATACTAATCCTACACTAATTCCATATTCCTACCACATCCCCACCTGTCCATATATTTCCCTACCACCTACCTAAACTAGGGGCAATTTATATAATGGCCAATTTACCTATCATAAGGGGGAAACAGTGGATGTGGTGTATTTGGATTTTCAGAAGGCGTTCAATAAGTTCTCAAACATGAGGTAATATACTCGTAATTTTCTTATTTATTTCATGGGCTGTGGGCATCACCGGCCAGGCCAGCATTTATTGCCCAGCCCTAATTGCCCAAGAGAAGGTGGTGGTGAACCACCTTCTTGAAAAGCCACAGTCCTAGTGTGGTAGGTACACCCACAGTGCTGTTAGGAAGGGAGTTCCAGGATTTTGACCCAGCGGCAGTGAAGGAATGGCAATATAGTTCCAAGTCAGGATGGTGTGTGACTTGGAGGGGAACTTGAAGGTTGTGGTGTTCCCACACATCTGCTGCCCTTATCTTCTAGGTTGTAGGGGTCGTGGGTTTGGAAGGTGCTGCCTGAGTGGCCTTGGTGCATTGCTGCAGTGCATCTTGCAGATGTACACACTGCTGCTACTGTGTGTCAGTAGCGGAGGGAGTGAATGTTTGTAGACGGGGTGCCAATCAAGCTGGCTGCTTTGTCCTGGATGGTGTCGAGCTTCTTGAATGTTGTTGGAGCTGCACCCATCCAGGCAAGTGGAGAGTGTTCCATCACACTTCTGACTTATGCCTTGTACATGGTGGACAGGCTTTGGGGAGTCAGGAGGTGAGCTACTTTTTTAGATTAGATTAGATTAGAGATACAGCACTGAAACAGGCCCTTCGGCCCACCGAGTCTGTGCCGAACATCAACCACCCATTTATACTAATCCTACACTAATCCCATATTCCCAACAAACATCCCCTCCTGTCCTTATATTTCCCTACCACCTACCTATACTGGTGACAATTTATAATGGCCAATTTACCTATCAACCTGCAAGTCTTTTGGCTTGTGGGAGGAAACCGGAGCACCCGGAGGAAACCCACGCAGACACAGGGAGAACTTGCAAACTCCACACAGGCAGTACCCGGAATCGAACCCGGGTCCCTGGAGCTGTGAGGCTGCGGTGCTAACCACTGCGCCACTGTGCCGCCCCTTGCTGCGGGATTCCTAGCCTCTGACCTGCTCTTGTAGCCACGGTATTTATATGGCTACTCCAGTTCAGTTTCTGGTCAAGGGTAACCCCTAGGATGTTGATAATGGGGGATTCAGCAATCGTAATGCCATCGAAAGTCGAGAGGAGATGGTTAGACTCACTCTTGTTGGAGATGGTCATTGCCTGGCACTTGTGTGGCACGAATGTTGCTTGCCACTTATCAGCCCAAGCCTGGATATTGTCCAGATCTTGCTGCATTTCTAAACAGACTGCTTCAGTATTTGAGGAGTCGCGAATGGTGCTGAACATTGTGCAATCATCAGCGAACATCCCTACTTCTAGACCTTATTTTTGAAGAAAGGTCATTGATGAAGAAGCTGAAGATGGTTAGGCCGAGGACACTACCCTGAGGAACTCCTGCAGTGATGTCCTGGAGCTCAGATGATTGACCTCCAATGACCACAACCATCTTCCATTACGCTAGGTACGATTTCAACCAGTGGAGAGTTTTCCCCCTGATTCCCATTATCTGAAGTTTTGCTCGGGCTACTTGATGCCATACTTGCTGCGGGAGAATGAATGGGAGTAGTGAGCGGAGAGAGAGAATGGGAGAGTGAGAGGAGAGAGAGAGAGAATAGGAGCAGTGAGAGGAGAGAGAGAGAATGGGAGCAGTGAGAGGAGAGAGAGAGAATGGGAGCAGTGAGAGGAGAGAGAGAGAATGGGGGCAGTGAGGGGAGAGAGAGAGAATGGGGGCAGTGAGAGGAGAGAGAGAGAGAATGGGGGCAGTGAGAGGAGAGAGAGAGAGAATGGGGGCAGTGAGAGGAGAGAGAGAGAGAATGGGGGCAGTGAGAGGAGAGAGAGAGAGAATGGGGGCAGTGAGAGGAGAGAGAGAGAGAATGGGGGCAGTGAGAGGAGAGAGAGAGAGAATGGGGGCAGTGAGAGGAGAGAGAGAGAGAATGGGGGCAGTGAGAGGAGAGAGAGAGAGAATGGGGGCAGTGAGAGGAGAGAGAGAGAGAATGGGGGCAGTGAGAGGAGAGAGAGAGAGAATGGGGGCAGTGAGAGGAGAGAGAGAGAGAATGGGGGCAGTGAGAGGAGAGAGAGAGAGAATGGGGGCAGTGAGAGGAGAGAGAGAGAGAATGGGGGCAGTGAGAGGAGAGAGAGAGAGAATGGGGGCAGTGAGAGGAGAGAGAGAGAGAATGGGGGCAGTGAGAGGAGAGAGAGAGAGAATGGGGGCAGTGAGAGGAGAGAGAGAGAGAATGGGGGCAGTGAGAGGAGAGAGAGAGAGAATGGGGGCAAAGAGGAGAGAGAGAGAGAAAGGGAGCAGTGAGAGGAGAGAGAGAGAGAATGGGAGCAGTGAGAGGAGAGAGAGAGAATGGTGGCAGTGAGAGGAGAGAGAGAGAATGGGGGCAGTGAGAGGAGAGAGAGAGAATGGGGGCAGTGAGAGGAGAGAGAGAGAATGGCAGCAGTGAGAGGAGAGGGAGAGAGAGGGAGAGAATGGGAGCAGTGAGAGAGGAGAGAGAGAATGGGAGCAGTGAGAGGAGAGAGAGAGAGTGGGAGCATTGAGAGGAGAGAGAGAGAATGGCGGCAGTGAGAGGAGAGAGAGAGAATGGGGGCAGTGAGAGGAGAGAGAGAGAGAGAATGGGAGCAGTGAGAGGAGAGAGAGAGAATGGGAGCTGTGAGACGAGAGAGAGAGAATGGGGGCAGTGAGAGGAGAGAGAGAGAGAATGGGGGCAGTGAGAAGAGAGAGAGGGAGAATGGGGGCAGTGAGAGAAGAGAGAGAGAATGGGGGCAGTGAGAGAAGAGAGAGAGAGAATGGGGGCAGTGAGAGGAGAGAGAGAGAGAATGGGGGCAGTGAGAAGAGAGAGAGAGAGAATGGGGGCAGTGAGAGGAGAGAGGGAGAGAATGGGGGCAGTGAGAGGAGAGATAGAGAATGGGGGCAGTGAGAGGAGAGAGAGAGAGAATGGGAGCAGTGAGAGGAGAGAGAGAGAGAATGGGAGCAGTGAGAGGAGAGAGAGAGAATGGGAGCAGTGAGAGGAGAGAGAGAGAATGGGGGCAGTGAGAGGAGAGAGAGAGAGAGAATGGGAGCAGTGAGAGGAGAGAGAGAGAATGGGAGCTGTGAGACGAGAGAGAGAGAATGGGGGCAGTGAGAGGAGAGAGAGAGAGAATGGGGGCAGTGAGAAGAGAGAGAGGGAGAATGGGGGCAGTGAGAGAAGAGAGAGAGAATGGGGGCAGTGAGAGAAGAGAGAGAGAGAATGGGGGCAGTGAGAGGAGAGAGAGAGAGAATGGGGGCAGTGAGAGGAGAGAGAGAGAGAATGGGGGCAGTGAGAGGAGAGAGGGAGAGAATGGGGGCAGTGAGAGGAGAGATAGAGAATGGGGGCAGTGAGAGGAGAGAGAGAGAGAATGGGAGCAGTGAGAGGAGAGAGAGAGAGAATGGGAGCAGTGAGAGGAGAGAGAGAGAATGGTGGCAGTGAGAGGAGAGAGAGAGAATGGGGGCAGTGAGAGGAGAGAGAGAGAATGGGGGCAGTGAGAGGAGAGAGAGAGAATGGCAGCAGTGAGAGGAGAGGGAGAGAGAGGGAGAGAATGGGAGCAGAGAGAGGAGAGAGAGAGAATGGGAGCAGTGAGAGGAGAGAGAGAGAGTGGGAGCATTGAGAGGAGAGAGAGAGAATGGCGGCAGTGAGAGGAGAGAGAGAGAGAATGGGGGCAGTGAGAGGAGAGAGAGAGAGAGAGAATGGGAGCAGTGAGAGGAGAGAGAGAGAATGGAAGCAGTGAGAGGAGAGAGAGAGAATGGGGGCAGTGAGAGGAGAGAGAGAGAATGGGGGCAGTGAGAGGAGAGAGAGAGAATGGCAGCAGTGAGAGGAGAGGGAGAGAGAGGGAGAGAATGGGAGCAGTGAGAGAGGAGAGAGAGAATGGGAGCAGTGAGAGGAGAGAGAGAGAGTGGGAGCATTGAGAGGAGAGAGAGAGAATGGCGGCAGTGAGAGGAGAGAGAGAGAGAATGGGAGCAGTGAGAGGAGAGAGAGAGAATGGGAGCAGTGAGAGGAGAGAGAGAGAGAATGGGGGCAGTGAGAGGAGAGAGAGAGAATGGGGGCAGTGAGAGGAGAGAGAGAGAATGGGAGCTGTGAGACGAGAGAGAGAGAATGGGAGCAGTGAGAGGAGAGAGAGAGAGAATGGGGGCAGTGAGAGGAGAGAGAGAGAATGGGGGCAGTGAGAGGAGAGAGAGAGAATGGGAGCTGTGAGACGAGAGAGAGAGAATGGGGGCAGTGAGAGGAGAGAGAGAGAGAATGGGGGCAGTGAGAGGAGAGAGAGGGAGAATGGGGGCAGTGAGAGGAGAGAGAGAGAGAATGGGGGCAGTGAGAGGAGAGAGAGAGAGAATGGGGGCAGTGAGAGGAGAGAGAGAGAATGGGGGCAGTGAGAGGAGGGAGAGAGAGAGAATGGGAGCTGTGAGAGGAGAGAGAGAGAATGGGGGCAGTGAGAGGAGAGAGAGAGAATGGGGGCAGTGAGAGGAGAGAGAGAGAGAATGGGGGCAGTGAGAGGAGAGAGAGGGAGAATGGGGGCAGTGAGAGAAGAGAGAGAGAGAATGGGGGCAGTGAGAGAAGAGAGAGAGAGAATGGGGGCAGTGAGAGAAGAGAGAGAGAGAATGGGGGCAGTGAGAGGAGAGAGAGAGAGAATGGGGGCAGTGAGAGGAGAGATAGAGAATGGGGGCAGTGAGAGGAGAGAGAGAGAATGGGGGCAGTGAGAGGAGAGAGAGAATGGGGGCAGTGAGAGGAGAGAGAGAGAATGGGGGCAGTGAGAGGAGAGAGAGAGAATGGCAGCAGTGAGAGGAGAGAGAGAGAATGGCAGCAGTGAGAGGAGAGAGAGAGAGAATGGGGGCAGTGAGAGGAGAGAGAGAGAGAATGGGGGCAGTGAGAGGAGAGAGAGAGAGAATGGGGGCAGTGAGAGGAGAGAGAGAGAGAATGGGGGCAGTGAGAGAAGAGAGAGAGAGAATGGGGGCAGTGAGAGGAGAGAGAGAGAGAATGGGGGCAGTGAGAGAAGAGAGAGAGAGAATGGGGGCAGTGAGAGGAGAGAGAGAGAGAATGGGGGCAGTGAGAGGAGAGAGAGAGAATGGGAGCAGTAAGAGGAGAGAGAGACAATGGGGGCAGTGAGAGGAGAGAGAGAGAATGGGAGCTGTGAGAGGAGAGAATGAGAATGAGACCTGTGAGAGGAGAGAGAGAGAATGGGGGCAGTTAGAGGAGAGAGAGAGAATGGGGCAGTCAGAGAAGAGAGAGAGAGAATGGGGGCAGTGAGAGGACAGAGAGAGAATGGGAGCAGTGAGAGGAGAGAGAGAGAGAATGGGAGCACTGAGAGGAGAGAGAGAGAATGGGAGCACTGAGAGGAGAGAGAGAGAATGGGAGAGTGAGAGGAGAGAGAGAGAATGGGAGCAGTGAGAGGAGAGAGAGAGAATGGGGGCAGTGAGAGGAGAGAGAGAGAATGGGGGCAGTGAGAGGAGAGAGAGAGAATGGCAGCAGTGAGAGGAGAGAGAGTGAATGGCAGCAGTGAGAGGAGAGAGAGAGAATGGGAGCAGTGAGAGGAGAGGGAGAGAGAATGGGGGCAGTGAGAGGAGAGAGATAGAATGGGAGCTGTGAGAGGAGAGAACGAGAATGGGAGCAGTGAGAGGAGAGAGAGAGAGAATGGGGGCAGTGAGAGAAGAGAGAGAGAATGGGGGCAGTGAGAGAAGAGAGAGAGAATGGGGGCAGTGAGAGAAGAGAGAGAGAATGGGGGCAGTGAGAGGAGAGAGAGAGAGAATGGGAGCAGTGAGAGGAGAGAGAGTGAGAATGGGAGCAGTGAGAGGAGAGAGAGAGAGAATGGGAGCAGTGAGAGAAGAGAGAGAGAGAATGGGAGCTGTGAGGAGAGCGAGAGAGAATGGGGGCAGTGAGAGAAGAGAGAGAGAATGGGGGCAGTGAGAGAAGAGAGAGAGAATGGGGGCAGTGAGAGAAGAGAGAGAGAATGGGGGCAGTGAGAGGAGAGAGAGAGAGAGAATGGGAGCTGTGAGAGGAGAGAACAAGAATGAGACCAGTGAGAGGAGAGAACGAGAATGAGACCTGTGAGAGGAGAGGGTGAATGGGACCATGGGACTTCAAGGAGGACAATATTCTCTCTAAGGTGCCTGTGTGCATAGCCAGATACTATCCAGAATTTGCCTTGAATTGTAATGAATAAGCTACTGACAACTTTGCTTCAGATCAGTTAATTTTAAAATGTAAATTTCCCATGGCCAATACTCAAGTGCTCAGGAGTTTCTAGTTCGCCTGTTACAGATAAAATTTACACAGAAAATTTCTGAGTACAATGAGTGATACACAGAGTCAGCAGTAGAGGAGATTGATAAAGTGAGCCTCAGAACAGTGATACTGAGACACACTGATCTATCTGTCCCTGGCGTTGCTGAGAATGTGTCTGGCCATGTTGTTGCTTAAAGCTCCATTCAGTTGGACCGTGCCGTACTATCTGTCTCTCGTGGCAACGTTTGTACAGAAAAACACCTTTGATCACTAGTCCATCAGGCAGTATTCCACACATAACATCCTTGAGGCCCTGCGGGAAAAGGAGATGGTGGACCCTGTCGGTTGGTTCTCTGTGCAGACTGTCAAATGCATTTCCAGATGGTGTCATTGCCAGAACTTCCAAACAAGCACATAGATATAGCAATCCTGGTGGTGAGAAGGGCCCTCCCTGTCAGTTCTGCATGGCCAGAGCCTGCCTGCCTGCCTCCGCACGCTGCCCTTGAGGTGACTGCGGTGGGGAAGAGACCATCACCCACCTCTTTCTGGAATGTGCCTTTACAAAGCAGCTCTGGAAAGAGATGCAGTGGTTTTCCACAAAGTTGATCCTGAGCAGCTCTGTAATACAGGACTCAGTGCTCTATAGCTGTTCCCCAGGACACATACTGAGATAAACATCAGCTGCTGCTGGAGGACCATCAACTCGCTGAAAGATGCTCTTTGGTCTGCACAAAACCTACTGGTCTTCCAGTGCAAAGAGCTGTCAATAACCGAGTGTTGCAGACTGGCACAGTCCGAGGTCCGGGCCTATGTATTGAGGGATGTATTGGGGCAGCTGCCACAAAGGCTCAATGGGAAAATGCCACTATCTAAGGCCTTCTCACTATGGTAAGCCGAGAGGCTGGAACCCGTGGAAAACCCCTTGGGCTATATGCACCAGAGAATGATATCAAATGCAAATGTACCTGTAATGGCAAGTGTTGTGAATCACCTCATATACTGTATTGAAATAAATTGGTCTGTATTGCATTTTATGCAATGTCAACTTTGACCTATATGTGTTGTACTTACAAATTTTGTGAACAGCATATTTTTGTGGTAAAAGAACCCGAAAGACACAAACCAAGGGTGATTGACAAAGGTGAGACTGAATACAGTGATACAGAGAGACACAAACAGAGAGTGATTGATAAAGGTGAGACTGAATACAGTGATACAGAGAGACACAAACCGAGGGTGATTGACAAAGGTGAGACTGAATACAGTGATACAGAGAGACACAAACAGAGAGTGATTGATAAAGGTGAGACAGAATAGAGTGATACAGAGAGACACAAATAGAGAGTGATTGATAAAGGTGAGACTTGAATACAGTGATACAGAGAGACACAAACAGAGGGTGATTGATAAAGGTGAGACTTGAATACAGTGATACAGAGAGACACAAACAGAGAGTGATTGATAAAGGTGAGACTTGAATACAGTGATACAGAGAGACACAAACAGAGAGTGATTGATAAAGGTGAGACTTGAATACAGTGATACAGAGAGACACAAACAGAGGGTGATTGATAAAGGTGAGACAGAATACAGTGATACAGAGTGAGACACAAATAGAGGAGGTTGATAAATGTGTATATATTGTAAAGTGCAGGGACATGGAATGGGTTTATTCCAGGTGACCTTGCACAGGGTAGGAAAGGAATCTGTGCTGTTTTGTGCAGAACAAATTGAGAATGAACAGGATCAGTAAAAGGAAATGATTCCACATGAGCCCAGAGTGGGACAGGCAGACACAGCCCGAATCTCACTGTATAAAGTAGTGGTCCTCAGACTGGGGCTCACTGGACCGCAGGATGTCTCTATTGCCTTTCCAGAGGGTTTGCTGCATAATCTCTGGCGTGGGACTGAGAGAGAAAAAACAGAAGGGGGAGAAAGGGAATGAACAATAAAAAGGCAAGCCGCCAGCTTTTTGTGAATTAACAGTGGTTTGTGTTAGAACCTGACATTTACTTTCAATGGGAGTGAAGGTGGGAGGCCAGCTTCTGCTGTGATTCTCGGGTGCATTTAATTTTGACTCATGCAGTTAGCAAGTGCCATTATAATGCTAAAATAAAAGCAAAATACTGCAGATGCTGAAAATCTGAAATGAAAACAAAAATTGCTGGAAATTCTCGGCAGGTCTGGCAGCATCTGTGGAGAGAGAAGCAGAGTTAACGTTTCAGGTCAGTGACCTTTCATCAGAACACATAATGCTACCTGCCTGCTGAGCATTTCCACCATTTTATCTTGATATTAATCTCTTGTTGGTTTAATTCTTATAATCATGGAAATTCTGTCAGTTGGCCGAACTAAAATCTTCCACCATATATATAAATCCCTTGCATTGTTAAATAACACTGAAACTTGGCTGGATTTGAACTGTTCTGTAAAATAATCCCAAGAATGTCACTTTCCAGTGAGTACTAGGTAATAGAATTAAGAGGGAAAGGAACTCGTCTGTTTAAAGGATGTTTAAAAAAAAAATGTAACCTGCTTTGAGTCTGTTAAACGTCTGAAATGGTGTGACTGCTGTTAATACTGATTTAGCCAACAGCTGTTTGTATTGGATATGAACTGATTGTGTGTGTAGACCATTAAGAAACAATATTTAATGACATTAAAAGCAGTTCAGTTGGCATCATTAGAATGTTAGCAGATCCGCACAGAATCACAGAATCGTTACAGCACAGAAGGAGGCCATTCGGCCCATCATGTCTGCACCAGCTCTCGGAGTGAGTAATTCGCTTAGTGCAGTTCCCACCCCCACCCCCGCCTTCTCTCCAGAACCCTGTGCATTCTTCATTTTCAGGTAACTGACTAATTCCCTATTGAATGGCTTGTTTGAACCTGCCTCCACCACGCTATCAGGCAGTGCATTCCAGATCCCAACCACTCGCTGTGTGGAAAGGTTTTTCCTCATGTCACCATTGCTTCCTATGTCAATTATCTTAAATCTGTGCCCTCCCGTTCTCGATCCTTTCATGAATTTCTCCTTCTCTATTCTGTCCAGATCCCTCATGATTTTGAATACCTCTATCAAAACTCCTCTCAGCTTTCTCTTCTCCAAAGAAAACAGTCCAAATTTCTCCAGTCTATCCTCGTAAATGAAGTTTCTTATCCTTGGAACCATTCTTGTGAATCTTTTCTGGATTCTTTCCAATCCCTTCAAGTCTTTCCTTAAATGTGGCACCCAGAACTGGATGCAATACTCCAGCTGAGGCCAAACTAGTGTCGTATAGAAGTTCAACATAACCTCCTTGCTCTTGTACTCTATGCACCTATTAATAAAACCTAGGATACTGCATACATTATTGACCGCACTCTCAACCTATCCTGCCATCTTCAATGACTTATGCACATATACTCACAGGTCCCTCTGTTCCTGCACCACCCTTTAGAATTGTACCCTTTATTTTATATTGTCTCCATGTTCTTCCTACCAAAATGAATCATTTCATATTTCTCTGCATTGAACTTCTTCTGCCACTTGTCCACCCATTCCACCAGCTTGTCTATGTGCTTTTGAAGTTCTACACTATCCCCCTCATAGTTCACAATGTTTCCAAGTTTCGTATCATCCGCAAATTTTGAAATTGTGCCCTGTACACCAAGGTCAAAGTCATTAATATAGATTAGGAAGAGCAAGGGCCCTAACACTGACCCCTGGGGAACTCCACTACAAACCTTCCTCCAGCCCGTAAAACATCCATTAATCACTACTCTCTGTTTCCTGTCACTCAGCCAATTTCGTATCCATGTTGCTACTGTCCCTTTTATTCCATGAGCTATGACTGAGCTCACAAGTCGGTTGTGTGGTACTGTATCAAATGTCTTTTGGATGTCCATGTACACCACATCAACAGCATTGCACTCATCAACCATCTCAGTTGCCCCTTCCAAAACTCCAGCAAGTTAGTTAAACATGATTTTCCCGAGACAGATCCATGCTGGCTTTTCTTAATTAACCCGCATCTGTCCATGTGACTATTAATTTTGTCCTGAATTATTGTTTCTAGAAGTTTCCCCACCACCAATAAACTGATTGGCCTGTAGTTGCTGGGCTTATCTTTACATCCTTTAACTTTGTTTTATCTAGTTATCTCATTACTGTCTATGTGTTAATTGCATATGAATTGTGTTTATTTATATGCAGGTGGAGGACATTAATTAGGATTTCACTTGAGCACATGTAAAGAGACACTTACTGAAACTGTGGTTGAGTTAGGAGCTGTGTCCATGTAATGTTTGACTCTGTAAATAAATGTGAGATTGACTAAAGATTGGCTCCAGTGCTTTCCTTCACCAACTGGCTTCCTGGAATATAATATGATAGCAGAGGATAGTTGCCTAAAGGTGAAGGTAGAAAAGCAAGAAAAAAAATGAGACAGAAGACTACAATCCTAATAGCCATTGTGAGAAATGACAGAAAGTGAGTGTAAATTATCTGGGTTTGATTACCCTCCAATGTTCTCAGAGTGAGCCATATAACCAGTGGAAGCATGAAGTGGATTGGTGGACATGGGTTATGCCCCTACCAAACAGGAAACAAGGTATGGCCTTGGCATTGTCAATTCTTACAAGAAGTAAAATTCGAAGAAAAGTATTTTGTGAGCAAAGTGCTCATCAGTTGAATACTGATGAAGGTTTGGATCTTCCATGAGAGTTCTTGGATGAAATCTACAAGAAATATCATCTATTAAATGCCTATGAGGCATGGTCAGAATTTGATAGATTTCAGAAGACAGATAGTTAGTCAATGGAAGAATATACCATGGATTCTAACAGACTGCATAAAGATTGAGGAAATTCAATTTAGAGATCCCTGGTTCAGTGCTAGCATTTAAATTGCTGGATTATACTAAGGTTGCATATGGATAGGCTCCTGGTTCGAAATGGTTTTTGGTTCTCAGAGAGAATCCTGTTGGATTAGATGTCTGCTGCCTTGAAAAAAATTCAGAGGAAACAGTCATTTGCTGCAGTCTTTGTCGAACAGATGGAATATTTTGCAGTGACACAAAGAATAGAAAACTCAATGATTGCCAGATTTGAAATGGTCCAGATATTGGATGCAGGCATACAAAGGAAGAATTACAGACAGGTGGAATGAGCATGAAAGCTATTTACATTCAATTAATGAATAAAAAATCTGGAATTGAGAGCTAGTCTCAGTAATGATGCTATGAAACTATCATTGATTATTGCAAAAACCCATCTGGTTCACATATGTCCTCTACAGAATGAAATCTGTCATCCTTACCTGGTCTGGCCTACATGTGACCCACATGAGATTTGGCTACTACAGCAGAAGACAGAATTGGAATAGCAATAATAGGTGAATCCCAGGAATGCCAAGGAACAGTTAATAAGTGTTTCAGGTGTGACTCAAAGTATTGTTATGTGATGAACTGCCCACAGCAAAGAGGCAGGGTCCTCGAAAGGGCACTTTTTTTTTATTCATTCATGGGATGTGGGCATCACTGGCAAGGCCAGCATTTGTTGCCAGTCCCTAATTGCCCTTGAACTGAATGGCTTTCGAGGCCATTTCAGAGGGCATTTTAAGAGTCAATCACATTCCTGTGTGTCACATGTAGGCTCTGCCTCTCAAGGATTGGCCTTCACAGCCATCAGCAAAGGTGCACCAAAAGAAGACACTCCACCTAAATAGATTGTTTGCTCCGTGTCCATCATGTTTGATAGATGGAGTTTCCGGCTGGAGTAAGCCACTTTATCAGTCCTGATACAATCTCCAGTGACATACCTCTGCTGCTGAATAAAGCACAAATGAAACTTGACATGGAACATAACAAGGCAGTGGATCTGGAGTTTACCCAATCAGGACATTATTGTATCCCCCTAACACAACCTAATGTTTCACATCAGAGTGTAAGACAAGAATTAATGGCATCAGGTGATAAGAATCAGAGAGGAAAACAAACAAATTGTCTTAAAGTTGCATAGACAATTTCCACACTCTACTTGTCAATGGTTAAAAATCCTGTTAAAAGATGCTGGTGTGGTTGATGAAGGTTCTATGAGGTTAATAGAAGAGATTAGTGAGAATTGTGAAATCTGTAAAAAGTATCGAAGGACACTGCCGCGGCCTATTGCCAACCTTCCATTGACAAGTGACTTTAACAAGGGAGTTGTCCTGGATCTAAAGGTGTGGGACAAAGACAGAAATATTTTTATTCTACATTTTATTGACCAGACAATTTGATTCCGTCTTTTAATAATAATTCATAGCAAGGACAAAAGGGTGATTATAGATACAATCATGGAGAAATGGATAGGGACTGGACTTGGGGCACTGACTGATAATGGAGGGGAATTTGCCAATGATGAGTTCAGACACATGTGTGAAAAGATAAACATTATGGTCATGAATTCGACTGCTGAAAGTCCTAGTCTAGAACTAGGGGTCACTGTTTTAAAATAAGGGGTCACCCATTTAAGACAAAGATGAGAATTTTTTTTTCTCTCAGAGGGTTGTGAGTCTTTGGAATTCTCCTCCTCAAAAAGCGATGGAAGCAGAGTCTTTTAATATTTTTAAGGCAGAGGTAGATAGATTCTTGATAAGCAAGGGGTGAAAGGTTATTGGGGGAAGGTGGGAATGTGGAGTTGAGCTTACAATCAGATCAGCCATGATCTTATTGAATGGCGGAGTAGGCTCAAGGAGCCAGGTGGCCTACTCCTGCTCCTAATTTGTATGTTCGTATATCCTTTCAGCAATGGACTCTGTGAAAGGAATCACACGGCAATCAATGAAATGCTGCTTAAAATCCAGATGATCAAGCAAACTGCAAGTTGGCAACTGCTCTGGCATGGGCAGTTCATGCAAAGAATCCGTGTCAGATGGTTGGGGGATATAGTCCCTCTCAATTGGTCTATGGGCGAAATCTAAAATTGCTTTCTGTGCTGTGTGATAGTCCTCCTACACGAGAAGGTACTACAGTTAGTTCCATTTTTGCTGCACACTTGACTTCTTTACATGCAGGGAGACGGGCTTTCATCAAGACTGAGTTCTCTGAGAAAATTTGAAGAGCTGTGAGGCATCAAATAAGGCCATTTTAAACAGAATTTAATTCAGGAGGTTTGGTGTATTATAAAAGAGAGGGTCATAGGAAATGGAAATGCCCTGGTAATGTAATAGATCGTGATGGTAAGACACTACTTATCAAACATTTCAATCAAACTGTTAAGCTTCATTCTTCATGATTAGTCAGAGTTGATTACAAAATCTCAGAATCTGAGCAGCTGATAGAAGGAAACAAGGCACCTTGTACCTCAAATGCTCATGTGTTTTGTGAGAAGGTCCTGAGGAACAAAATACAGTGATCAAGGGCGGATACTGGTAACATGAGTGATCATGAAACACAGGACAGAGCTATTACATCCAAAGACCAATTGTCCACAGTGGGTCCATGAGTGATGCATATTCCAGAGGTTCTGAAGAAAGGTCACTGACCTGAAACATTAACTCTACTTCTCTCTCCACAGATGCTGCCAGACCTGCTGAGTATTTCCAGTGTTTCTCGTGTTTATATTCCAGAGGAGTCTGGAAAATGAAGGGATGTGACAATTGGGAGGCATGCAGGAAAAGCTACGGCCAAGTTTAAATATTGGTTGAATGTTCAGGATGGTGGTCAAGAAGTGAGGTCCATGGACTGGCAGAATTGGGTGAATGAATGGAGAGTAAGAAAGCGCAGTGCAAGTTCTAAATGGGTTCAAAGGTGACTCTAGTCAGAAAACAGTCATATACCAGAGAAGGAGCATGCAATAGTGTGAGATAGAGATCTCACAGTAATAGTCCCAAAAAACATCAACGTGCAAGTACAAGCTATATCTTGAATAGATTACACAATGAAATGAGGGCTAGAGAACAGTCTTGAGCAGAACCAGAAGCAGAAAAAGGAATGAAACTGGACGGACCACCCGGCATCGACCGAGGCACCAGAAACGACAACGGCAAACCCAACCCTGTCGACCCTGCAAAGTCCTCCTTACTAACATCTGGGGGCTTGTGCCAAAGTTGGGAGAGCTGTCCCACAAACTAGTCAAGCAACTGCCTGGCATAGTCATACTCACGGAATCATACCTTACAGATAATGTCCCAGACACTGCAATCACTATCCCTGGGTATGTCCTGTCCCACTGGCGGAACAGACCCACCAGAGATGGTGGCACAGTGGTATACAGTTGGAAGGGAGTTGCCCTGGGAATCCTCAACATTGAATCCGGACCCCATGAAGTCTCATGGCATCAAGTCAAACATGGGCAAGGTAACCTCCTACTGATTACCACCTACCGCCCTCCCTCAGCTGATGACTCAGTACTACACCATGTTGAACACCACTTGGAGGAAGCACTGAGGGTGGCAAGGGCACAAAATGTACTCTGGGTGGGGGACTTCAATGTCCATCACCAAGCGTGGCTCGGTAGCACCACTACTGACCAAGCTGGCCGAGTCCTAAAGGACATAGCTGCTAGACTGGGTCTGTGGCAGGTGGTGGGGGAACCAACACAAGGGAAAAACCTACTTGACCTCGTCCTCAGCAATCTGCCTGCTGCAAATGCTTCTGTCCATGACTGTATTGGTAGGAGTGACCACTGCACAGTCCTTGTGGAGATGAGGTCCCGCCTTCACATTAAGGATACTGTCCATCGTGTTGTGTGGCACTATCACCGTGCTAAATGGGATAGATTTTGAACAGATCTAGCAATGCAAAACTGGGCATCCATGAGGCGCTGTGGGCCATCAGCAGCAGCAGAATTGTACTCAACCACAATCTGTAACCTCATGGCCCGGCATATCCCCCACTCTACCATGACCATCAAGCCAGAAGACCAACCCTGGTTCAATGAAGAGTGCAGGAGGGCATGCCAGGAGCAGCACCAGGCATACCTCAAAATGAGGTGTCAACCTGGTGAAGCTACAACACAGGACTATCTGCATGCCAAACTGCACAAGCAGCATGCGATAGACAGAGCTAAGCGATCCCATAACCAACGGATCAGATCTAAGCTCTGCAGTCCTGCTACATCCAGCTGTGAATGGTGGTGGACAATTAAACAACTAACTGGAGGAGGTGGCTCTTAAATATCCCCATCCTCAATGTTGGGGGAGCCCAGCACATCAGTGCGAAAGATAAGGCTGAAGCATTTGCAACAATCTTCAGCCAGAAGTGCCAATGATCCATCTCAGCCTCCTCCTGAAGTCCCCAGCATCACAGATGCCTGATTTCAGCCAATTCGATTCACTCCGCGTGATATCAAGAAACGACTGAAGACACTGGATACTGCAAAAGCTATGGGCCCTGATAAAATTCCGGCAATAGTACTGAAGATCTGTGCTCCAGAACTTGCCGCGCCCCTAGCCAAGCTGTTCCAGTACAGCTACAACACTGGCATCTACCCTGCAATGTGGAAAATTGCCCAGGTATGTCCTGTACACAAAAAGCAGGACAAATCCAACCCGGCCAATTACTGCCCCATCAGCCTACTCTCTATCATCAGTAATGTGATGGAAGGGGTCATCAACAGTGCCATCAAGCGGCACTTGCTAAGCAATAACCTGCTCAGTGACGCTCAATTTGGGTTGCGCCAGGGCCACTCAGCTCCTGACCTCATTAGAGCCTTGGTTCAAACATGGACAAAAGAGCTGAACTCAAAAGGTGAGGTGAGAGTGACTGCACCTGACATCAAGGCAGCATTTGACTGAGTATGGCATCAAGGAACCCTAGCAAAACAGAGGTCAATGGGAATCAGGGGGAAAACCCTCTGCTGGTTGGAGTCATACCTAGCGCAAAGGAAGATGGTTGTGGTTGTTGGAGGTCAATCATCTGAGCTCCAGGACATCACTGCTGGAGTTCCTCAGGGTAGTGTCCTAGGCCCAACCATCTTTAGCTGCTTCATCAATGATCTTCCTTCAATCATAAGGTCAGAAGTGGGGATGTTCGCTGATGATTACACAATGTTCAGCACCATTTGTGACTCTTCAGATACTGAAGCAGTCCGTGTAGAAATGCAGCAAGACCTGGACAATATCCAGGCTTGGGCTGATAAGTGGCAAGTAACATTTGCGAGTAACTCTCCTCCTGACTCCCCAAAGCCTGTCCACCATCTACAAGGCACAAGTCAGGAGTATGATGGAATTCTCTCCACTTGTCTGGATGGGTGCAGCTCCAACAACACTGAAGAAGCTCGACACCATCCAGGACAAAGCAGCCCGCTTGATTGGCACCCCATCTACAAACATTCACTCCCTCCACCACCGACGCACAGTGGCAGCAGTGTGTACATTCTAGAAGATGCACTGCAGCAATGCACCAAGGCTCCTTAGACAGCACCTTCCAAACCCGTGACCTCTACCACCTAGAAGGACAAGGGCAGAAAATACATAGGAACATCACCACCTGCAAGTTCGCGTCCAAGTCACACACCATCCTGACTTGGAACTATATCGCCGTTCCTTCACTATCGCTGGGCCAAAATCCTGGAACTCGCTTCCTTTCAGTGGGTGTACCTACCCCACATGGACTGCAGCGGTTGAAGAAGGCAGCTCATCACCACCTTCTCAAGGGCAATTAGGGATGGGCAATAAATGCTGGCCTGGCCAGCGTCGCCCACATCCCATGAATGAATAAAAAAAAAGAAACCCTCATGACCATCAAGTGTTAGTGGCTGCCAATAAACATTAGGATAAACTAATGAGAGGCAAAACCAAAGGAGTTCGAGAGTTGGAGAGAGTTTGGTGGTTATTCTGAGCTATCAGATAGGGGACAGCCAGCCTTGTGACATAAATGGATTTGTGCTGAAAAGGTGTTGCGGATGTGACTTATAAGGCTAAAGTGAGGCTTGTTGCTGGGTTTCTTTAAGAGGGACTGGGCAATACAGATGATGGAGTGGACTCTGCCACAGCTGGAAAAGTAATCTTAAACATCTGTTTTGAGCTCTTTTGGCCATATAGTCATTGGAGGGTCGGTCAATTGACATAAAAGCTGTATCACTTTTCAGCATGAAATGTTTCTGAAACTGACTAGAGGCAGCAGATACAGAAGGAAAACTATGGAAACTAAACAAATGCATCAATGGCCTGAATGATGCTTCCAGGGTGTGGTATCTTTCAGTGAGATCTGTTTTGCTGAAAATAGCTTCTGTTCAACTAAAAGTAGATCCGCAATGTTTTATTTGTATCCTAAAGGAAAACTTTCAGGAATCTTCATGATACGTGTTAATGATTTCTTATGGGGTGGTATTGGAGAATTTGAGAAATGTGTTCTTTCTCAGATTAGATTAGAATTTAAAATTGGGTGTCAGACCAGTGGGACTTTTAAATATATTGGTTTAGATATGAAGCAAAGTAGATCTGAAGTAACTTTAATCACAATCCTAATAGAGAGGTGTTACTCCCATCCTGGTTAATTGGTCATCAGAGAAAGATGATGTTATATCTGAAGAAGAGACAGAACAATTTCAAAGCTGATTTTTTTCCCAAAGATATGCTTTATTTATAAAATTTTTAAAAGTATACTGCAAAATTCAAATTGTATATTTCATCAAGTGCAATAAAGTTCAGTTTCTTTCAATGCGGTCCAGGAGGTGCCTCACAACTCTTGCCATACAGCCCGAGGGGTTTTACCTGGGTTCCACCCTTGTTACACTTTGACAGTAGGACCTTACATAGTGGTTTTTCCCCATTGAGCCTTTGCTGCCCCAAGCTTTAATGCATCCCTCAACACGTAGTTCTATACCTTGGAATGTGCCAGTCTGCAACACTTGGTTGTGGACAACTCTTTGCACTGGAAGACCAGCAAGTTTTGGGCAGATCAAAGTGAGTCTTTCATCTGGTTGATGATTATCTCAGTGTGCGTCCCTGGTAACAGCCTGTAGAGCACAGAGTCTTGCATTATGGAGCTGCTCGGGATGAACCTCGACAAAATCCATTGCATCTCTTTACAGACCTGCCTTGCAAATGCACATTCCAGAAGGAGGTGGGTGACAGTCTCTCCCCCACCACAGCCACCTCGAGGGCAGTGTGCAGAGGTGGTGAGACTCTGGCTATGCAGGAAGGATCTGATGGGGAGGGCCCTTGTCACCGCCAGCCAAGCTATGTCTTGGTGCTTGTTTGAATGTTCTGGCAATGAGGCATTCTGCCAAATGACTCTGACAGTCTGCTCGGGGAACCATCCGACAGGATCCACCATCTCCTTTTCCCGCAGGGCCTTGAGGACGTTCTGTGCGGACCAATGCCTGATGGACTTATGGTCAAAGATGTTTTTCAGTACAAACATTTCCACAAGGGAGAGGTGATACTGGACAATCCAACTGAATGGAGCATTCCACGGTAACGTAGCCAGACCCATCCTTCACAACACTGAGGACAGACAGATCAACAGCACATAGTGACAGCTTGTGTCTGCATACCCGAGGTCTACGTACAGCTTGATGAAGCCACAGACAAAGGTGGCCATCAGGATGAGGGTGATAGGGTGATGTTGGGTACGTTTCCCCTCCCCCCCTTTATCTAGAGGTTTGAACATCATGTCCCTGCGGACATGGTCCATTTTCAATCTCCAGGTAAAGTAGAAGAAAGCTCTGGTGACCGCCATGACGCAGAAGTGGATATGGGCTGTCCTGTGCCATGTACAGCAACACTGAGAGCGCCTCACACCTGATGACCAGGTTCTTAGCCACAATATAGAGGGAGTGCCACTCCCACATGACCAGTTTCTGTTTCCCCATGGCTACTCACTCCTTCCGGTTTTTGTCCCCAGCCCCAGTCCCTCCGAGCCATATCCCCAGCACTTTCAGACAGTCTGACCTGACAGTGAAGGAGACAAAGGATCGATTGGCACAATTCCCAAAGAACTTGGCCTCTTTCTTGCCACAATTTACTTTGGCTCTAGAGGCCAGTTCAAAGTGGTCACAGATGCTCATCAGTGTGCGAACTGACAGCGGATCTGAGCAGAAGACGGCAACATCATCCATGCAAAGCTTGATCGGTCACTTGAACTGGTTGTGCACTCAGACTAGACCAGATTCTAGTTTTGATATGTTGGTGTTACGTTCTATGATGAAACACCATAAAGTCAAAAAGGTTTGAAGGGCAAATAAAATGTTGAAAAAATAAATCTGGAGAAATGTGTACTTAAGTTCCCAACTTAGGTGACCCAAAGAACATGCAATAGTTATTTTTAGTGAGGCTTCACCTGCTAATCTTCCTGATAGGTATTAGAGTGCAGCTGGTTTCATGTTATTTCTAATGGGTGAAAATGGGAAATGTTGTCCTTTAGTTAGGGAGGCTAAGAAAATAAAGCAGGCCTATTAAAAGTACTTTAGTGCAGAAACACTGGCTTTTGTGAGGCAGTGGGATTCTATTTGACAAACATTTTAAGTAGGATTCTATACAATGGACATACTGGGAGATAGTATACCCATTGAATGCCATGTAGATAATCGTTCCTTTTGGGATAATGTACACTCTATGAAACATGTGAGTGAGAAAAGGATATGGATTGACTTTACTGGCTTAAAACAAATGTTGGAGAGAAATGAAATCTCTAAAATTAAATGGGTAGCTGCAAGTCACCAACAATCTGAATTGTTTTACAAAAAGAAATGCTTGTACAAAGAACTTGTTAGGGGTCTTTGGGCCGAAGGGCCTGTTTCGGTGCTGTATCTCTCTCTCTCTCTCTTTGACTCTCCATGTCCTCGAGGAGGAGCATCTGGCAATATAACGCTCTGTACTGAATATGGAAATTGTTTCTGATTTTCTTTTGAAATGTTATTTGTGCATATTAACTCTTAAGATTTATTTAAAAAGAAAGAAGGGAATCTGTTAATTGTATATCAATTGTGTTTATTTATATGCAGGTGAAGGGCATTAATTGGAGTTTTATTTTAGCACACATAAAGTGACACTTACTGAAACTGTGTGGTCAAGTTAGGAGGTATATGCTTGTAATGTTTCACACTGTAAAGACTGAGTAAAGTTTGGGTCCCATATCATCCTTCATCAGTTGGTTTTCTGCAATAGAACAAGAGAGACAGACACTGCATTAAGATTGTACAGTAAGCACCAGTTATAAAGTTCCAGTTGAAGGCCATTGAATGATCTGTTTTTTTTTAAATTCATTCATGAGGTGTGACAGTCACTGGCAAGGCCACAGCATTTATTTCCCATCCCTTATTGCCCATGAGAAGGTAGTAATGAGCTGCCTTCTTGAACCGCTGCTGTCCGTGTGGTGTAGGTACACCCACAGTGCTGTTAGGGAGGGAAACCAGGATTTTGTCCCAGCGACAGTGAAAGAGCAGTGATATACTTTCAAGTCGCATGATGTGTGACTTGGAGGGGAATTTACAGGTGATGGTGTTCCCATATGTCTGCTGTCCTTGTCCTTGTAGGTGGTAAAGGTTGAGGATTTGGAGAATGCTGTTGAAGGAGGCTTGGTAAGTTGTTGCAATGGATCTTGTAGATGGTACACACTGCTACACTGTGCACTGGTGGTGGATGGGTGCAGATCAAGAGGTTGATTTTTCCTGGATGGTGTCGAGCTTCTTGAATGTTGTTGGAGCTGCACTCATCCAGGCAAGTGGAGAGTATTTCATCACACACCTGACTTAAGCTTTCCAAATATTGAGCAGAATTTGGGGAATTATTCACATCAGAATTCCCAGATGCTGACCTGCTCTTGTAGGTACAGTATATAGCTGCTTAAGCTAATTTTCTGGTCAATGGTAAACCCCACTGCCTTCCTCCAAATGTTGAACGTGGTATTTCAGTGACGGTAATGTTGTTGAATGTCAAAGGGAGATGGTTAGATTCTCTCTTGTTGGAGATGGTCATTGCCTGGCATTGTGTGGCATGAATATTACTTACCACTTATCAGCATAAGCCTGAAGGTTAAATGTTGTCCAGATCTTGCTACAGGTGGGCATGGACTGCTTCAGTATCTGAGGAGTGGCACACGGTACTGAACACTGTGCCATCCTCAGTGAATATGCAATATCCTTGGGAGAGATGATTGGCCTCCTAACCACAACCATCTTCCCTTTGTGCTGGGTATGATTCCAACCAGTGGAGAGTTTTCCCCCGATTCCCATTGACTTCCAATTTTGTGAGTGCTCCTTGATGTCATACTCGGTCAAAGGCTGCCTTGATGTCAAGGGCAGTCACTCTCACCTCACTTCTTGAATTCATTTCTTTTGTCCAAGTTTGATCCAAGCTGTAGTGAGGTCTGGAGCCGAGTGCCCTGGTGGAACCCAAACTGAGCATTGGTTAGCAGGTTGCTGCTGAGTAAGTGCCGCTTGACAGCGCTGTCGACAACACCTTCTCTCACTTTGCTGATGATTAGAGTAGACTGATGGGGTGGTAATTGTCTGGATTGAATTGGGCTGCTATATGTGGACAGGACACACCTGGGCAATGTTCCACATTGTCGAGTAGATGCCAGTGTTGTAGCTGTACTGGAACTGCTTGGCGAGGGGTGCAGCTAGTTCTGGAGCACGAATTTTCAGTACTACAACTTGGATGTTTTCAGGGCCCATAGCCTTTGCTGTATCCACAGTGCGCTGCTATTTCTCAGAGTCATAGAGTTAAACAGCACAGAAACAGGCCCTTTGGCCCACTGTGGTCTGCGCCGGCCATCAAGCCTATCTATTCTAATCCCATTTTCCAGCACTTGGCCCGTAGCCTTGTATGCTATGGCATTTCAAGTGCACATCTAAATACTTCTTAAATGTTGTGAGGGTTCCTGCCTCTACCACCCCTTCAGGCAGTGTGTTCCAGATTCCAACCACCTGCTGGGTGAAATTTCTTTTCCTCAAATCCCCTCTAAACCTCCTCCCCTTAAATCTATGCCCCTTGGTTATTGACCCCTCTGCTAAGGGAAAAAGTTTCTTCCTATCTACCCAATCTATGCCCCTCATAATTTTGTATTCCTCTATCAGATCTCCCGTCAGCCTTCTCTGCTCTAAGGAAAACAATCCTAGCCTATCCAGTCTCTCTTCATAGCTGAAATGCTCCAGCCCAGGCAATTTCCTCTGCACCCTCTGCAGTGCAATCACATCCTTCCTATAATGTGGCGACCAGAACTGTACACAGTACTCCAGCTGTGGCCTAACTAGCATTTTATACAGCTCCATCATAACCTCCCTGCTCTTATATTCTATGCCTTGGCTAATAAATGCAAGTATCTCATATACCTTCCTCGCCACCTTATCTACCTATCTTGATATCATGTGGAGTGAAACTGGCTGAAGACTGGCATCTATGATGCTGGGGTCCTCAGTAGGAGGCCAAGATGGATCATGCACTCCACACATATGGCTGGAGATGGTTGAAAATATTTCAAACTTGTCTTTTGCACTGACATCCTGGGCTCCCCCATCATTGAGGATGGGGTTGTTTGTGAAGCCTCCTCCTCCTGTTAGTTGTTTAATTGTTCTCCGCCATTCCTGACTGGATGTGACAGGACTGCAGAGCCTGGATCTGATTCGTTGGTTGTGGGATCGATTAGCTCTCTCTATCCCATGCTGCTTCTTCTGCTTATCATACATGTAGTCCTGTGTTGTAGCTTCACCAGGTTGGCACCTCATTTTTAGGTATGCCTGGTGCTGCTCCTGGCATGCTCTCCTGCACTCCTCATAGAACCAGGATAGGTCCTCTGGCTTGATGCTAATGGTAGAGTGGAGGATATGAAAGGCCATGAGGTTACAGATTGTGGTTGAATATAATTCTGCTGCTGCTGATGGCCCACAGTGTCTCATGGATTCCCAGCTTTGAGCTGCCACACCTGTTTTGAATCTATCCCATTTATCATGGTGATAGTGCCATGCAACATGATGGAGGGTCTCCTCAGTGTGAAGATGGGACTTCATCTGCTCAAGAACTATGTGTAGCCACTCCTACCAAGACTGACATGGGCAGTTGGTGAGGTAAAGTATGTTTTTCCCTCTTGTTGGTTCTCTCATCACCTGCTGCAGGCCCAGTCTGGCAGATATGCCCTTCAGGACTTGGGCAGCTTGGTCAGTAATGGTGCTGCCAAACTGCTGTTGGTGATGGACATTGAAGTCCCCTACCCAGAGTACATTCTGTACCCTTGCTGCCCTCAGTGCTTCTTCCAAGTGATGTTTATCATGGATGAGTGATTCAACAGCTGAGGGGGAGCTGTAGGTGGTATTCAGCAGGAGGTTTCCTTGTTTATTTTTGACCTGATGACATAAGACATCATGGGGTCTGGAGTCGATGTTGAGGACTTCCAGGACAACTACCTCCCAACTGTATACCACTGTGCTGCCACCAATGGTGGTTCTGTCCTGTCGGTGGGACAGGACATACCCAGGGATGGTGATGGAGGAGTCTAGGACATTGGCTGTAAGGTATGATTCTGTGAGTATGACTATGTCAGGCTCTTGTTTGACTGGTCTGTGGCACAGCTCTCCCAATTTCGGCACAAGTCCCCAGATGTTAGCGACGAGAGCTTTGCAGGGTCGACTGGGCAGGGTGGAGCCTTTGTTTTTTTCGCTGTCTAGGTCAATGCCGGGTGGTCTGTCTATTTTTATTCTTTGACTTTTCTGTCATGGTTTGATACAATTGAGTGGCTTGCTAGGCCATTTCAGAGGGCAGTTAAGAGTCAACCAAATTACAGTCAGTCTGAAGTCACATGTAGGTCAGATCAGGTAAGGACAGCAGTGAACCAGATGGGTTTTTATGACAATCTGGTAACTTGATGATTCCAATTTCTGAGACATACTTTTTATTTTATTTTATTTATGAAATAATTGAATTTAAACTGCACCAGCTTTAATTGAGGGATTTGAACTCATGCCTATGGAGTATTAGTCTGAGCTTCTGGATTAGTTGTCCTGTAACATTACTACTATACTATTGATCCGTTGAGACAGAAGATGAGCCATGATCATAGTGAATGGTGGGGAAGGTTCGATGGGCCTTATCATCGACTCCTCCTATTTCTTCTGTGCTTAGAATCCTATTTTTACAACATATCTGCAAATGAGTCAGTAAAACAAATATGAATAAATTAATCCATGATAATCTTATTCAACATCAGGAATAACAACTTTTTCCACATTACGTGACATTTAAAAGAATATAAGAAATAGGAGCAGCAGTAGACCATACGGTTCGTCAAGCCTGCTCCACTTTTCAATTTGATCATGGCTGATCTTCTGCCTCAATTCCACTTTCCATCCCATTCCCCATATCCCTTGATTCCCTGAGTGACCTGTCTCTCTCAGCCTTAAATATATTCAACGATGGAGCATCCACAACCCTCTGGGGTAGAGAATTCCAAAGATTCACAACACTTGGAGTGAAGTAATTTCTCCTCATCTCATTCCTAAATGATCGGTCCTGTATCCTGACACTGTGCCCCCAGATTCTAGATTCCCTGATCAGTGGAAACAATCTCTCAGTATCTACCCTATCCAGCATCTTCAGAATGCTATATGTTTCAATGAGATCACCTCTCATTCTTCTAAACTCCAGAGAACATGAACCCAATTTACTCAGCCTCTTATCATAGGACAATTCTCTCATCCTAGGAACCAATCTAGTGAACCTTTAAAGTACAGCCTCCAATGCAAATAGATCTTTCCTTCAGTATAGTGATTGGAATTGCACAAAGCATTCCAGATGTGGTCTCACCAAAGCCCTGTACAATTGTGGCAAGATTTCCTTATTCCTGGACTCCAATTCCCTTGCATTTGCCTTCCTAATTGCTTGCTGTACCTACATGTTAACTTTCTATGAGTACACCTAAGCACTGCTGAACACCAATGTTTGGAAGTTTCACACCTTTTAAAAAATAATCTGCTTTTCTATTTTTTCACACTAGGTCACAACAGGATGCATCTGTCCTGAGCTCAGCATTTCAAGGCATCAACAGTTTAGCTAATATTTACATATCCTTTCACACCTTATGTGACAATTTGCATACTGCAATTTATTCTTACACATCTTGTTAAATACTTGTTATTAAAAATGGAGAAGAGAAAGTTTATCCCATGTATACTCTTCACCTTGAAGAGAAGGAATCCTATCCAACTCCTCACATTTAGACAATTAGTTTTTAATTAATGCAGCCAATTTAAAACTCAAATATTTTGTCAAACATTTCATTAAGCATCACAAATAACATACATCATGATTATTAGTACAGTGATTACAATTCTCTGAGCACAAATTATAATCATAGACCAAATCCCTCTCCATGGGTGCTGACTGACATTATACCCTACTTTGCACCATTTATTATTGCCTAACATTACTGTGCCCCTTTCCATGGTAGTTTATATGACAGTGACTACAAACATCAGTTATATTACAGCTTGGTGGCATAGTGACATTCAGACACATTTTATCTGTCTCACTCTAGACAAGGACAAACTGTACCGATTAACTAATGGTACAAGGACTAGGGGACACAGATTGAAGGTTTTGGGCAAGAGAAGCGTGGGAATATGAGAAAGAACTTGTTACACAGCGGGTGGTAATGATCTGGAACTCGCTGCCCTCAAGGGTGGTGGAATCGGAGGCAATCAATGACTTCAAAAGGAAATTAGATGGCCAGTTGAAGGAAATATATCTTCAGGAGATTGAGTGGGGGAGTAGGACTGATTAGGGAGCTCCGTGGAGAACTGGCATGGACTTGATGGGCCGAATGGCCTCCTTCTGTGCTGGATATGACTCTATGACTCTCCATACGATCTCTGTAGTAGTAGGTAGCCTCTCAAGGTAGGTAACCAGACCTAGAACAATTAATACTCTAAGAAACACATTCCACCTGCCGGCAAGGTGTAGTATTTATTCCTTGACAGTTTTGAGCTGATTAATGTGATACTATTTGATATAACTCAGACATTTCTTACTTAAAAACTGAACTATATACATGGCAGGACTGGCCTGATCAGTGATAGGGTATAGTCCTGCCGTTTTTGTTCTAACAAAATGGTCCTTTTTACCATAATTTAGGACCATTACAGAGTCTCCAATTTGATACTCAAATGGATGATCCTATTTGTCAAAGTACTTTTAGACCTGATTCTTGGATTCTCCCAAATTCCATGCTACGAATTGATTCGTCTGATCGATGTAATGGATCATCTGCTTCAACCACTCAGTGGTACAACTGCTTTAAAGCAAAGGACCTGCTGTGGGCACCAGTAGGTGTCCAGGCATACACATCAGACATCCTGTCATTACCCGATAGGGGTAAGTTCATGTAGTACGACACTGTCTAGATCACATCACCAGTAAATACATTGGTAACATGCTCACCCATTGAAAGGGGTGATCTGCACAGAACTTTTTAAACATTGTTTGAAGTCCTATTCTCTCTTTCCACTACTCCAGATCATTGAGGATGGTGACATATGGGCAATTTGTATTTAATCCTCATCAATTTCTGTCGTTCAGTAAAAACGTTTCCTGTAAGATGTGATCCTTGATCACTAGCTACCTGTATGTGCACTCCCCACCTGCAGATCACCTCAATCAATGGTATTTTAGCCTCAACCAAAGCACGATTATTATGGTAAGGAAAAGCCTCTGTCCATTTGATCAACTTGTCTAATATAAGTAGCACATGTTACTGGTTAACTGGAGGAGTTGGCAATGAACTGATAACATCGAGCTGAAGGTGCATCCAGGGTCCTGCAGGAGGTCATAGAGTCATTACAACACAGATTGAAGCCATTTGGCCCATTGTGTCCATGCCAGCTCCCTATACAGAGTCAGTCCCATTCCCTCGCCCTACCCCCGTAGGCCGGAAAGTTTCTTTCTCTCAAGTGTCGATCCAATTTCCTTTTGAAATCATTGATCGGCCCTGCTTCCATCACCCTCGTAGGCAGCGAGTTACAGGTCATTACCACTCGCTACATATAAAAATTCTTCTTCATATTTCCCCTGCATCTTTTGTCCAAAACCTTAAATCTGTGTCCCCTCGTCCTTGCACCATCAGCCAATGGGAACAGATTTTCTTTGTCTACCTTATCTAAATCTGACATAAATGTGTACCTCTCTGGTAAATCTCCCCTCAACTTCCTTTGCTCCAAGAAGAATAACCCCAGTTTCTCCAACCTAACCATGTAACTAAAATCCTGCAGCTGGAATTTTACACCCCCTGCAGGAGCGGTCTGGAGGTGGAGGAGGGAGGTTGTAAAACTGAGTGGGAGGTGGGGGGGTGCCGTTCCCGTCGCCTTCCAGCACTCGCTGCAGTTTCACGTGCGGTGGTGGCGGCAAGAAACGGCCCACCCGCCTCAGGCCAATTAAAGCCCTTAAGTAGCCAATTAACAGCCACTTCAGGGCCTCCTCCCATCACTGCCAGTCCATTACCAGCAGCATGTGGGCAGCTCAAGACCTTAAGAGGCCACTCGGCAAAACCTAGCAGCCACCACTGCAGCACATTCCTCCCCTCCGCCCCCACAACTGACTCCGCTTGCCTTGACAGGGCCCGGCCGATTGTCCCCGGTGAGGCCCTGCACACTTAGCTTCATTCTAAGGCCAGCATCCATGCTGCACCTCTCGCCGGGTGCAGTGCCAGTCGTGCCACCGCTCCTGGTGGCACTGCTGGGACTGAGAGCTGACAGCCCGCTGATTGGCAGCTCCTGGAGGTTGGAGTTCCTGCCTCAGAGGGGTTGAACTCCTGCCCGAGGACAATTAACGGCCAGGGGCCCGTAAAATCTCTGCATGGCTTCCAGGTGGGATGGAGGCGGGCTCACCCCCGAATTCTTGGCCATTGGGTGGGGCCTCCAGCCCAACGTACGATTCCAGCCTGCATCCCTGGAACCATTCTGGTAAATCTCCTCTGCACCCTCTCAAAGACTCTCACAACCTTCCTAAAGTGTGATGTTCAGAACTGGATGCAATACTTTAGTTGTGGCCTAACCAGAGCTTCAAAATGGTAAAGCATAATTTCTATTCAATTATTTATCTATTTATGCAGTACAAGTTCCCACATGCTCTGCTAATTATTCTCTCAACATGTTCTGCCACCTTCAAAGGTCTACGCACATGAATACCCTGGTCCCTCTGTTCCTGCAAACTGTGTTGTTAAGTCTCTATTGCTTCTTCCTATTTCTTCTGCCAAAATGCAACATCTCACATTGCTCTGTAGTAAATTCCATCTGCTACTTGTACAGGAAAGTGCAGTTGGTGTTTGTAGGAGGATTGTACTGTGCTTACAGGTAATGTTACTTGTCTTATCTGGCTCCCATACAGTTTGAGCTATTTTCTGGACAGTTAATATCCACAAAGAAATGTGCTCCCAGGACGACTGTGAAACAGCTCAAAGAGCTCCTCCCCCACCCCTCTTCTCACATCATATCACATTCATTTCTCATCAGTTCAGACCAGGATGCACCTGTCCTGAGCTTTGCATTTTGTAGGCATCAACAGTTTAGCTTTATATTTGACACAGATCCTTTTGCACCTCGCATGACCATTTGCATACTGTAATTTATTTTTACACACGTATTATTGCTGCATACTTGTAATTAAAAATCGAGAAGAGAAAGCTTATTCCGTGCCCTTACAGTGCCTCATCTCCAGGCCGATCCTCCAATGTCATCCAACCATCTGTGCTCAGACTGTTTCAACTGGAACAAAGGAGACAAGAGGAGATTTCATTGAGGGATTTTCAAATGATGAAGGGTTTTGATCAAGTGAATCGGGAAATACGATTTCCTCTGTTTTAGGGGCCATTGAAGAGGGGGCAATAATTTAAAATGCTCATTGAGTGAGGAGAGAGGATAGGAGACATTCCTTCTGAGTTGTTTGGAACATGGAATGCCCTACAAACAGGGAGTGGGTGATGGAAAGAGCTTTGCATCTTTTAAAGGGAAATTGGATCAATATTTGAAGGAGTGAAAGAGACTGGTTGGTCAGATTGCAGAGCTCACAGAGGCTGTCTATAGTGTGTGAGTCAGAGTTTGGAGAGTAAGGTCACTGAGTCTGTCATCCCTACCACTTCCACCTTCGGGATTCTGACATTGATTTCTATTGTTAAATATATAAATTGACCCCGTCTCCCCTTGTGCTGGACCTCCACATCCAGCCATCCTGTCCCCACATCAGCATCAAGCAGCAAACCTGCTCCAGCTCCAACTCCACTTCACCATTGCTTGGGGTTAATGACACTGAAACTGGTTAGTGCCAAGTCCATACAGTCATCTCCCACTGATGTCAGCTGTGGGTTCACCTTGGGACTGAACAGGACAGGCTCAGGATGGGGAGGCTCCTGTTGTCTTGATGGTTCAGAGTGGGACAGGATGCTTATGGCCACTCACCAACCTGTCCCTTATATCCCAGTCCACACCATCAGGTGAAGCCCTGTTAACAGCTTCTATTGAGACCTCCCAGGATGAAGACAAATGGTCCTCTTTGGGCACCAGCGTCTCTGAGGTGTCTGTGCACAGACACAATGGGCTGAATGGCCTCCTTCTGTGCTGTAATTGTTCTGTGGGTCTATGGTGCCAGAGTCAGGCTGGTTCACCCAGGCAGCACCAGCTACTGTCGGTGAGTCCATCACCCGAGGCATCTGCCATCCCCTCTGGTGCCACTAACCCAGCCCTGGGACATTGGTCTCCAGTTGGCACTGGCTCATTTGGGGACATCACCCTCTGAGGACTCAACCATGCTGAGGATCGTCGATGTTGTGGGTGATTTCCACCTTGGTGAGGGCAGTCGCAGGTCTCTGTTCACTTTTTATAGATCAGTGTCTCCCCCCACCATCACTGTGGAGCCACCTTCAACCTCTCCCTCTAACTGCTGAGGGACAGCCAGATTGCGAGGGCACCCTCTCCCAAGGAGGGTACATGTGTCTCAGTGCCACTTCCCCCAAGTGGCAGGGGTTCACATCTCGAAGGTTTAACCAATGACTTGTATTCATCAGTTTATAGCTGCCTTGATCCCTGCTCCCAGGACTCCCTATCAACCTTCCCTGTCGGCTCAGCCTGTGGAAGCTTCCTGGAATTGGGAGCCAGAGTTGGAACACAACCAGCATCTGTTGAGGCCTTTTCATGAGAGAGAGAGAGAGTCAGAGACCAGGAGCAGGTTGGTATCTGCCATCCCACACTGCTGCCACAGAGGGATTGGGCCAGTAGTTAACAGGGACGTCTCCAAAGGCCATTCCTAATTTACTGCTGGGTTGGAGAGAGCTCTTGGCTGTGGCTTTCTGTTCCTTCAAGGAATATTATACCTACATTCCCTCCGTTCAGGGGTAGTGCCAGGAGCCAGTGGACAGTCAGTTCCTCAGGGAGCCAGTAATTGTCCAGTCTTTGGTTGGCAGGGTAATTGAGAACACTGTCCGGTCAATGCAAATACAGGCAAACGGCAGACTGTGGTAGTGGGGCTAAGCTGCTCGTGATGGAGGTGGAATGAAAGATGGTCTGTCCAAAGACACAGGGAACTGTCTCAAACTGTTCATAGTGTAACCAGTCCACTGGCCTACTCTAAATAGTAGAGCAGGAGGGACAGGCAAGATTTCCCTGAGAGGCAGCAGAGAGGGAAGGAGGGTAATGGGAAAGCAGTAACTGAGCTCTGGATAGACATGGAACTTTCATCCAGGTAGGATGGTGAAGGCCAGTGAGAATTACTGGCTGCTCTGGGAATTCCCTGTCTGGTATTGTACTGGTCATGGGGCAGGGGGAGGGGATGGTCAGGGTGATGGTTTCAAAGTCAACCCTGATCAAATGATTCTTAGTGATCCTGGTTCTTTGTGTCAGGGTCTGGGACTGGACAGAGTGAACACACAGATACAGTTTGTGGAACAAGTGTTTTTATTATTCAATAGGTACAAATGTAAACTTTAATCCAGTACGTAGAGTGGTACAGAGTGCAATCCCAAACATTTTACATTCCCCACCCTCGGTTCATACAACAGGCCAGTGACAGACTGGGTTCAGGGAAGTGAAGCTGTTCATTTCATTTAATAAACCACATTCCCGGGAAACACAGGATCCAACCTCAGGCACCAATGAAGACGGACAGTTAAAAAACAGAAACTTAAACTGATCAGAGAATTAAAACGTCGAACCTCCCAGAGGGAAGAGATAGAAACATAGTCAGTGATCTGTGATTGGTCAATGGCCTGTCGATCCCTCCCTATAATCAGTGATTTGTGATTGGTCAGTGGCCTGTCGATCCCTCCCTATGCTCAGTGATTTGTGATTGGTCAGTGGCCTGTCGATCCCTCCCTGTGCTCAGTGATTTGTGATTGGTCAGTGGCCTGTCGATCCCTCCCTGTGCTCAGTGATCTGTGACCGGTCACTGGTCTGTCGATCCCTCCCTGTGTTCAGTGATCTGTGACCGGTCACTGGCCTGTTGATCCCACCCTGTGCTCAGTGATCTGTGATTGGTCACCGGCCTGTCGATCCCTCCCTGTGCTCAGTGATCTGTGATTGGTCAGTGGCCTGTCGATCCCTCCCTGTGCTCAGTGATCTGTGATTGGTCAGTGGCCTGTCGATCCCTCCCTGTGCTCAGTAATCTGTGATTGGTCACCGGCCTGTCGATCCCTCCCTATAATCAATGATCTGTGATTGGTCACCGGCCTGTCGATCCCTCCCTATAATCAGAGATCTGTGATTGGTCACCGGTCTGTCGATCCCTCCCTGTGCTCAGTGATCTATGATTGGTCACCGGCCTGTCGATCCCTCCCTATAATCAGAGATCTGTGATTGGTCACCGGCCTGTCGATCCCTCCCTATAATCAGTGATCTGTGATTGGTCACCGGCCTGTTGATCCCTCCCTGTGCTCAGTGATCTATGATTGGTCACCGGCCTGTCGATCCCTCCCTATAATCAGAGATCTGTGATTGGTCACCGGCCTGTCGATCCCTCCCTATAATCAATGATCTGTGATTGGTCACCGGCCTGTCGATCCCTCCCTATAATCAGAGATCTATGATTGGTCACCGGCCTGTCAATCACTCCCTGTGCTCAGTGATCTATGATTGGTTACCGGCCTGTCGATCCCTCCCTATAATCAGTGATCTGTGATTGGTCACCGGCCTGTCGATCCCTCCCTATAATCAGAGATCTATGATTGGTCACCGGCCTGTCAATCACTCCCTGTGCTCAGTGATCTATGATTGGTCACCGGCCTGTCGATCCCTCCCTATAATCAGAGATCTATGATTGGTCACCGGCCTGTCGATCCCTCCCTATAATCAGTGATCTATGATTGGTCACCGGCCTGTCGATCCCTCCCTGTGCTCAGTGATCTTTGATTGGTCAGTGGCCTGTCGATCCCTCCCTATAATCAGAGATCTGTGATTGGTCACTGGCCTGTTGATCCCTCCCTGTGCTCAGTGATCTCTGGTCAGTGGCCTGTCGATCCCTCCCTGTGCTCAATGATCTGTGATTGGTCACCGGCCTGTCGATCCCTCCCTATAATCAGAGATCTGTGATTGGTCACTGGCCTGTTGATCCCTCCCTGTGCTCAGTGATCTATGATTGTTCACCGGCCTGTCAATCCCTCCCTGTGCTCAGTGATCTATGATTGGTCACGGCCTGTCGATCCCTCCCTGTGCTCAGTGATTGGTCACCAGCCTGTCGATCCCTCCCTGTGCTCAGTGATCTGTGATTGGTCATGGCCTGTCGATCCCTCCCTGTGCTCAGTGATCTGTGATTGGTCACCTGCCTGTCGATCCCTCCCTGTGCTCAGTGATCTGTGATTGGTCACCTGCCTGTCGATCCCTCCCTGTGCTCAGTGATCTGTGATTGGTCACGGCCTGTCTATCCCTCCCTGTGCTCAGTGATCTGTGATTGGTCACCTGCCTGTCGATCCCTCCCTGTGCTCAGTGATCTGTGATTGGTCACGGCCTGTCAATCCCTCCCTGTGCTCAGTGATCTGTGATTGGTCACGGCCTGTCGATCCCTCCCTGTGCTCAGTGGTCTGTGATTGGTCAGTGGCCTGTCGATCCCTCCCTGTGCTCAGTGATCTGTGATTGGTCACGGCCTGTCAATCCCTCCCTGTGCTCAGTGATCTGTGATTGGTCACGGCCTGTCGATCCCTCCCTGTGCTCAGTGGTCTGTGATTGGTCAGTGGCCTGTCGATCCCTCCCTGTGCTCAGTGATCTGTGATTGGTCACGGTCTGTCGATCCCTCCCCTTTACTGGTTTAAATGAACATTTCTCAGATGCAGGAATGCAAGCAACAACAGCAATTAGAAACATCTCAATATTAAACTCCAAAATATTCAACTGGAGATTTCTACCAAATTACCAAGCAGAAAATAAACTCAGAATTCCAATAAATGATAGATGTATTGTTTCACTATATAAAACACAGCCAAATAAAGATAAAACATCCAGATTGTTTCTAAATGAATCCTCCCAGTGACACAGCCAGTCCAATCTCTAGTTCAAGTAATCTTCAATTCGGAATCAACCTGGCAAATGAGAGATGGACAGAATCACATGGAGGCTTCACACCCAGTACAGGAGTTGGAACCCAGAAAGATCAATGTGGAAACTCTGTTCCTTAGACACTTACTCCATCCCTCTCCCTGGTCACTGTCAGACTGAACCAGATTGTTCACAACCTCAGTGTCCTATTTATTCCTGAGCTGAGCTTCCAACACCATAACCTCTCCATCACCAAGATCCCCTCTTGATCCAGCGCAGTAACACTAACCTACTCCATCTCTGCCTCAGCTCATCTGCTGCTGAAACTCTCATCAATACCTTCATTACCCCCAGACACTGCTGACCAACCTCTCATATTTCATCCTCCATAAACTTCAGGTCATCCAAAACTCTGCTGCCCGAATCCTAACTCACACCAAGTCCCATTCACCATCACCCCTGCGTTCTCTATCCTACATAGGTTCCTGGTCCGGTAATGTCTCAATTGATTTTAAGGTTCTCATCCTCATTGTCAAATCCCTCCATATCTTCATAACCTCTGTAGCCCCCCAACTCAGAGATCTCTACGCACCTCCAATTCTGACCCCTTTCTTCCCCCCCTCCCCCCCAATCCCACTCCCTTTAACACATCATTGGCAGCTGTTCCAGGTGTCATGGGACAGGTTCCCTACAGTCACAGGTAAAGAGTGCAGTGATATGACTGAACCCAGACTGACCAGCCTGAACCCACAATCCATCCCCTGAAACTTCTCCAGGAGCACCATATCTCAGTGAAGATCGAGTGTCCCAGCACAGGATCACCAGGCTCACTGCACAATCTATCAGTCTAAGACCCAGGCTCCAAAATGAAGTCTAATCTCTGTCCCCACGTACACAGCACAACTATCTCCCCCTCTCCAGGTGACAGATCCCATCCTCCAGTATATTAAACAGCTGCAGTGTCTCACTAAACAGCTGACAGCATCCGGAAGTTTGTTGCTCACCAGCCCAGCTTTAGAAAGTTCCAGTTCTCCGTGTGATTCATGTCTTTGCTGCCTGGAATATTAACCTGCACAATCCAGTCACACTCCTGGAATCACCTGCTCCCTTCCCAACATATTGACCTCCCATTGGTCCAAAACAGTTGTACGTTTAATTCATTGGCTCAAGGGAACTGGATGCAGGTCAGGCACATTTAACAGAACAAGAGAATCCCAGGAGGTTCATGTTACACCATCAGTGCAGGACCAGGGGTACAAAGTAACAAGACAAGTTCAGAACAAGTCAGCAGTACTTAGACTGGTCTCTGGATAGAGACGTGGACAGCAGTTAGACATGGGGGAGTGTGAGGAATCATCGCAGTCTGAGCAAGGAGGAGCCAGAGAGGCTGAATGGCCTCCCTGTGGTTTGTAATATACAAGTATATCTTTGTGATGGGGAAGAGCAGCAATGAATGGTGAGGAGCAGTAGGAGAATGAAAGGAGGTGACTCGAGGTTAAATTGAGGAGGACAGCTTCACTCTACCTGACCAGACCTGGACCTGCTCAATACTGATGGTGGGTTAAAAAAACTGCTCCTTGTCACAAAACCAGCTGATATTGATGGAACTCCTGTGTATTAAACCAGAGTTGATCAATGGTAGGCCACGACTATCAGAGTTAGTCACTTTACCATTGGAGCTTGTGTCTCTTACAGACTGGCTCATGAAACTCAACTTACACTTTATTTATTTATTTTTATTTCTATTTAGAGATACAGCACTATGTGAGAAATTTATGTAAACAAGTGAAAACACTGCGAGCCAGTGGTGAAACTCAGTAAAGTCCCTTCCGATACCCTGAGCTCACAGTTACTGCTGTTTATAAACTGCTTTGATGCTAGTTTAGCTGCTGTTAAACTCCAGTGAGTGATTCATACCTCAGGCCAGGGCTGATGAGTTCGAGGATGATTCCACTCCTCTTACAGCTGTGAAAAAGAAAGATTTCAGTCACACAGTCACTTTACAACATGGTGAATGTTCCATAGAGAGACAGAGACAGAGAGAGAGAGAGAGACAGAGAGAGAGAGAGAGACAGAGAGAGAGACAGAGACAGAGAGAGACAGAGACAGAGAGAGACAGAGATAGAGAGAGACACAGAGAGAGACACAGAGAGAGACAGAGAGAGAGACAGAGAGAGAGAAACAGAGAGGTAAACACACACAGAGACAAAGTAATGGAGCTATACTGTCTTAACAGACCAGAAATGGCTGTTCAGCCAATCGAGTCCATGCCAGAAAGTTCTGCCTCGAAGACAAGGCAGCTAACAACTGAACCAGACTATTGTAATATTTGCACACTTACGATTTGCTGAGCTGTAACTGTGTTTATATTCTCCTCCTACAAAGATCAGAAACAGAACTTCAGTTAACAAAAGCTCCCCCACCCACCCCTCACCCACACAAACTTACTGTAGTCATGGGGGGAATGACCAGCTTAACCTGAGCTCGCTTACAGGAGACTCTGCTCCTCACTCAACCCTTTACTCTGCATTCAGCCCAGTCCCTTCATCCCCTGTACAGGCCCCCCAGTCCCCTCACTCCCTGTAGGGGACCTCAGTCCCCTGACTCCCCATATGGGCCCTCAGTCACCTCACACCCTGTACGGGACCTCAGTCCCCTCACTCCCTGTACGGGATCTCAGTCCCCTCACTCCCTGTACAGGCCCCCAGTCCCCTCACTCCCTGTAGGGGACCTCAGTCCCCTGACTCCCTATATGGGCCCTCAGTCACCTCACACCCTGTACGGGACCTCGGTCACCTCACTCCCTGTACGGGATCTCAGTCCCCTCACTCCCTGTACGGGACCTCAGTCCTCTCACTCCCTGTACGGGACCTCAGTCACCTCACTCCATGTAAGGGTCCCTCAGTCCCCTGACTCCCCATATAGGCCCTCAGTCACCTCACTCCCTGTACGGGACCTCAGTCCCCTAACTCCCGATATGGGCCCTCAGTCACCTCACTCCCTGTACAGGCCCACAGTCCCCTCACTCCCTGTACAGGCCCTCAGTCACCTCACTCACTGTACAGGCCCCCAGTCCCCTCACTCCATGTACGGGACCCCCAGTCCCCTCACTCCGTGTAAGAGTCCCTCAGTCCCAGCTCCCCATATGGGCCCTCGGTCCTCTCACATCCTGTTCCTCAGCCCCCTCACGCTCTGTACATCACTGGACTGTGTGTGCATTTCCCACATGTGTAGGAAAGTCTCTAATGCTTTGATATTTGTGCTTTAACATTTTAAAACTGCTGATACCAGAGAGTGACAGACCCTGCCCTCACTTCCTACCTCTCCTTTTCAACGCAACTGCACCGATGACAACAGCAATCAGAGCGATGGCAGCAACAACAATTCCAACAATCAGTCTGATATTTGTTCCCTCTGAAGATCCTACAGTCACTGGGAGCATCCTGGCTGTGGGGGGGGGGGAGGGGGGAAATGAGGAGGAGATCAATGAATAACCACAATCGCTGCTCATTCAGAAGCAAGTGTACCAAAGCGGGGCCTGAGTTTGAATGAGATTCAATTCTGTGATGTAATGGGCAGTCTGAGCAGAGCATGTTGTAGGTTAGAAAGGTTCAGCATGACTTGGATTACACTCCTGTGAAGCACTTTGGGATGTTTATCTACATTAAAGGAGATAAATAAATGCAGACATTGGAATTCCACATCATTCCAAAGACACTTCCAGTCACCCAAACAAGTGATTAATTCCCACATCAATCTCAGAATAGGCTTGTTGCAGCATAGTGATGGGAGGTAGGGAGTTTCTAGGGAAAGGAAAGAGGGGGTGCCATATTGATCAAAGATACTGTTACAGCACTGGAAAGGGGTGACATGCTGGAGGATTCAATGTCAGAATCTATTTGGGTAGAGTTAAGGAACAATAGAGGAGCTATTTCATTGCTGGGTGTAAACTATTGGTCACCCCAAATATAGGGAAGGAGGTCGAGAAGCAAATCTGCAGGTAGATTGCAGAAAGATGTAAGAACTTTAGAATGGTGATAATGGGGGAGTTCAATCATCCTAATATAGACTGGGATAGTAACAATGTAAAGGCAAAGGTCAGAAAGGAATTCCTGAAATGTATACAAGAGAACTTTATTGATCATTGTGTTTCCAGTTCAATGTGGAAGGAGGCAGTGTTGGATCTAGTTCTGGGGAATGAAGTAGGGCAAGTGGAGCATGTTTTAATTGGGGTGCATTTGGGAAACAGTGATCACAATATCATCAGGTTTACAGTAGTTATGGAAAATGACATGGAACAATTGAACATGAAATTACTCAACTGGAGGAGGGCTAATTTCAGTGAGTTGAAAAGCAGTCGATTGGTTTGATAAACATCACTAAAGAGGGTGCTGCTAATTTCACAGTAGAGGAAGAGGTAGTAGAGAAACTGAATAGAATAAAAATTGATAAAGAGGAGGTAGTTAAAAGGTTGGCAATGCTGAAAGTAGAAAAGTCACTGAGATTACTGAGGGAATTAAAGGTGGAGATATCGGAGGCTGTGGTCACAATCTTGCAATCCTCCTTCGGTAGTGGGATGGTGCCAGAGGACTGGAGAGGTGCAAATGTCAAATGTTACACACACACACACACACACACACACACACACACACACACACACACACACACACACACACACACACACACACACACACACACACACACACACACACACACACCTGGGCAACTACTGTTAGCCTGACTTCAGTGGTGCGAGAATGTTGAGACAACAGGAATAGGAGTAGACCATTCAATCCTTAGAGCCTGTTCTGCCATTCAGTGATATTGAGGGTGATCTGTGTCCTAACTCCATATACCTCAATAGATTAGCTAGCAAAAAAATCTATTGACCTCAGATCTGAATTTAATTGAGCTAGCATTTACTGCTTTTTATGGAACAGAGTTACACACTTCTCCCACCATCTGTTTGAAGAAACGCTTCCTAACTTCTCTCCTGAATGGTCTGGGTCTGATTTCAATGTTATATCCCCTTTGTCCGAGACTCCACCACCAGCAGAAAAGTTTCTTTCCATCTACCTTACCCTCAATTCCTTCCAAAATCCTGAAAACCTCAATCGTCCTTTAACCTTCTCTATCCCAGGGAACACAAGCCTAGTCTGTGTAATCTCTCCTCATAATTAAACCTTTGTAGCCAAGTAACATTCTGTTGAATCTGTGCTGCACTCCTTCCAAGGCCAGTATATTTATACCTTTCTAAAGATGAGGTGCCCAGAACTGTACACAGTTCTCCAGGTCTGGTCCGAGACAAGGCTTTCCACCATTTAGAAAATACGCTGATCTACCCTTATTTCATCCAAAATGGATGACTTCACGTTTGCCTGCACGGAAATACATCTGCCACAATTTTGCCCACCCAAACAATCAATGTCTCTTGTAATTTTATGCTCCTGTCTACTCTGCTTGCTATGCCACTGAACCTGGTGTCATCAGTAAACTTGGATATGTGTCGCTCTATTGTGCTTTTTAAGACTTTAAATACTGAATGGTTGAGGCCCCAGCACAGATCCCCGTGAGATAACACTGGTCATTTCCTTCCAATTCATACATACCCATTATCCCTACAGTCTGTCTACTGCCAAATCAATTTCCTAATCAGCTCAATAATATGCTTTCAATTCCAAGAGCTTTAAGAAATCTCTTATGTGGAACCTTATCGAAAGTCTTCAGCAAGTCCACATAAACTATATCCATAGACATTCCCCTATCCACTACTTTAGTTACTTCCTCAAAAAAATTCAATTTGTTTCATTAGACATGACCTCCCCCTTACAAATCCACATTGGCTCTCTTCAATCAGCTCAAATTTCTCTAAGTACTCAGTCACTCTGTCTTAATGATAGATTCCATAACCTTCCCCACAACAGATGTTAGACTAACAGATTTATAATTTCTTGGTTTCTCTCTCACCTTTCTTTAATAATGAAGTTATGTATACAATTTTCCAATCGATAGGAATAATTCCTGCATCGAGGGAGCTTTGGAAGATTATGGCGAAATTATCTACAATTTCCTCACCTACTTTCTTTAAAACCCAGGGGTGAAACCAACAGGTCCTGGGCATTTCTCAGTCTCTACAGTCATTTTTCTAAATACTATTTTCCAGCTTACATTGTCATTGGTTCATTATTTGTTTCCCTGCAATGTCAGGTATATTATCCTTTCCCATTCCTATGAAGATTGAAGCCTGGAAAAAGTAAAGCAGTAACAGAGCAATGGAGAACATTCGGGAAGAGATAGTTCAGACAGAAACATATAAACTAGATATGTTCCTTTGAAGGGGAAAGGGCAGAGCATCCAAAGCTAATGTGCCCTGGATGACAAAGGAAGTAAAAGTTAAACTAAAGCAGAGGAAAAAGGAGGCTATGACAGATGTCACTAGCAAGATTCAGTTAATAACCAGGAAGATTATGAAAAGTACAGGAATGTACAAATACACCAATCACTACAGGTTAGCAAGGCTTTCTTTCTAGAGGAATAGAATTGAAAAGTACTGAAATTATGTTAAACCTGTATCAAACCGCGCGACGTCCCAGTTGCCATATTATAAAAAAAGAGATAGAAGCACTCAAGAGAGTGAAAGAAGATTTACAAGGACAATACAGGAAATACATGGGTATACATATCAGGAAAGGATGAACAGCTGGGTCTCTTTTCTCTTTAAAAACAAGGATGAATTGTGACTGAAAAGAGGTCTTTAAAATTTGACAGGATTTCACAGAGTGGATAGAGAGAGAAATTTTCCACTTGTTGGGAAGACCATAACAGGAGGAGATCAATAACAGATAGCTACCATGTGAACACAGAATTCGCTATCACAGGGAGTGATTGAAGCAAATAGTATCGATCTATTTAAGGAGAAACTAGACAAGCATATGAGGGAGAAGGGAATACAGAGTTACGATGATAGATTTTTTTTAGTTTAGAGATACAGCACTGAAACAGGCCCTTCGGCCCACCGAGTCTGTGCTGACCATCAACCACTCATTTATACTAATCCAACACTAATTCCATTTTCCTACCACATCCCCACCTGTCCCTATATTTCCCTCCCTATACTAGGAGCAATTGCTAATGGCCAATTCACCTGTCAACCTGCAAGTCTTTGGCATGTGGGAGGAAACCGGAGCACCCGGAGGAAACCCACGCAGACACAGGGAGAACTTGCAAACTCCACAGAGGCAGTACCCAGAATTGAACCCGGGCCGCTGGAGCTGTGAGGCTGCGGTGCTAACCACTGCGCCACTGTGCCGTCCTTTAAATGAGGAAAGATGGGAGGAGGCTTGAGTGGTGCATAAACACCAACATGGACTGGTTGGGCCAAATGGCCAGTTTCTCTACTATTTATCCTATGTAATCTTTCAATCTTCATTGGATATAGGAGCGCTATTGGAGAACTGGAGGGTTGCTAATGTTATACCACTATTAAAGAAAGGGGAGAGGGATAAACCAGGAAATCACAGGCCAGTCAGCTGATAATTGGTAGTGGGGAAGTTATTCAAATCCAGTATCAAGGACAAAATTAACTTTCAATTGGAAAGGCATGGGTTAATCAAGAAGAGCCAGCATGGGTTTGTTAAAGGCAAATTGTGTCTGACCAACTTGATTGAATTCTTTGATGAGGTAACGAAGAAGATTGATCAACATAGTTCAATAGATATAAAAACAAGAAATGCTGGAACCACTCAGTAGGTCTGGCAGCATCTGTGAAAAGAGAAGCAGAGTTAATGTTTCGGATCAGTGACCCGTCTTTGGAACTGACAAATAGTTCAATAGATGTTGCACATATGGACTTTTGGAAGGTGTTCAGTAAAATGCTGCACAGGAGGCTTATTAAGGAGATGTCAGCCCATGGAACCAAGGGGATATGAAACTGGCTCAGTGACTGGAAGCAAAGGATGTTGGTAGATGTTTTTCAGATTGGGAAGTGGGGGGCAGTGTTGTTTCCCAAGGGTCAGTTTTGGGTCCATTACTCTTGGCAACTTTTATAAATGGCTTAGGCTTAGGTGTAGGGAACAGCATTATAAAGTTTGCAAATGATAAAACTTTTGGCAAAGTAGTATGGAGTAATGAGGATAGGACGAACATGGAGAGACAATATAGAATAAAGGGTACAATTCAGAAGGGGGTGCAGGAGCAGAGGGACCTATGTGTATATGTGCAAAAGTCATTGAAGGTGGCAGGACAGGTTGAAAGAGAGGTTAATAAAGCATACAGTATCCTGTGCTTTATTAGTAGGGGGATAGAGTACAAGAGCAAGGAAGTTATGTTGAATTTATATAAGACACTAGTTTGGCCTCAGCTGGAGCATTGCATCCAGTTCTGGTGGCCGCACTTTAGGAAAGATGTGAAGGCATTGGAGAGATTACAGAAAGGGTTCACGAGAATGGTTCAGTTATGAAGATAGATTGGAGAAGTTAAGACTGTTTTCCTTGGAGAAGAGAAGGCTGAGAGGTGATTTGATAGAGGTATTCAAAATCATGAGGGGTCTGAACAGAGTAGAGAGAGAGAAACTGTTCCCACTCGTGAAAGGATCGAGAATGAGAGGGCACAGATTTCAAGTATTTGGTAAAGTTAAGCAAAAGTGACATGAGGAAAAGCTGTTTCATGCAGCGAGTGGTTATGGTTTAGAATGCACTGCCTGAGAACGTGGTGGAGGCAGGTTCAATTGAAGCATTCAAAAGGGAATTAGACAGTTATATGAAAAGGAAGAATGTGCAGGGTTACAGGGAGAAGGCAGCTGAATGGAACTGAGGAAATTGCTCTTTCAGAGAGCCAGTGTAGACAAGATGGACCAAATGGCCTTCTCCTGCACGGTAATGATTCTGTGATTCAATCATTCTAGGCTTCAGGGTGACAGGATGGTGAAATGGACAAAGACGTGGCAGGTGAAGTTCAATGTAGGGAAGTGTGAAGTGATGCACTTTGGAAGGACTAATGTTGAAAGAATGTAGACGATATTTTGAAAAGTGTAGATGAATAAAGAGACCTTGGTTTCCATATGCACAAATCCTTAAAGATGGCACAGCAAGTTGATAAGGTGGTTGTAAAAGTATATGGGTTACATGGATTTATAAATCGAGGTACAGAATATAAAAGTAAAGTGATCATGCTAGAACTTTATAAATCACTGGTTAGGCCTCGGTTGGAGTATTGTGGACAATTCCGGGCACCACACTTCCGAAAAGATGTAAAGGCCTTAGAAAGGGCACAGAGGAGGTTTATCAGGATGTTAACAGAGATAACAGACTATAGTTATGAGGAGAGGTTGGAAAAGTTAGGACTGTTCCCCTTGGAATCGAGAAGGTTAAGAGGTGACCTAATAGATTTTTTTCAAGATGATGAGCAGTTTTGCTAAGGTAGAGAGAGGAAAGTTATTCCCTCCGGTGAGTGGGTCAATAACCAGAGGTTATAGATTTAAAATCATTGGTAAAAGATAGAGAGGGGAAATGAGGATTTTATTTTACTCAGCTGTCGGGATCTGGAATGTTCTACCTGAAAAGAAGTGGAAGCTGATTCCAGAAACAATTTTAAACAGGGTGTTGTACAGATATTTGAGGATGATGAGCTGACACATTTAGGGACAAAAAGCAGACACATGGGACTAAGAATGACTACTCATCCCAAGAGCCAGCATAGGCTCTATGGGCCAAATGGCCTCCTACTGTGCTGTAGGGTTCTATGATTCAATGACACGAAGTTCCAACAAAATAAAACACTGCAGATGCTGGAAATCTGAAATAAAAACATAACATTCTAGAAATACTCAGCAGGTCAGGCAGCATCTATGACGTGAGCAACAGAGTTAATGTTTCAGGTCAATACCACTTTGTCAGAATGGAGGTCACTGATCTGAAAGGTTAACATTATTGCTCTCTGTACAGATGCTACCTGACCTGCTGAGTATTTCCAACATTGTCTGTTTTTATTGTATTATTCTAAAAGTCCTACCCTTTCCTTATTCACATTTGCAGTATGACCGCAATGATTTTTAAAGGGCCACATGGGCCTTTTTCTTCTGACATAATTGTAAAAGCTTTGTGTTAATCTTGATACCCTCATAAATGTCTGTTGATATTTCTGCTCTTACTGTATGTTCTTTCGCTCTCTCCCAGTCCCCTCGATCTATACTATGCTTTGCTTTATCCTTTAGTTTTAGGTTACCTTTCACTTCTTCTCGAGTAGACCTCTCGGCCCTTCTCGTTTCTGTATTAAGCTAAATTCTTTTCTGAACACCTCCCACTGTTCATCTGTAGTTTTACCCAATAACAGTTTTGTTCAGTTTGCGGTCATCAGTCTCTGTCTCATCCTATTAAAAGTTAGCCTTACCAAATTCGAGGATCTTCATAACAGTATTATGTTTTTCCTTTTCAAACATGTCAGGCTCGCAGTTAAGTAAATGTTCCCTTACCGTTAGATTAACTATGTCTGGCTCACTACTAGAGCTAGTGTGGCCTGCCTGTTTGTTGGTTCCAGAAAACTATGTTGAATGCAGTCAAGAAATTCACAAGCTTTCTGACTTGAGCTACTCTGTTCTTCCCAATCTATATGGGAATTAAAGTCTCCCATTAAAACATCTCTTCATTTACTACAAGTCTCTTTGATCTCTGAATTAACAGCTATGCAGTGGAAGAATGTATTATCAGGAAGCCTGTAGCCAACTCCCATTACAATTCTTATCACAGTCTCCATTGATTGCTTTCACTTACCTCGATCCTCTCTTGTTCATGTTGTAACAATCTGGGACAAACTTAATGTCAGGTTGAAAAACATGGGTTAATAAATTGAAAGCGAGCACAGAATTGTCAAAGGCAAACTTGTCAAACTTGATCAAGTTCTCTGATGAATAGACGGACAGTGTTGATGAGGGTAGTGTGCTGTATGTTGTGTATATGGGCTTTCAGAAGGCATTTGATAAAGTGCCACAAAATAGACTTACTAGTAAAATTGAAGCCAATGGGATTAGAGGGACAGTGTCAGAGTGGATATGGAATTGGATCAGGGACAGAAATCAGAGAGGAATGGTGAATGATTATTTTTCAGACTGGAAGGAAGTAGAAAGTGAAGGATTGGTATGAGGATCACATCTCTTTTTGATATATATTAATAATCTGGACTTGGGTATAAGGGCATAAATTCAAGGTGTGCAATGACACAAAACTCAGAAATGCAGTAACCAATGAAGAGGATTAGAACAGATTTCAGGAGGACATAGACAGACTGGTGAAATGGGCAGACATGTGACAAATGCAGTTTAATGCAGAGAAGTGTTAGGTGATTGATTTTGGAAGGCAGAATGAGGAGAGGTGATTCTAAACAGTCACTGTTCCTCTTACCCCAGTCTAGGATCTCCATTCCTTCTTTTTCGCTTTGCTCATACTGACAGGAATAGTTGGCACCATTCTCAGGTGCGATCTGAACCCATCTCCTGAGCTGGTAGGTGCCATCGTGGTTGGGTAGGATGCCAGTGGAACATGTGTCTGCAATCGGTGCGCCATTTCTCAAGAGGGTGACTTCGATATCGCGAGGGTAAAATCCTGTGACGAGGCAGCAGAGTTGTGTCGGTTTAGCAGCTGATGCCTTGTCCGCGGAAAGAAACACTTGAGGAGCAACTGAGAGTAAAACAGATCAGAGGCAGGTCAGTGTGAGAGACAGGGAATGGCAAATATCCCTTTAAATTGGGGATTAGACCCCTGACCCCAGGGAAAGGTACATACCCCTTTAAACTGGGGTTTAGACACCCTGACTCTCAGTCACCTCTTCTGACTCACCGACTCTCAGTCACCTCTTCTGACTCACCGACTCTCAGTCCCCCCTTTACTCACCAACACTCAGTCCCTTCCCCCTCACTCACCGACTCTCAGTCCCTCCTCCCTCGCTCACCGACTCTCAGTCCCCCTCACTCACCAACTCTCAGTCCCCCCTCACTCGCTGAGTCTCAGTCCCCCCCTCACTCGCTGAGTCTCAGTCCCACCTTACTCGCTGACTCTCAGTCCCCCCTCACTCGCTGACTCTCAGTCCCCCCTCACTCGCTGACTCTCAGTCCCCCCCCCCCACTAACTAACTCTCAGACCCCCCTCACTCACTGACTCTCAGTCCCACCTCATTCACTGACTCTCCCCCCTCCCCCCACCCCCATCCACTCACTCACCGTGTCTCAGTTCCTTTTCTCCAAGTTTCAGGTACTTCTTCAGCCATTCGATGCAGGTCCCCTCCAGGTAACCCTTCCTCTGCTGATTCCTGGCCTTGTCCTGGTCCCACTTGTTCTTGGTAATCAGTCCCCAGCTTACCGGTGTTACCCACACCATGTTATCCTTATCAAAGCTGATGTAATCCCGCCCGTCCCAGCCTTCCTGATGGAACCCGCTGGTGCTCCCGTCATCCCGCAGCTCACAGCCATACATCACCTGTACTGTGTGGATCCCTGTCAATCAAACACACACAGCCAATCAGAGTCAAATAACAGAGAGCCAACAGTTCTGACTGCCTTCCACAACTGTCAGTGAAACACACACAGCCAAACAGATCCAGGAGCAGAGTGAAGGGGAGGTGGGGGAAAGCCGGGAATGATTGGGAGTTGGTAAAGAGCTGGTCCTGTCTTTCAGCCCCACAACAAAGTGCATCACTCTACCCAATTCCCGGCTTCTGTTTACTATATAGTGGAGAGACCATTACGGTTGGAACGTCTGAAACAAAAATTGTGTTTGGAAAATATGTTTGAGATTTTTGAAGAAGTAACTGATAAGATGAATAAGGGGTACCAATGGATGTAGTGTATTTGAATTTTCAAAAAGCATTCAATGAGGTGCCATCCAAGAGCTTTTTTCCACTAAATTAGGACTCAAGGCTTTGAGGATTAGTTAAAGGACAGAAAACAGAGAGTAGGAATAAACGGGTCATCTCCGGGATGGCAGGCTGTAATGAGTTGGGTACCACAGGGATCAGTACTTGGGTCTCAGCTATTTAGGCCCAAGACACAAAAAGTTCCACAGAGGGATAGGGCAGGTTAGGGCCCTAGGGGACTGATTACCAAGAGTAGGCAAGAACATGTCAGATGAAATACAATGTGGTAGGGTGGCCATTTGGTCTGCATCCATTACTTTGGAAATGTCCAGCCTCTCGTCTTCATTGGCTAATATCAGTGTCATTTAAAATCAGAATTCTATTGGTCCTGTGAGTACCCGCAAAGATCCTATTGGACCTAACCATGTGCCTGTCTTTTAGACGCCCGAACGCTATATCTGTTGCTTGTACTGTGATGAAAGTGGAGCCATTGTCTTGTTCATCAAAATGCTCAAGCAAAAGACATTGTTCAACGCAGTATGGTCAAAAGAAAGTGATTTCATAGCAAAAAAAAAATCAGGAAGGGAGAGGATCAAACACTCTGCATTTTGTACCAAGGTGATACCAATGTCAGCCACCAAGGAAAGGGAGATGTGGATCAACACATTTTGTTGGAAAAACACAAAGTGAGCACCCAATTTGCAAGTACATCATCATTGAGGTCTTTTTTTCAAATCATCTGCATCACCTCAAAACAATAAAGTAACTGCTGCTGAACTACAAATGTCTGCCACGCGGTGAAGAATCACCAGTCTTATAGAAATATCGACTGCAGTACAAGGTGACAAAGAAATCTCCTTCATACCAAGAGACCTGACATGTGGGGAAACAAAGGCAAAAACACTGAGCGAGAAGCTTCATGCAGAAGTACTTGGATTGCATTAAAGCAGATGATCTTTTTATTTTCTTTGACAATTGATGCGTCAAACAAGGGTGAAACAAAATGTTTCCCCTTCGGTTTGGGATATTTTAATTTTGAGAAGGGGATCCCGCATTTACTGTTGGATTTTTATACTGATAGCCAGGAAACCTGGGAAGCAATCGCAACAGAAAAATGATCCAAACTCAGTGCCTTTGATCTCATCCCATGAAGACTTTCCGTGTATTTGGCTGACAACACAAGTGTTAATTCTGAAAAGCACAACAGTATTTACCAAGAAGTAAAAGGCTCTCAAACGGACATAGTTGCAGCCAACTGTTTGGCTCATATTTTGCATAATACAACAAGGTACATCATCTGAAACCTCGCTGTTGATACAAAAAACCATCATTCTCAAGGTATACGGTCACTTCCACACTTCTGCAATCAGAACAGAGCATTTAAGGGAGTTTTGTGACTTTGTTGGCATGGAGGAGTGCAATCTGTTGAAGCACGTTGTGATCAGGTGGCTTTTTCTACTGCTGGCTATTGACAGATTGTGGAAATGCTGGAAAACTCGAACAAGATCATTTCAGAGTTTAGGTGAGCAAGAATGCCCCAAAATACGATGGAAATGCTTCAGGGATGAGGAGGTTGCTAATGACGTGGCTGAGCTTTACTTTCTCTTTCTCAGCATTGCTCAAACTATTCACTTTATCAAAGCTTTAGAGGCCAAGTCGTTCAGCATCCTCTTGGTGTATGAGCTGATTTAATTAAATTAAATCAATCAGATTAGAGAACATAGGAAATTGGAGCGAGTAGGCCATTCAGCCCCTTGAGCCTACTCCACCATTTAACTAGATCATGGCTGATTTTCTACCCTAAGGGCATCCTCCTGCACTATCCCCATATTCATTGATATCTTCAATATCTAGAGAACTATCAATCTCTCTCTTGAACACACTCAATGACTGAGCCTCCACAGCCCGCTGGGTTAGAGAATTCCTAAGATTTACTACCCTCTGAGTGAAGAAATTCATCCTCATCTCAGTCCTAAATGGCCTAATCCTTAATCTGAGACTGTGGCCGCTGGTTTGAGACTCCCCAGCCAGGGGAAACCTCCATCCTGCATCAACCTTGTCGAGACTTCGAAGAATTTTGTATGCTTCAATGAGATCATTCTTCCAAACTCAGGAGCATACAGGCCCAGTCTCCTCAATCTCTCCTCATAGGACAATCCCACCATCCCAGGAATCAGTTTGGTGAACCTTCGTTGCACTCCCTCTATGGCAAGTATATCCTTCCGGAGGCAAGGAGACCAAAACTATACTCGACACTCCAGGTACGGTCTCACCAAGGCTCTATAAAATTGCAGCAAGACATCTTCACTCCTGTACTCAAATCCTCTTGCAATATAGGCCAACATACCATTTGCCTTCCTAATTGCTTGCTGTACCTAGAGTCATAGAGTTCTACAGCACAGAAATAGGCCCTTTGGCCCATCGTGTTCGTACTAGCCATCAAGCACCTAACTATTCTAATCCCATTTTCCAGCACTTGGCCCATCGCCTTGTATACTGTGGCGTTTTTTTTTTAAACACCTGCATGTTACTTTTTAGTGACTGATGAACAAGGAGACCCAGGTCCCTTTGGACATCAACACTTCCCATTCTCTCACCATTTAAGAAATACTCTGGATCCACATTATATTCCACCTGTCATGTTCTTGTCCATTCACTTAGCCTATCTAAATCCCCTTGAAGCCTCTTTGTATGCTCCTCACAACTCACATTGCCTCCTAGTTTTGTGTCATCAGCATAATTGGAAATATTACATTTGGTCCCTATATCCAAATCATTGATATAGATTGTGAATAGCTGGGATCCAAGCACTGATTCCTGCCATACCCCAGTAGTCACAGCCTGCCAACCTGAAAATGGCCCATTTATTCCTACTCCATGTTTTCTGGTCATTAACCAATTCTCAGTCCATGCCAGTATATTACCCCCAATCCCATGTGCTCTAATTTTGCTTACTTACTCTTGTGTGGGACCTTATCGAATGCCTTCTGACAATCCAAATACACCACATCCTCCGGTTCCGCCTCATCTATCCTGCTAATTACATCCTCAAAATATTCCAACAGGTTTGTCAAACATAATTTTCCTTTCATAAATCCATGGTGACTCTGCCCAATCCTACCATTATTTTCTAAGTGACCAGTTATCACATCCTTTATAATAGATTCTAGCATTTCCCCTACTAATGTCGGGCTAACATGTCTGTAGTTACCTATTTTCTCTCTCCCTCCTTTCTTAAATAGTGAGTTTACTTTTTCTACCTTCGATATGATAACTACAATTACACAGGGTATAGTTGAGGTCACACCTGGAATATTGTGTGCAGTTTAAGGAAAGAACGTACTTGCCCGAGATGGAGTATAACAAAGGTTCTCTAGACTGATTGCAGTTAATTGGCCTATAAGAAGAAATTGAGTATGGTAGACCTATATTCCCTGGAATTTAGAAGAATGGGAAGTGATCTAATTGGAATATACAAGATTCTGAAGGGGCTTGACAGAGTAGACACTGAGAGGTTGATTCCCCTGTTCGGGGAATCTAGAATACGGGGTCACAGTCTCAGAATAAGGAGTTGGTCATTGTAGATTGAGTTGAAAAAAAAATGTCTTCATGCAGAAGGTTGTGAATCTTTGGAATTCTCCACCCTAAAGAACTGTGGATGCTCACTCATTGAGTAGATTCAAGACAAAGGTTGATAGATTTTTGGGTGCAAAGGGAATGAAGGGAGGGGAGGACGGTGCAGGAAGGTGGAATTGAGATAGAAGATCAGCCATGATCTTTTAAATGTTGGAAAAGGCTCAATAGTCTATTCTTGCTCCTATTTCTTAAGTTCTTTTGAGACACAGCAGGGGTAGGGGAACAGAGAGAGACGAGTTGGGGGAGTAGAGAGACACAGGGGGCTGAAATTTATAGTCCTGTCACCATAATCGGCGGTGGGCGAAAGCAGGGCGGGCTGCACATTGCACAGCCCCCGCGATATTAAGTGCGGCGGCTCATTTAAATAGCCGATTCGGACCGCCCACCACGATGACATGGAGAGGGCGGCTGTCCGTCCCCGGCAACAGCGTCAGCTACTTTTGTGCAGGCGCTGAGGCCATTTTTAAAGGGCTTCCAACCCTAGATTTCAATTTAAATATTTAAAGAGCGATTGATTTTTAAAAATTAAATAAATTGATCTTGCCCCTCTCCCACCAACCCCCCCCAATAACCATCGATTAAATTACCAGCCCTCTCCCCCTACAAAACAGTTACCTTGCGCACCTGACCTTCCCCCCACAATGTGCATCAACTTTACACTTCACCCCTTCCCCCCCATCCCCTGCACCAATGAGATAACTGTGACCCAACTCCCTCCTCTCCACACAGAGAAACACACCTGCTCCGCCCTCTCCACCAGTGTTCCGCCTTTAATCCCTGGACGGGGATCCGAAGGTGTGGGATTGCCGGCCACTGACACAAATATCACACCAGGACAGACGGCGGGAGTGTAAAGGGAATTTCTTTGTTTATTTAAATTAATTTATGTATTTAAATTGGGCTCCCGACGCCAAGCGGTGGGAGTGCCGCCATGAGGCCTCGTCACCGCCGGCAATATCGGGCCAGGCCTTCCCGGCATCATGGTCTGTGGTGAGCCTGTCCCTCAGGCATTTTCCGGACTCCCCACACCACAACCCCTGATGTCAGGGGGTCTGTAAAATTCTCCCCAGGGGAACAGAAAGGCATGAGGAGTGAAGAGAGAGAGAGAGAGAGAAACAGGGTGTGGGAAGAAGAGAAAAACTAGGGAGGGTGGGGGAACAGTTAGAAATGGGATGGGAAATAGATATGGAGGGGAATAGTGAGACACAGGAGCGGAATAGATCGAGAGACATAGGAGGGGAAAAGATAGAGAGACACAGGAGGGGAATAGATAGAGAGACACAGGAGGGGAAAAGAGAGACACAGGAGGGGAAAAGAGGGACATGGGGAGGGTTCAGAGAGAGACGGTGGGGGGGGGGGGGGTGTGCGTGGTGGGATAGTGACACGGGAGTTGAGAAAAACCAGGGGAGTTGGGGGAATAGAAACATACATAGAAACATAGAAAATTGGAGCAGGAGTAGGACATTCGGCCCTTCGAGCCTGCTCCACCATTCATTATGATCATAGCTGATCGCTGTGGTTAGCACCGCAGCCTCACAGCTCCAGCGACCTGGGTTCAATTCTGGGTACTGCCTGTGTGAAGTTTGCAAGTTCTCCCTGTGTCTGCGTGGGTTTTCTCCGGGTGCTCCGGTTTCCTCCCACAGCCAATAGACTTGCAGGTTGATAGGTAAATTGGCCATTATAAATTGCCCCTAGTATAGGTAGGTGGTAGGGAAATATAGAGACAGGTGGGGGATGTAGTAGAAATATGTATAGGATTAGTATAAATGGGTGGTTAATGGTCGGCACAGACTCGGTGGGCCGAAGGGCCTGTTTCAGTGCTGTATCTCTAAATCTAAATCTAAATCCAACTCAGTAACCTGGTCCCGCTTTCGCCCCATACCCTTTGATCCCTTTAGACCCAAGAGCTATATCTAACTCCTTCTTGAAAACATACAATGTTTTGGCCTCAACTGCTTTCTGTGGTAGTGAATTCCACAGGCTCACCATTCTCTGGGTAAAGAAAGTTCTCCACATCTCAGTCCTGAAAGGTTCAAGCCCTGTTAGAATTTTATAGGTTTGTATGAGATTCTCCCTCACTCTTCTGAACTCCAGCGAATATAATCCTTAGCGACTTAATCTTTCCTCATACCTCAGTCCCGCCATCCCAGGAATCAGTCTGTTAAACCTTTGCTGCACTCCCTCTATAGCAAGAACATCCTTCCTCAGATAAGGAGACCAAAACTGCTCACAATATTTCAGGTGTGGCCTCACCAAGGCCCTGTATAATTGCAACAAGACATCCCTGCTTCTGTACTCGAATCCTCTCACTATGAAGGCATGGAGTGTCAAATAGATATGTGGGGGGAATAGAGAGATACGGGAGGGAGGAATAGAGAGACATGGGGGTAGAATAAAGACAGATGGAGGAATAGAGAGACATGGGAGGGGATATAGAGAGTTACTGGGGTGAAAATAGAGCAGCAAAGGGGTGAAATACAGAGACACGGGGGGCATAGAGAGAGAGAGAGACGGATGGGTGTATAGAGAAACATTGTGGGGGAGGCAGTTGAGAGACTGGGGTCTAATAGAAAGACACCGTAGTGGAACAGTGAGACTTGGAGGGAATAGAGAGACATGATGGGGTTTGGGGGGCGGGGGGGGGAGGGGTTGGGGGTTGGGAATAGAGAGACACTGGGGTGGAGTAGAGAGGCACAGAGTGGTGTAGAGAGAGATGTGGGGGAGGAGGCAATTGAGAGATGGGGGTCCAATAGGAAGACACCTTGGTGGAAAAGAGAGACTTGGAGGGGAATAGAGAGAGATGGGGGAATAGAGAGACACGGAGAGAGGAATAGAGAGACAGGGTGGTGGAATAGACAAATATGGGAGGGGGAAATAGACACAACGGTGGGGAATAGAGAGACACGGTGAGGCTTGAATTTAGGAATATGAGACAGTAAATAGACATGAGGAAAATGTAGAGAGAAACAGTGGTGCGGGAATAGAGAGCATTGTGGGAGGGCAAGGTCTCACCACCCGTCTGGTTGGTCCGGTTTAAGGCGGTCTGAATATTGGTCTGTCCAATGTGCTCCGAACTCCGCAGGATCTGTGTCTGCTGTTCCCAGTACTCAGGGCCCTGACTCTCCGCCATCCACTGCTGCCGAGAGATTACTTCCTGAAGATTGCTGTCGTAGTAATCAATCGTAGCATCGTCCACATAACCGACGGCCACAAACTCTGGCAGACCAGGAATCGGGGTCATTGCCGTGTAGAAATACCGGAGAGAGTGAGATCCTGAAACACAGAAAGACATCAGGCATGAACCCCAAAACACCAACCCAACAGAGAGAAAGAGAGAGAGAGAGACATCAGGGCATCAACTCCAAATCACCAACCCCACAGAGCGAGTGAGACATCAGAGCATGAACCCCAAAACACAAACCCAACAGAGAGAGAGAGAGAGAGACATCAGAGCATGAACCCCAAAACACCAACCCAACAGAGAGAAAGAGAGAGAGACATCAGGGCATGAACACGAAAACATCAACACCACAGAGAGAGAGAGAGAGAGAGACATCAGGGCATCAACCCCAAATCACCAACCCCACAGAGCGAGTGAGACATCAGAGCATGAACCCCAAAACACAAACCCAACAGAGAGAGAGAGAGAGAGACATCAGGGCATGAACCCCAAAACATCAACCCCACAGAGAGAGAGAGAGAGAGAGAGAGAGAGACATCAGAGCATGAACCCCAAATCACCAACCCCACAGAGCGAGAGAGAGACATCAGGGCATGAACCCCAAAACACCAACCCCACAGAGCGAGTGAGACATCAGAGCATGAACCCCAAAACACAAACCCAACAGAGAGAGAGAGAGAGAGAGAGAGAGACATCAGGGCATGAACCCCAAATCACCAACCCCACAGAGCGAGTGAGACATCAGAGCATGAACCCCAAAACACAAACCCAACAGAGAGAGAGAGAGAGAGAGAGACATCAGGGCATCAACCCCAAAACATCAACCCCACAGAGATAGAAAGACATCAGGGCATCAACGCTAAAACACCAACTGCACAGAGAGAGAGCTCAGGGCATGAACCCCAAATCAACAGCCCCACAGAGAGAGAGACATCAGGGCATGAACCCCAAAACACAAACCCAACAGAGAGAGAGAGAGAGACATCAGGGCATCAACCTCAAATCATCAACACCACAGAGAGAGACATCAGGGCATAAACCCCAAAACACAAACCCAACAGAGAGAGAAAGAGAGAGACATCAGGGCATAAACCCCAAAACACAAACCCAACAGAGAGAGAGAGAGAGAGACATCAGGGCATGAACCCCAAAACACCAACCTCACAGAGAGAGAGAGAGAGAGAGAGAGACATCAGGGCATCAACCTCAAAACATCAACACCACAGAGAGAGACATCAGGGCATGAACCCCAAAACACAACCCCACAGAGCGAGAGAGAGAGAGAGAGACATCAGGGCATGAACCCCAAAACACAAACCCAACAGAGAGAGAGAGAGAGAGACATCAGGGCATGAACCCCAAAACACCAACCTCACAGAGAGAGACATCAGGGCATGAACCCCAAATCATCAACACCACACAGAGTGAGAGAGAGAGAGAGAGACATCAGGGCATGAACCCCAAAACATCAACCCCACAGAGAGAAAGAGAGAGAGACATCAGGGCATGAACCCTAAAACACCAACCCCACAGAGAGAGAAAGAGAGACATCAGGGCATGAACCCCAAAACATCAACCCCACAGAGAGAGAAAGACATCAGGGCATGAACCCCAAAATACCAACCCCACAGAGAAAGAGAGACATCAGGGCATGAACCCCAAATCACCAACCCCACAGAGAGAGAGAGAGAAAGACATCAGGGCATGAACCCCAAAACATCAACCGCACAGAGAGACACATCAGGGCATGAACCCCAAAACACCAACCCCACAAAGAGAGAGAGAGAAAGACATCAGGGCATGAACCCCAAAATACCAACCCCACAGAGAAAGAGAGACATCAGGGCATGAACCCCAAATCACCAACCCCACAGAGAGAGAGAGACAGCAGGGCATGAACCCCAAAACATCAACCCCACAGAGAAAGAGAGACATCAGGGCATGAACCCCAAAACAACAACCCCACAGAGAGAGAGACATCAGGGCATGAACCCCAAAACATCAACCCCACAGAGAGAGAGAGAGAGACATCAGGGCATGAACCCCAAAACACCAACCCCACAGAGAGAGAGAGACATCAGGGCATGAACCCCAAAACACCAACCCCACAGAGAAAGAGAGACATCAGGGCATGAACCCCAAAACATCAACCCCACAGAGAGAGAGACATCAGGGCATGAACCCCAAAACAACAACCCCACAGAGAGAGAGAGAGAGAGAGAGAGACATCAGGGCATGAACCCCAAATCAACAACCCCACAGAGAGAGAAAGACATCAGGGCATGAACGCTGAAACACCAAACGCACAAAGAGAGAGAGAGAAAGACATCAGGGCATGAACCCCAAAACATCAACCCCACAGAGAGAGAGAGAGAGAGAGATCAGGGCATGAACCCCAAAACATCAACCCCACAGAGAGAGAGAGAGAGACATCAGGGCATGAACCCCAAAACACCAACCCCAGAGAGAGAGAGAGAGACATCAGGGCATGAACCCCAAAACAACAACCCCACAGAGAGAGAGAGAGACATCAGGGCATGAACCCCAAAACATCAACCCCACAGAGAGAGAGAGAGACATCAGGGCATGAACCCCAAAACACCAACCCCAGAGAGAGAGAGAGAGACATCAGGGCATGAACCCCAAAACAACAACCCCAGAGAGAGAGAGAGAGAGAGAGACATCAGGGCATGAACCCCAAAACACCAACCCCAGAGAGAGAGAGAGAGAGAGAGAGAGAGATCAGGGCATGAACCCCAAAACACCAACTCCAGAGAGAGAAAGAGAGAGAGAGAGAGACATCAGGGCATGAACCCCAAAACACCAACACCACAGAGAGAGAGAGAGAGAGAGAGAGACATCAGGGCATGAACCCCAAAACACCAACCCCAGAGAGAGAGAGAGAGAGAGACATCAGGGCATGAACCCCAAAACATCAACCCCAGAGAGAGAGAGAGAGAGAGAGACATCAGGGCATGAACCCCAAAACACCAACACCACAGAGAGAGAGAGAGAGAGAGACATCAGGGCATGAACCCCAAAACATCAAGGCCACAGAGAGCGACAGAGGGACATCAGGAGATGAACCCCAAATCCTCAACTGCGCGCTCACACAGACACCCCATCTCCCACAGATATCAGAGCATAAAGCCTAAAACAGCAATGCCATACATATATAGAGAGTGACATCAGGGCAAGAAGCCCAAACACAAAACCCACAGTGACAGTATATGAACCCAAAGATGCATCCAAGCAACACAAAATAGAGCCCATATGAATAAACACCAACACAACACAGAGCCCCTGTAAATAAACCCCAACACAACACAGAGCCCCTGGAAATAAACACCGACACAACACAACATAGAGGCCCTGTAAATAAACCCCAACACAACACAGAGCCCCTGGAAATAAACACCCACACAACACAACATAGAGCCCCTGTAAATAAACACCAACACAACACAGAGCCCCTGGAAATAAACACCAACACAACACAGAGCCCCTATAAATAAACACCAACACAACACAGAGCCCCTGTAAATAAACACCAACACAACACAGAGCCCCTGTAAATAAACACCAACACAACACAGAGCCCCTGTAAATAAATACAACACAACACAGAGCCCCTGGAAATTAACATCAATACAACACAGAGCCCCTATAAATAAACACCAACACAACACAGAGCCCCTGTAAATAAACACCAACACAACACAGAGCCCCTGTAAATAAACACCAACACAACACAGAGCCCCTGTAAATAAACCCCAATAAAACACAGAGCCCCTATAAATAAACCCCAACATAACACAGAGCCCCTGGAAATTAACATCAATACAACACAGAGCCCCTGTAAATAAACACCAACACAACACAGAGCCCCTGTAAATAAATCCCAATAAAACACAGAGCCCCTATAAATAAACACCAACACAAAACAGAGCTCCTGGAAATAAACCCCAACACAACACAGAGCCCCTATAAATAAACCCCAGCACAACACAGAGCCCCTGTAATTATACCCCAACACAACACAGAGCCCCTATAAATAAACCCCAACATAACACATAGCCCCTGGAAATTAACACCAATGCAACACAGAGCCCCTGTAAATAAACACCAACACAACACAGAGCCCCTGGAAATAAACCCCAATAAAACACAGAGCCCCTATAAATAAACACCAACACAAAACAGAGCCCCTGGAAATAAACCCCAACACAACACAGAGCCCTTATAAATAAACCCCAGCACAACACAGAGCCCCTATAAATAAACCCCAACATAACACAGAGCCCCTGGAAATTAACACCAATACAACACAGAGCCCCTGGAAATAAACCCCAACACAACACAGAGCCCTTATAAATAAACCCCAGCACAACACAGAGCCCCTATAAATAAACCCCAACATAACACAGAGCCCCTGGAAATTAATACCAATACAACACAGAGCCCCTATAAATAAACACCAACACAACACAGAGCCCCTGTAAATAAACACAACACAACACAGAGCCCCTGTAAATAAACACAACACAACACAGAGCCCCTGAAAATAAACACCAACACAACACGGAGCCCCTGTAAATAAACCCCAGCACAACACAGAGCCCCTATAAATAAACACCAACACAACACAGAGCCCCTGTAAATAAACCCCAGCACAACACAGAGCCCCTGTAAATAAACCCCAATAAAACACAGAGCCCCTGGAAATTAACACCAATACAACACAGAGCCCCTGTAAATAAACACCAACACAACACAGAGCCCCTGTAAATAAACACAACACAACACAGAGCCCCTGTAAATAAACACAACACAACACAGAGCCCCTGTAAATAAACACCAACACAACACAGAGCCCCTGTAAATAAACCCCAGCACAACACAGAGCCCCTATAAATAAACACCAACACAACACAGAGCCCCTGGAAATAAACCCCAGCACAACACAGAGCCCCTGTAAATAAACCCCAGCACAACACAGAGCCCCTGTAAATAAACCCCAACACAACACAGAGCCCCTGGAAATAAACACCAACACAACACATGGTCCCTGTAACTAAACCTCAACACAACAGAGCATCCTGTAAATAAAACCCAACATAACTCAGAGCCTCTGTAAATAAACCAGTACACATCACAGAGGGCCTGTAAATAAACCCCAACATAACACAACACAATACAGAGCCCCTGTTATCCATAGGGGTGGATTTATGCTCCAGCTGAACAGAGCTTTGGCTAGAGCACATCTGGAGAGCTGTGTTTAGTTCTGAACACTGCACCTCTGGAATGATCTATTGGGCTTGGAGTGGGTACAGGGCAGATTGATTGGGTTCAGGACAAATTGCTTAGATATGGCTCATATTCTCTCGTGTTTAGAAGATTAAAGGGTGAATTATTGAAGTGATTAAAATGTTACAAGAATTTGATAGAATAGATACAGCAAAACTACTTCCTGATTGGGGGAATGACGAATATGGGGATATAGTCTTCACATTGGAGCTATGCCGTTCAGGGGTGATGTCAAGAAAGACTTCTTCACACAAAGGCCAGTGGAAATTTGGAAATCGCTCGATCAAAAGGCTCTGGATGCTGGGGATCAATTGGAGTTTTCAAAATGAGAGATATTTGTTCACTAAGGGTATCAAGGGATAATGGAGCAAAGCTGGGAAACAACAAGAACTTGTATTTATATAGTGCCTGTGACATTACACAATATCCCAAAGTGCTTCACAGGGGCATTACAAAACAAAATATGACAGAGTGCCACATAAGGAGATATTAGAACAGTGGATCAAAAGCTTGGTTAAAGAGGTAGGTTTTCAGGTGTGTCTTAAAGGAGGAAAGTGAGTTAGAGAGGTGGAGAGGTGTAGGGAGGGAATTCCAGAGCCTGAGGCCTTGTCAATCAAAGGTAAGGGCACCAATGGTGGAACGTTTAAAATCAGGGATGTTCCAGAGGCCAGAATTAGAGCAGTACAGATATCTCAGAGGGTTGTGGAACCGGAGGGTGTTACAGAGGTTGGAAGGGACGAAGCCATGGAGGGATTTGAAAATATGGATGAGAATTTTCAAATTGATATTTGTTTAACTGGGTGCGAGTGTAGGTCAGTGAGCACAGGGGTGATGGGTGAATGGGATTTGGTGCAAGTTAGGAAATGGGCAGCAAGGTTTTGGATGACCGCAAGGTTACAGAGGGTAGAATGTGAGAGGCAAGTCAGGAATGTGTTAGAATAGTGACGTCTGAAAGTAACAAAGACATGGATGAGGTTTCAGCAGCAGAAGAGCTGAGAGAGGGTGATATTACAGAGGTGGAAATGGTAAATGAAGTTGAGGTACAAATCAATTATGATCAAATACAAATGCTGTTGCTATCGTTCTCTCTCTCTATCTCCATTCTGCAGTCCCATGTCCCTCACTCCCCCTAAAGTCTCTCTCCATTCTCCAGTCCCAGTGCCCAGTCTAGCACTGAAACCCTCTCAGAGCCCATTACCCACTGACCAAGGGTTAATGCCCCAGTACCCAGCCTGGCACTGAGTCCTCTCAGAGCCCATTACCCACTGACCAAGGGTTAATGCCCCAGTACCCAGCCTGGCACTGAGACCCTCTCAGTCCCCATTACTCACCTGCAGAGACTCCTCCACACAGGAGGACCAGTTCTATCACTCCAATCATTGTTGCTTCCCTCAACAGTCTGGGATGAACAGTTTGTGGGGAATCCTTTTCCCAAATACTGTCTCGGGCTCTGAGCTGTGTCCAGTTCAGACTGTGTGATTCCTCTGCCCCGTGTTCTGGGTCTGTGAGCTGTGTCCAGTTCAGACTGTGTGATTCCTCTGCCCCGTGTTCTGGGTCTGTGAGCTGTGCCCAGTTCAGACTGTGTGATTTCTCTGCCCCGTGTTCTGGGTCTGTGAGCTGTGTCCAGTTCAGACTGTGTGATTCCTCTGCCCCGTGTTCTGGGTCTGTGAGCTGTGCCCAGTGCTGATTGCATTAAATCAGAAGATGTTGTTGGTTATTCAGACTGCTGCATACTGATTGGTTCGTTGGCATATTTGTGTCCAATCAGAATAAAACTACAGTAGTCTCTGGGCGAAAAAGATTTAGAAACCAGGAGCTGTGAATTGAAAAAGGGAAAGGTTTGCAGAGTGAGTCTACCTCCAAGGAAGACCAGTGACACTCCAATGTCAATAAGCAGGATGGCAAATCAGTGTGGAGGGGATATTGGAAACTGTAAGATAAACAATGGGTTAAGGGAGAAGGTAGCTGTAAAAGTAACCTAAAGGATACACAGGCAACATTAAAGGCTGCACCACAGACCAAGTCAACCCCAGATACAGGAAACCACAAATAGTGTCAACAGGAACTCGTGTTTGCTCAGGTTTAAAGTAGACATGTAAAAGTGTGGTGGAACGGCGAATGGTCCAGGAGGGGCTGGAAGATGCAACTGATTGAGATGTTCCTGCTGACAAGGGCAATACTGACTATCTTAGGGATGGACCCTGCCTAACTATTAGCACAGGCGGGTGGAGTAAGACAAGGAGCCCTGAAACATTCTAGAGCATCTTTAACATTTATATCTTGGGAGTAGGGGTGACAGGAGGAGAAGGGAAGTGAGCACCAGCCATGACAGACCCCAGATTTAAATCCTTATTCCTTGTTTGATTATCTCCCATTCTAAAGGAGAAGGTGGGAGTGTCGGTCCACACAGGATTGGACTGGGAACAAGCTAGATAAGAGGTGACACCAGGTTGGGATCATCCAGCAGGTGAGTGAGTTTGAGCAGCGGAGACTCAGAAAAGGCAGGTCTCAGCTGTGGACGAGCCTTGTCCCACTAGGGACAGAGACTGGGACTGAGCCAGTCCACAAGCGAGCCACACACAGTCTGAACTACTCGAACTGTGATAAACCAGGTCATGTGGACAGGAATTGGAGATCTGGGAGAGAAAGGGGGTCCACACTTTGGACGAGCTCCCTAGGGAGGAGATGGAGGAGAAAGTGATCACATTCACTGCTTTGGACAACAGATTGAGCGATTAGAAACTCTGCTGAACATGGAGAAGATTACTGAGAGAGTGGCTGCAGCAAGCTGAGGGCCTCCCATTACCCTACAGTCAAGATCAACAGAAGGAGGCATGGCCAACAGAGAATCCCAATAGAGAAGGAGAGGCCTCCTCATAGTCAGGAGTGAGGGTCCAATGTGATGGGTTAGGGAGGAGGGAGTGGTCTCCCCACAGTTGAGAGTGAGGGTCCAATGCGATAGGTTAGGGAGGAGGGAGTGGGCTCCCCACAGTTGAGAGTGAGGGTCCGATGTGATAGGTTAGGGAGGAGGGAGTGGTCTCCCCATAGTTGAGAGTGAGGGTCCAATGTGATGGGTTAGGGAGGAGGGAGTGGTCTCCCCACAGTTGAGAGTGAGGGTCCAATGTGATGGGTTAGGGAGGAGGGAGTGGGCTCCCTACAGTTGGAGTGAGGGTCCGATGTGATAGGTTAGGGAGGAGGGAGTGGGCTCCCCACAGTTGAGTGAGGGTCCGATGTGATAGGTTAGGGAGGAGGGAGTGGGCTCCCCACAGTTGGAGTGAGTGTCCGATGTGATCGGTTAGGGAGGAGGGAGTGGTCTCCCCACAGTTGAGAGTGAGGGTCCGATGTGATAGGTTAGGGAGGAGGGAGTGGGCTCCTCACAGTTGAGTGAGGGTCCGATGTGATGAGTTAGGGAGGAGGGAGTGGGCTCCCCACAGTTGAGAGTGAGGGTCCGATGTGATAGGTTAGGGAGGAGGGAGTGGTCTCCCCATAGTTGAGAGTGAGGGTCCGATGTGATAGGTTAGGGAGGAGGGAGTGGTCTCTCTACAGTTGGAGTGAGTGTCCAATGTGATGGGTTAGAGAGGAGGGAGTGGGCTCCCCACAGTTGGAGTGAGTGTCCGATGTGATCGGTTAGGGAGGAGGGAGTGGTCTCCCCACAGTTGGAGTGAGTGTCCGATGTGATCGGTTAGGGAGGAGGGAGTGGTCTCCCCACAGTTGGAGTGAGGGTCCGATGCGATAGGTTAGGGAGGAGGGAGTGGTCTCCCCACAGTTGGAGTGAGTGTCCGATGTGATCGGTTAGGGAGGAGGGAGTGGTCTCCCCACAGTTGGAGTGAGTGTCCGATGTGATCGGTTAGGGAGGAGGGAGTGGTCTCCCCACAGTTGGAGTGAGGGTCCAATGTGATGGGTTAGGGAGGAGGGAGTGGTCTCCCCACAGTTGGAGTGAGGGTCCAATGTGATGGGTTAGGGAGGAGGGAGTGGTCTCCCCACAGTTGGAGTGAGTGTCCGATGTGATCGGTTAGGGAGGAGGGAGTGGTCTCCCCACAGTTGGAGTGAGGGTCCAATGTGATGGGTTAGGGAGGAGGGAGTGGTCTCCCCACAGTTGGAGTGAGGGTCCGATGTGATCGGTTAGGGAGGAGGGAGTGGTCTCCCCACAGTTGGAGTGAGGGTCCAATCTGATGGAGGATTGAGGGAGGAGGGAGTGGTCTCCCCACAGTTGGAGTGAGAGTCCAATGTGATGGGTTAGGGAGGAGGGAGTGGGCTCCCCACAGTTGAGAGTGAGGGTCCGATGTGATAGGTTAGGGAGGAGGGAGTGGTCTCCCCACAGTTGAGAGTGAGGGTCCAATGTGATGGGTTAGGGAGGAGGGAGTGGGCTCCCTACGGTTGGAGTGAGGGTCCAATGTGATGGGTTAGGGAGGAGGGAGTGGGCTCCCCACAGTTGGAGTGAGGGTCCGATGTGATAGGTTAGGGAGGAGGGAGTGGGCTCCCCATAGTTGAGAGTGAGGGTCCAATGTGATGGGTTAGGGAGGAGGGAGTGGTCTCCCCACAGTTGAGAGTGAGGGTCCAATGTGATGGGTTAGGGAGGAGGGAGTGGGCTCCCTACAGTTGGAGTGAGGGTCCGATGTGATAGGTTAGGGAGGAGGGAGTGGGCTCCCCACAGTTGAGTGAGGGTCCGATGTGATAGGTTAGGGAGGAGGGAGTGGGCTCCCCACAGTTGGAGTGAGTGTCCGATGTGATCGGTTAGGGAGGAGGGAGTGGTCTCCCCACAGTTGAGAGTGAGGGTCCGATGTGATAGGTTAGGGAGGAGGGAGTGGGCTCCCCACAGTTGAGTGAGGGTCCGATGTGATGAGTTAGGGAGGAGGGAGTGGGCTCCCCACAGTTGAGAGTGAGGGTCCGATGTGATAGGTTAGGGAGGAGGGAGTGGTCTCCCCATAGTTGAGAGTGAGGGTCCGATGTGATAGGTTAGGGAGGAGGGAGTGGTCTCTCTACAGTTGGAGTGAGTGTCCAATGTGATGGGTTAGAGAGGAGGGAGTGGGCTCCCCACAGTTGGAGTGAGTGTCCGATGTGATCGGTTAGGGAGGAGGGAGTGGTCTCCCCACAGTTGGAGTGAGTGTCCGATGTGATCGGTTAGGGAGGAGGGAGTGGTCTCCCCACAGTTGGAGTGAGGGTCCGATGTGATAGGTTAGGGAGGAGGGAGTGGTCTCCCCACAGTTGGAGTGAGTGTCCGATGTGATCGGTTAGGGAGGAGGGAGTGGTCTCCCCACAGTTGGAGTGAGTGTCCGATGTGATCGGTTAGGGAGGAGGGAGTGGTCTCCCCACAGTTGGAGTGAGGGTCCAATGTGATGGGTTAGGGAGGAGGGAGTGGTCTCCCCACAGTTGGAGTGAGGGTCCAATGTGATGGGTTAGGGAGGAGGGAGTGGTCTCCCCACAGTTGGAGTGAGTGTCCGATGTGATCGGTTAGGGAGGAGGGAGTGGTCTCCCCACAGTTGGAGTGAGGGTCCAATGTGATGGGTTAGGGAGGAGGGAGTGGTCTCCCCACAGTTGGAGTGAGGGTCCGATGTGATCGGTTAGGGAGGAGGGAGTGGTCTCCCCACAGTTGGAGTGAGGGTCCAATCTGATGGAGGATTGAGGGAGGAGGGAGTGGTCTCCCCACAGTTGGAGTGAGAGTCCAATGTGATGGGTTAGGGAGGAGGGAGTGGGCTCCCCACAGTTGAGAGTGAGGGTCCGATGTGATAGGTTAGGGAGGAGGGAGTGGTCTCCCCACAGTTGAGAGTGAGGGTCCAATGTGATGGGTTAGGGAGGAGGGAGTGGGCTCCCTACGGTTGGAGTGAGGGTCCAATGTGATGGGTTAGGGAGGAGGGAGTGGGCTCCCCACAGTTGGAGTGAGGGTCCGATGTGATAGGTTAGGGAGGAGGGAGTGGGCTCCCTACAGTTGGAGTGAGTGTCCGATGTGATCGGTTATGGAGGAGGGAGTGGTCTCCCCACAGTTGGAGTGAGGGTCCGATGTGATAGGTTAGGGTGGAGGGAGTGGTCTCCCCACAGTTAGAGTGAGTGTCCGATGTAATCGGTTAGGGAGGAGGGAGTGGTCTCCCCACAGTTGGAGTGAGGGTCCGATGTGATAGGTTAGGGTGGAGGGAGTGGTCTCTCTACAGTTGGAGTGAGTGTCCAATGTGATGGGTTAGAGAGGAGGGAGTGGGCTCCCCACAGTTGGAGTGAGTGTCCGATGTGATCGGTTAGGGAGGAGGGAGTGGTCTCCCCACAGTTGGAGTGAGTGTCCGATGTGATCGGTTAGGGAGGAGGGAGTGGTCTCCCCACAGTTGGAGTGAGGGTCCGATGTGATAGGTTAGGGAGGAGGGAGTGGTCTCCCCACAGTTGGAGTGAGTGTCCGATGTGATCGGTTAGGGAGGAGGGAGTGGTCTCCCCACAGTTGGAGTGAGTGTCCGATGTGATCGGTTAGGGAGGAGGGAGTGGTCTCCCCACAGTTGGAGTGAGGGTCCAATGTGATGGGTTAGGGAGGAGGGAGTGGTCTCCCCACAGTTGGAGTGAGGGTCCAATGTGATGGGTTAGGGAGGAGGGAGTGGTCTCCCCACAGTTGGAGTGAGTGTCCGATGTGATCGGTTAGGGAGGAGGGAGTGGTCTCCCCACAGTTGGAGTGAGGGTCCAATGTGATGGGTTAGGGAGGAGGGAGTGGTCTCCCCACAGTTGGAGTGAGGGTCCGATGTGATCGGTTAGGGAGGAGGGAGTGGTCTCCCCACAGTTGGAGTGAGGGTCCAATCTGATGGAGGATTGAGGGAGGAGGGAGTGGTCTCCCCACAGTTGGAGTGAGAGTCCAATGTGATGGGTTAGGGAGGAGGGAGTGGGCTCCCCACAGTTGAGAGTGAGGGTCCGATGTGATAGGTTAGGGAGGAGGGAGTGGTCTCCCCACAGTTGAGAGTGAGGGTCCAATGTGATGGGTTAGGGAGGAGGGAGTGGGCTCCCTACGGTTGGAGTGAGGGTCCAATGTGATGGGTTAGGGAGGAGGGAGTGGGCTCCCCACAGTTGGAGTGAGGGTCCGATGTGATAGGTTAGGGAGGAGGGAGTGGGCTCCCTACAGTTGGAGTGAGTGTCCGATGTGATCGGTTATGGAGGAGGGAGTGGTCTCCCCACAGTTGGAGTGAGGGTCCGATGTGATAGGTTAGGGTGGAGGGAGTGGTCTCCCCACAGTTAGAGTGAGTGTCCGATGTAATCGGTTAGGGAGGAGGGAGTGGTCTCCCCACAGTTGGAGTGAGGGTCCGATGTGATAGGTTAGGGTGGAGGGAGTGGTCTCCCTACAGTTGGAGTGAGTGTCCGATGTGATGAGTTCGGGTGGAGGGAGTGGTCTCCCCACAGTTGAGAGTGAGGGTCCAATGTGATGGGTTAGGGAGGAGGGAGTGGTCTCCCCACAGTTGGAGTGAGTGTCCGATGTGATAGGTTAGGGTGGAGGGAGTGGTCTCCCCACAGTTGGAGTGAGTGTCCAAGCTGATGGAGGATTGAGGGAGGAGTGGTGTCCCTACAGCTGGTATAAGGGTCCAATATGATGGGAGAGTGAGGTGGGGTGTTCTCCCCACAGCCGGAAGGAGAGTCTGATGTGATAGGGGCGTGAGGAGGGAGTGGTCTCCCCACAGTCGGAGTGAGGGTCTGATGTGATAGGGGCGTGAGGAGGGAGTGGTCTTCCCACAGTCGGAGTGAGGGTCTGATGTGATGGGGTTGCTTTACCCAGTTGTTCTGGTTGGCCACAGACAGGATTTATTGATAAACACTGGATCGTTATTGACCATCACACATACCTCACAGTGTCAAACCCAGACAATGAGGAAAGGGAAACTTGCTTCACTTTCAGGCTTTAACAGGCTGGTTATCCCAGAATATGAAGCTCAGTCATGTTACATAGAAATTGTAGACAGTTTATGGTTGTGGGTACAGGAGCCCATCCTGGTGACTATAACAGGAAACGCGGGTAAACTGGGCTCTGATGTGTTCTCTGTGGTGGGGATGTGTGTTGAATATATAATGGATAACTGCATCTACATGTTGTGTCTGGAAGGAATGTTGAAATGTCAGATGCTTACAAGGTTTGTGCTGTTCAGAAACCTGAGGTCTCTCTGTTCCCAATGCACAGAGACAGAGCCCTATAAGATCATTGCAAAATACACCAGCAAGTTTGTTAAACACAAACACAACTGCAGAAAGTTAGCAGGAGTGGAATACATAACAGGGTCACCTCACCAAACCCGAAAGGAATGACCTATACCTGAGGAGAGTGAACCTCATTATCAAGACCAGGCTTGATCTACTTTTTTCAGTCAAGCCCACTGCACTCTCAGTGGAAATATTCTTTTTTATGTGATGTCAGCTGGGCCTCGATGGTAGCACTCTCACCTCACAATCAGAATTTCCCAATCATTCAGCACAAAATCTAGGCTGATGCTTTAGTGCAGTACTGAGGGAGTGCTGCACTGTCGGAGGGTCAGTACGGAGGGAGTGCTGCACAGTCGGAGGGTCGGTACTGAGAGAGCACAGCACTGTCGGAGGGGCAGTACTGAGGGAGTGCTGCACTGTCGGTGGGTCAGTCCTGAGGGAGTGCTGCACTGTCGGAGGGTCGGTACTGAGAGAGCACAGCACTGTCGGAGGGGCAGTACTGAAGGAGGGCTGCATTGTCAGAGGGTAAATACTGAGGGAGGGCTGCACTGTCAGAGGGTAAGTACTGAGGGAGTGCTGTGCTGTCAGAGGGTAAGTACTGAGGGGCAGCTGCATTGTCGGTGGGTCAGCACTGAGGGAAAGCTGCATTGTCAGAGGGTAAGTACTGAGGGAGGGCTGCACTGTCAGAGGGTAAGTTTTGAGGGAGGGCTGCACAGTCGGTGGGTCAGTACTGAGGGAAAGCTGCATTGTCAGAGGGTAAGTACTGAGGGAGGGCTGCACTGTCAGAGGGTAAGTACTGAGGGAGGGCTGCACTGTCAGAGGGTAAGTACTGAGGGAGTGCTGCATTGTCAGAGGGTCAGTACTGAGGGAGTGCTGCACTGTCAGAGGGTCAATACTGAGGGAGGGCTGCACTGTCAGAGGGTAAGTACTGAGGGACAGCTGCATTGTAGGTGGGTCGGTACTGAGGGAGAGCTGCACTGTCGGTGGGTCAGTACTGAGGGAGAGCTGCACTGTCGGTGGGTCAGTACTGAGGGAGGGCTGCATTGTCAGAGGGTCAGTATTGAGGGAGTGCTGCACTGTCAGAGGGTCAATACTGAGGGAGGGCTGCATTGTCAGAGGGTGAGTATTGAGGGAGTGCTGCACTGTCAGAGGGAAAGTACTGAGGGACAGCTGCATTTGCGGTGGGTCGGTACTGAGGGAGGGCTGCACTGTCAGAGGGTAAGTACTGAGGGAGTGCTGCATTGTCGGTGGGTCGGTACTGAGGGAGAGCTGCACTGTCGGTGGGTCAGTACTGAGGGAGGGCTGCACTGTCAGAGGATAAGTACTGAGGGAGTGCTGCACTGTCGGTGGGTCAGTACTGAGGGAAAGCTGCAGTGTCGTTGGGTCAGTACTGAGGGAGTGCTGCACTGTCGGTGGGTCAGTACTGAGGGAGAGCTGCACTGTCGGTGGGTCAGGACTGAGGGAGAGCTGCACTGTCGGTGGGTCAGTACTGAGGGAGAGCTGCATTGTCGGTGGGTCAGTATTGAGGGAAAGCTGCATTGTCAGAGGGTAAGGACTGAGGGAGGGCTGCACTGTCAGAGGGTAAGTACTGAGGGAGGGCTGCACTGTCAGAGGGTAAGTACTGAGGGAGTGCAGCACTGTCAGAGGGTAAGTACTGAGGGACAGCTGCATTGTCGGTGGGTCGGTACTGAGGGAGAGCTGCACTGTCGGTGGGTCAGTACTGAAGGAGTGCTGCATTGTCAGAGGGTCAGTACTGAGGGAGGGCTGCACTGTCAGAGGGTAAGTACTGAGGGACAGCTGCATTGTCGGTGGGTCGGTACTGAGGGAGAGCTGCACTGTCGGTGGGTCAGTACTGAGGGAGAGCGGCACTGTCGGTGGGTCGGTACTGAGAGAGAGCTGCATTGTCAGAGGGTCAATACTGAGGGAGGGCTGCACTGTCAGAGGGTAAGTACTGAGGGACAGCTGCATTGTCGGTGGGTCGGTACTGAGGGAGAGCTGCACTGTCGGTGGGTCAGTACTGAGGGAGAGCTGCACGGTCAGTGGGTCGGTACTGAGGGAGTGCTGCATTGTCAGAGGGTCAGTACTGAGGGAGTGCTGCACTGTCGGTGGGTCAGTACTGAGGGAGTGCTGCATTGTCGGTGGGTCAGTACTGAGGGAGGGCTGCACTGTCGGTGGGTCAGTACTGAGGGAGTGCTGCATTGTCGGTAGGTCAGTACTGAGGGAGGGCTGCACTGTCAGAGGGTAAGTACTGAGGGAGTGCTGCATTGTCGGTGGGTCCGGACTGAGGGAGAGCTGCACTGTCGGTGGGTCAGTACTGAGGGAGGGCTGCACTGTCAGAGGATAAGTACTGAGGGAGTGCTGCACTGTCGGTGGGTCAGTACTGAGGGAGAGCTGCATTGTCAGTGGGTCGGGACTGAGGGAGTGCAGCATTGTCGGTGGGTCAGTACTGAGGGAGAGCTGCACTGTCGGTGGGTCAGTACTGAGGCAGAGTTGCACTGTCGGTGGGTCGGTACAGAGGGTGAGCTGCATTGTCAGAGGGTCAATACTGAGGGAGGGCTGCACTGTCAGAGAGTAAGTACTGAGGGACAGCTGCATTGTCGGTGGGTCGGTACTGAGGGAGAGCTGCACTGTCAGAGGGTCAGTACTGAGGGAGTGCTGCACTGTCGGTGGGTCAGTACTGAGGGAGTGCTGCACTGTCGGTGGGTCAGCACTGAGGGAAAGCTGCATTGTCAGAGGGTAAGTACTGAGGGAGGGCTGCACTGTCAGAGGGTAAGTTTTGAGGGAGGGCTGCACAGTCGGTGGGTCAGTACTGAGGGAAAGCTGCATTGTCAGAGGGTAAGTACTGAGGGAGGGCTGCACTGTCAGAGGGTAAGTACTGAGGGAGGGCTGCACTGTCAGAGGGTAAGTACTGAGGGAGTGCTGCATTGTCAGAGGGTCAGTACTGAGGGAGTGCTGCACTGTCAGAGGGTCAATACTGAGGGAGGGCTGCACTGTCAGAGGGTAAGTACTGAGGGACAGCTGCATTGTAGGTGGGTCGGTACTGAGGGAGAGCTGCACTGTCGGTGGGTCAGTACTGAGGGAGAGCTGCACTGTCGGTGGGTCAGTACTGAGGGAGGGCTGCATTGTCAGAGGGTCAGTATTGAGGGAGTGCTGCACTGTCAGAGGGTCAATACTGAGGGAGGGCTGCATTGTCAGAGGGTGAGTATTGAGGGAGTGCTGCACTGTCAGAGGGAAAGTACTGAGGGACAGCTGCATTTGCGGTGGGTCGGTACTGAGGGAGGGCTGCACTGTCAGAGGGTAAGTACTGAGGGAGTGCTGCATTGTCGGTGGGTCGGTACTGAGGGAGAGCTGCACTGTCGGTGGGTCAGTACTGAGGGAGGGCTGCACTGTCAGAGGATAAGTACTGAGGGAGTGCTGCACTGTCGGTGGGTCAGTACTGAGGGAGAGCTGCATTGTCAGTGGGTCGGTACTGAGGGAGTGCTGCATTGTTGGTGGGTCAGTCCTGAGGGAAAGCTGCAGTGTCGTTGGGTCAGTACTGAGGGAGTGCTGCACTGTCGGTGGGTCAGTACTGAGGGAGAGCTGCACTGTCGGTGGGTCAGGACTGAGGGAGAGCTGCACTGTCGGTGGGTCAGTACTGAGGGAGAGCTGCATTGTCGGTGGGTCAGTATTGAGGGAAAGCTGCATTGTCAGAGGGTAAGGACTGAGGGAGGGCTGCACTGTCAGAGGGTAAGTACTGAGGGAGGGCTGCACTGTCAGAGGGTAAGTACTGAGGGAGGGCTGCACTGTCAGAGGGTAAGTACTGAGGGACAGCTGCATTGTCGGTGGGTCGGTACTGAGGGAGAGCTGCACTGTCGGTGGGTCAGTACTGAAGGAGTGCTGCATTGTCAGAGGGTCAGTACTGAGGGAGGGCTGCACTGTCAGAGGGTAAGTACTGAGGGACAGCTGCATTGTCGGTGGGTCGGTACTGAGGGAGAGCTGCACTGTCGGTGGGTCAGTACTGAGGGAGAGCGGCACTGTCGGTGGGTCGGTACTGAGAGATAGCTGCATTGTCAGAGGGTCAATACTGAGGGAGGGCTGCACTGTCAGAGGGTAAGTACTGAGGGACAGCTGCATTGTCGGTGGGTCGGTACTGAGGGAGAGCTGCACTGTCGGTGGGTCAGTACTGAGGGAGAGCTGCACGGTCAGTGGGTCGGTACTGAGGGAGTGCTGCATTGTCAGAGGGTCAGTACTGAGGGAGTGCTGCACTGTCGGTGGGTCAGTACTGAGGGAGTGCTGCATTGTCGGTGGGTCAGTACTGAGGGAGGGCTGCACTGTCGGTGGGTCAGTACTGAGGGAGTGCTGCATTGTCGGTAGGTCAGTACTGAGGGAGGGCTGCACTGTCAGAGGGTAAGTACTGAGGGAGTGCTGCATTGTCGGTGGGTCCGGACTGAGGGAGAGCTGCACTGTCGGTGGGTCAGTACTGAGGGAGGGCTGCACTGTCAGAGGATAAGTACTGAGGGAGTGCTGCACTGTCGGTGGGTCAGTACTGAGGGAGAGCTGCATTGTCAGTGGGTCGGGACTGAGGGAGTGCAGCATTGTCGGTGGGTCAGTACTGAGGGAGAGCTGCACTGTCGGTGGGTCAGTACTGAGGCAGAGTTGCACTGTCGGTGGGTCGGTACAGAGGGTGAGCTGCATTGTCAGAGGGTCAATACTGAGGGAGGGCTGCACTGTCAGAGAGTAAGTACTGAGGGACAGCTGCATTGTCGGTGGGTCGGTACTGAGGGAGAGCTGCACTGTCAGAGGGTCAGTACTGAGGGAGTGCTGCACTGTCGGTGGGTCAGTACTGAGGGAGTGCTGCACTGTCGGTGGGTCAGTACTGAGGGAGGGCTGCACTGTCGGTGGGTCAGTACTGAGATGGGCTGCACTGTCAGAGGGTAAGTACTGAGGGAGTGCTGCATTGTCGGTGGGTCGGTACTGAGGGAGAGCTGCACTGTCGGTGGGTCAGTACTGAGGGAGGGCTGCACTGTCAGAGGGTAAGTACTGAGGGAGTGCTGCATTGTCGGTGGGTCGGTACTGAGGGAGAGCTGCACTGTCGGTGGGTCAGTACTGAGGGAGGGCTGCACTGTCAGAGGATAAGTACTGAGGGAGTGCTGCACTGTCGGTGGGTCAGTACTGCGGGAGAGCTGCATTGTCAGTGGGTCGGTACTGAGGGAGTGCTGCATTGTCAGTGGGTCAGTCCTGAGGGAAAGCTGCAGTGTCATTGGGTCAGTACTGAGGGAGTGCTGCACTGGCGGTGGGTCAGTACTGAGGGAGAGCTGCACTGTCGGTGGGTCAGTACTGAGGGAGAGCTGCACTGTCGGTGGGTCAGTACTGAGGGAGAGCTGCATTGTCGGTGGGTCAGTATTGAGGTAAAGCTGCATTGTCAGAGGGTAAGTACTGAGGGAGGGCTGCACTGTCAGAGGGTAAGTACTGAGGGAGGGCTGCACTGTCAGAGGGTAAGTACTGAGGGAGGGCTGCACTGTCAGAGGGTAAGTACTGAGGGACAGCTGCATTGTCGGTGGGTCGGTACTGAGGGAGAGCTGCACTGTCGGTGGGTCAGTACTGAAGGAGTGCTGCATTGTCAGAGGGTCAGTACTGAGGGAGGGCTGCACTGTCAGAGGGTAAGTACTGAGGGACAGCTGCATTGTCGGTGGGTCGGTACTGAGGGAGAGCTGCACTGTCGGTGGGTCAGTACTGAGGGAGAGCTGCACTGTCGGTGGGTCGGTACTGAGAGAGAGCTGCATTGTCAGAGGGTCAATACTGAGGGAGGGCTGCACTGTCAGAGGGTCAGCACTGAGGGACAGCTGCATTGTCGGTGGGTCGGTACTGAGGGAGAGCTGCACTGTCGGTGGGTCAGTACTGAGGGAGGGCTGCACTGTCAGAGGATAAGTACTGAGGGAGTGCTGCACTGTCGGTGGGTCAGTACTGCGGGAGAGCTGCATTGTCAGTGGGTCGGTACTGAGGGAGTGCTGCATTGTCAGTGGGTCAGTCCTGAGGGAAAGCTGCAGTGTCGTTGGGTCAGTACTGAGGGAGTGCTGCACTGGCGGTGGGTCAGTACTGAGGGAGAGCTGCACTGTCGGTGGGTCAGTACTGAGGGAGAGCTGCACTGTCGGTGGGTCAGTACTGAGGGAGAGCTGCATTGTCGGTGGGTCAGTATTGAGGTAAAGCTGCATTGTCAGAGGGTAAGTACTGAGGGAGGGCTGCACTGTCAGAGGGTAAGTACTGAGGGAGGGCTGCACTGTCAGAGGGTAAGTACTGAGGGAGGGCTGCACTGTCAGAGGGTAAGTACTGAGGGACAGCTGCATTGTCGGTGGGTCGGTACTGAGGGAGAGCTGCACTGTCGGTGGGTCAGTACTGAAGGAGTGCTGCATTGTCAGAGGGTCAGTACTGAGGGAGGGCTGCACTGTCAGAGGGTAAGTACTGAGGGACAGCTGCATTGTCGGTGGGTCGGTACTGAGGGAGAGCTGCACTGTCGGTGGGTCAGTACTGAGGGAGAGCTGCACTGTCGGTGGGTCGGTACTGAGAGAGAGCTGCATTGTCAGAGGGTCAATACTGAGGGAGGGCTGCACTGTCAGAGGGTCAGCACTGAGGGACAGCTGCATTGTCGGTGGGTCGGTACTGAGGGAGAGCTGCACTGTCGGTGGGTCAGTACTGAGGGAGAGCTGCACGGTCAGTGGGTCGGTACTGAGGGAGTGCTGCATTGTCAGAGGGTCAGTACTGAGGGAGTGCTGCACTGTCGGTGGGTCAGTACTGAGGGAGTGCTGCATTGTCGGTGGGTCAGTACTGAGGGAGTGCTGCACTGTCGGTGGGTCAGTACTGAGGGAGTGCTGCATTGTCGGTGGGTCAGTACTGAGGGAGGGCTGCACTGTCAGAGGGTAAGTACTGAGGGAGTGCTGCATTGTCGGTGGGTCGGTACTGAGGGAGAGCTGCACTGTCGGTGGGTCAGTACTGAGGGAGGGCTGCACTGTCAGAGGATAAGTACTGAGGGTGTGCTGCACTGTCGGTGGGTCAGTACTGAGGGAGAGCTGCATTGTCAGTGGTTCGGTACTGAGGGAGTGCTGCATTGTCGGTGGGTCAGTACTGAGGGAAAGCTGCACTGTCGGTGGGTCAGTACTGAGGGAGAGCTGCACTGTCGGTGGGTCAGTACTGAGGGAGAGCTGCACTGTCGGTGGGTCGGTACAGAGGGTGAGCTGCATTGTCAGAGGGTCAATACTGAGGGAGGGCTGCACTGTCAGAGAGTAAGTACTGAGGGATAGCTGCATTGTCGGTGGGTCGGTACTGAGGGAGAGCTGCACTGTCAGAGGGTCAGTACTGAGGGAGTGCTGCACTGTCGGTGGGTCAGTACTGAGGGAGGGCTGCACTGTCAGAGGGTCAGTACTGAGGGAGTGCTGCACTGTCAGAGGGTCAATACTGAGGGAGGGCTGCACTGTCAGAGGGTAAGTACTGAGGGACAGCTGCATTGTCGGTGGGTCGGTACTGAGGGAGAGCTGCACTGTCGGTGGGTCAGTACTGAGAGAGAGCTGCACTGTCGGTGGGTCGGTACAGAGGGTGAGCTGCATTGTCAGAGGGTCAATACTGAGGGAGGGCTGCACTGTCAGAGAGTAAGTACTGAGGGATAGCTGCATTGTCGGTGGGTCGGTACTGAGGGAGAGCTGCACTGTCGGTGGGTCAGTACTGAGGGAGAGCTGCACTGTCGGTGGGTCGGTACTGAGGGAGGGCTGCATTGTCAGAGGGTCAGTACTGAGGGAGTGCTGCACTGTCAGAGGGTCAATACTGAGGGAGGGCTGCACTGTCAGAGGGTAAGTACTGAGGGACAGCTGCATTTGCGGTGGGTCAGTACTGAGGGAGGGCTGCACTGTCAGAGGGTAAGTACTGAGGGAGTGCTGCATTGTCGGTGGGTCGGTACTGAGGGAGAGCTGCACTGTCGGTGGGTCAGTACTGAGGGAGGGCTGCACTGTCAGAGGATAAGTACTGAGGGAGTGCTGCACTGTCGGTGGGTCAGTACTGAGGGAGAGCTGCATTGTCAGTGGGTCGGTACTGAGGGAGTGCTGCATTGTCGGTGGGTCAGTCCTGAGGGAAAGCTGCAGTGTCGTTGGGTCAGTACTGAGGGAGTGCTGCACTGTCGGTGGGTCAGTACTGAGGGAGAGCTGCACTGTCGGTGGGTCAGGACTGAGGGAGAGCTGCACTGTCGGTGGGTCAGTACTGAGGGAGAGCTGCATTGTCGGTGGGTCAGTATTGAGGGAAAGCTGCATTGTCAGAGGGTAAGTACTGAGGGAGGGCTGCACTGTCAGAGGGTAAGTACTGAGGGAGGGCTGCACTGTCAGAGGGTAAGTACTGAGGGAGGGCAGCACTGTCAGAGGGTAAGTACTGAGGGACAGCTGCACTGTCGGTGGGTCAGTACTGAGGGAGTGCTGCACTGTCGGTGGGTCAGTACTGAGGGAGGGCTGCACTGTCGGTGGGTCAGTACTGAGATGGGCTGCATTGTCAGAGGGTAAGTACTGAGGGAGTGCTGCATTGTCGGTGGGTCGGTACTGAGGGAGAGCTGCACTGTCGGTGGGTCAGTACTGAGGGAGGGCTGCACTGTCAGAGGGTAAGTACTGAGGGAGTGCTGCATTGTCGGTGGGTCGGTACTGAGGGAGAGCTGCACTGTCGGTGGGTGAGTACTGAGGGAGGGCTGCACTGTCAGAGGATAAGTACTGAGGGAGTGCTGCACTGTCGGTGGGTCAGTACTGCGGGAGAGCTGCATTGTCAGTGGGTCGGTACTGAGGGAGTGCTGCATTGTCGGTGGGTCAGTCCTGAGGGAAAGCTGCAGTGTCTTTGGGTCAGTACTGAGGGAGTGCTGCACTGTCGGTGGGTCAGTACTGAGGGAGAGCTGCACTGTCGGTGGGTCAGTACTGAGGGAGAGCTGCACTGTCGGTGGGTCAGTACTGAGGGAGAGCTGCATTGTCGGTGGGTCAGTATTGAGGTAAAGCTGCATTGTCAGAGGGTAAGTACTGAGGGAGGGCTGCACTGTCAGAGGGTAAGTACTGAGGGAGGGCTGCACTGTCAGAGGGTAAGTACTGAGGGAGGGCTGCACTGTCAGAGGGTAAGTACTGAGGGACAGCTGCATTGTCGGTGGGTCGGTACTGAGGGAGAGCTGCACTGTCGGTGGGTCAGTACTGAAGGAGTGCTGCATTGTCAGAGGGTCAGTACTGAGGGAGGGCTGCACTGTCAGAGGGTAAGTACTGAGGGACAGCTGCATTGTCGGTGGGTCGGTACTGAGGGAGAGCTGCACTGTCGGTGGGTCAGTACTGAGGGAGAGCTGCACTGTCGGTGGGTCGGTACTGAGAGAGAGCTGCATTGTCAGAGGGTCAATACTGAGGGAGGGCTGCACTGTCAGAGGGTCAGTACTGAGGGACAGCTGCATTGTCGGTGGGTCGGTACTGAGGGAGAGCTGCACTGTCGGTGGGTCAGGACTGAGGGAGAGCTGCAAGGTCAGTGGATCGGTACTGAGGGAGTGCTGCATTGTCAGAGGGTCAGTACTGAGGGAGTGCTGCACTGTCGGTGGGTCAGTACTGAGGGAGTGCTGCATTGTCGGTGGGTCAGTACTGAGGGAGTGCTGCACTGTCGGTGGGTCAGTACTGAGGGAGTGCTGCATTGTCGGTGGGTCAGTACTGAGGGAGGGCTGCACTGTCAGAGGGTATGTACTGAGGGAGTGCTGCATTGTCGGTGGGTCGGTACTGAGGGAGAGCTGCACTGTCGGTGGGTCAGTACTGAGGGAGGGCTGCACTGTCAGAGGATAAGTACTGAGGGTGTGCTGCACTGTCGGTGGGTCAGTACTGAGGGAGAGCTGCATTGTCAGTGGGTCGGTACTGAGGGAGTGCTGCATTGTCGGTGGGTCAGTACTGAGGGAAAGCTGCACTGTCGGTGGGTCAGTACTGAGGGAGAGCTGCACTGTCGGTGGGTCAGTACTGAGGGAGAGCTGCACTGTCGGTGGGTCGGTACAGAGGGTGAGCTGCATTGTCAGAGGGTCAATACTGAGGGAGGGCTCCACTGTCAGAGAGTAAGTACTGAGGGACAGCTGCATTGTCGGTGGGTCGGTACTGAGGGAGAGCTGCACTGTCAGAGGGTCAGTACTGAGGGAGAGCTGCACTGTCGGTGGGTCGGTACTGAGGGAGGGCTGCATTGTCAGAGGGTCAGTACTGAGGGAGTGCTGCACTGTCAGAGGGTCAATACTGAGGGTGGGCTGCACTGTCAGAGGGTAAGTACTGAGGGACAGCTGCATTTGCGGTGGGTCAGTACTGAGAGAGTGCTGCATTGTCGGTGGGTCAGTACTGAGGGAGTGCTGCATTGTCGGTGGGTCAGTACTGAGGGAGGGCTGCACTGTCAGAGGGTAAGTACTGAGGGAGTGCTGCATTGTCGGTGGGTCGGTACTGAGGGAGAGCTGCACTGTCGGTGGGTCAGTACTGAGGGAGGGCTGCACTGTCAGAGGATAAGTACTGAGGGAGTGCTGCACTGTCGGTGGGTCAGTCCTGAGGGAGAGCTGCATTGTCAGTGGGTCGGTACTGAGGGAGTGCTGCATTGTCGGTGGGTCAGTACTGAGGGAGAGCTGCACTGTCGGTGGGTCAGTACTGAGGGAGAGTTGCACTGTCGGTGGGTCGGTACAGAGGGTGAGCTGCATTGTCAGAGGGTCAATACTGAGGGAGGGCTGCACTGTCAGAGAGTAAGTACTGAGGGACAGCTGCATTGTCGGTGGGTCGGTACTGAGGGAGAGCTGCACTGTCAGAGGGTCAGTACTGAGGGAGTGCTGCACTGTCGGTGGGTCAGTACTGAGGGAGTGCTGCACTGTCGGTGGGTCAGTACTGAGGGAGGGCTGCACTGTCGGTGGGTCAGTACTGAGATGGGCTGCACTGTCAGAGGGTAAGTACTGAGGGAGTGCTGCATTGTCGGTGGGTCGGTACTGAGGGAGAGCTGCACTGTCGGTGGGTCAGTACTGAGGGAGGGCTGCACTGTCAGAGGGTAAGTACTGAGGGAGTGCTGCATTGTCGGTGGGTCGGTACTGAGGGAGGGCTGCACTGTCAGAGGATAAGTACTGAGGGAGTGCTGCACTGTCGGTGGGTCAGTACTGCGGGAGAGCTGCATTGTCAGTGGGTCGGTACTGAGGGAGTGCTGCATTGTCGGTGGGTCAGTCCTGAGGGAAAGCTGCAGTGTCGTTGGGTCAGTACTGAGGGAGTGCTGCACTGTCGGTGGGTCAGTACTGAGGGAGAGCTGCACTGTCGGTGGGTCAGTACTGAGGGAGAGCTGCACTGTCGGTGGGTCAGTACTGAGGGAGAGCTGCATTGTCGGTGGGTCAGTATTGAGGGAAAGCTGCATTGTCAGAGGGTAAGTACTGAGGGAGGGCTGCACTGTCAGAGGGTAAGTACTGAGGGAGGGCTGCACTGTCAGAGGGTAAGTACTGAGGGAGGGCTGCACTGTCAGAGGGTAAGTACTGAGGGACAGCTGCATTGTCGGTGGGTCGGTACTGAGGGAGAGCTGCACTGTCGGTGGGTCAGTACTGAAGGAGTGCTGCATTGTCAGAGGGTCAGTACTGAGGGAGGGCTGCACTGTCAGAGGGTAAGTACTGAGGGACAGCTGCATTGTCGGTGGGTCGGTACTGAGGGAGAGCTGCACTGTCGGTGGGTCAGTACTGAGGGAGAGCTGCACTGTCGGTGGGTCGGTACTGAGAGAGAGCTGCATTGTCAGAGGGTCAATACTGAGGGAGGGCTGCACTGTCAGAGGGTCAGTACTGAGGGACAGCTGCATTGTCGGTGGGTCGGTACTGAGGGAGAGCTGCACTGTCGGTGGGTCAGTACTGAGGGAGAGCTGCACCGTCAGTGGGTCGGTACTGAGGGAGTGCTGCATTGTCAGAGGGTCAGAACTGAGGGAGTGCTGCACTGTCGGTGGGTCAGTACTGAGGGAGTGCTGCATTGTCGGTGGGTCAGTACTGAGGGAGTGCTGCACTGTCGGTGGGTCAGTACTGAGGGAGTGCTGCATTGTCGGTGGGTCAGTACTGAGGGAGGGCTGCACTGTCAGAGGGTAAGTACTGAGGGAGTGCTGCATTGTCGGTGGGTCGGTACTGAGGGAGAGCTGCACTGTCGGTGGGTCAGTACTGAGGGAGGGCTGCACTGTCAGAGGATAAGTACTGAGGGTGTGCTGCACTGTCGGTGGGTCAGTACTGAGGGAGAGCTGCATTGTCAGTGGGTCGGTACTGAGGGAGTGCTGCATTGTCGGTGGGTCAGTACTGAGGGAAAGCTGCACTGTCGGTGGGTCAGTACTGAGGGAGAGCTGCACTGTCGGTGGGTCAGTACTGAGGGAGAGCTGCACTGTCGGTGGGTCGGTACAGAGGGTGAGCTGCATTGTCAGAGGGTCAATACTGAGGGAGGGCTGCACTTTCAGAGAGTAAGTACTGAGGGACAGCTGCATTGTCGGTGGGTCGGTACTGAGGGAGAGCTGCATTGTCGGTGGGTTGGTACTGAGGGAGAGCTGCACTGTCAGAGGGTCAGTACTGAGGGAGTGCTGCACTGTCGGTGGGTCAGTACTGAGGGAGTGCTGCACTGTCGGTGGGTCAGTACTGAGGGAGGGCTGCACTTTCGGTGGGTCAGTACTGAGGGAGGGCTGGACTGTCAGAGGGTAAGTACTGAGGGAGTGCTGCATTGTCGGTGGGTCGGTACTGAGGGAGAGCTGCACTGTAGGTGGGTCAGTACTGAGGGAGGGCTGCACTGTCAGAGGGTAAGTACTGAGGGTGTGCTGCACTGTCGGTGGGTCAGTACTGAGGGAGAGCTGCATTGTCAGTGGGTCGGTACTGAGGGAGTGCTGCATTGTCGGTGGGTCAGTACTGAGGGAAGGCTGCAGTGTCGGTGGGTCAGTACTGAGGGAGAGCTGCATTGTCAGTGGGTCGGTACTGAGGGAGGGCTGCATTGTCAGAGGGTCAGTACTGAGGGAGTGCTGCACTGTCGGTGGGTCAGTACTGAGGGACAGCTGCATTGTCGGTGGGTCGGTACTGAGGGAGAGCTGCACTGTCGGTGGGTCAGTACTGAGGGACAGCTGCACTGTCAGTGGGTCGGTCCTGAGGGAGTGCTGCATTGTCAGAGGGTCAGTATTGAGGGAGTGCTGCACTGTCGGTGGGTCAGTACTGAGGGAGTGCTGCATTGTTGGTGAGTCGGTGCTGAGGGAGTGCTGCATTGTTGGTGAGTCGGTGCTGAGGGAGTGCTGCATTGTTGGTGGGTCGGTACTGAGGGAGAGCTGCAGTGTCGGAGGTGCCATATACAGGTTAAGAGAGTGGATGATGCTGTGGTAAATGGTGTTTAATGTGGGGAAGTGAGTCGTCATCCACTTTGGACGCAACAAAGATAAATGGTGAAAAACTCAGGACTATTGAGAATCAAAGCGATTTGTTTTAAAAAACAGGAAATGCTGGAAATGTTCAGCCGATCAGGCAGCATCAGTGGTGAGAAAAACCACGTTAATAATCCGGTGTTTACTGAGGTGGGATTTTCTAGCTGGGGAGAAGAGTTCAGACTGGGTAACCCCTGACTCCATATTTAGATGGCAGCGTGGAGTTTTAACTACACATTGTGCATTTGTTTTTTTAACAGGTTCCCTGCCCCAATCCCCAGTCTGATTGACAGGCTCAGCTCGCTGGAGGGAGTGGAACACTGCAGAAAGGCTCGAGCTCAGGAGCAGGAAGTTTCATGCTGCTTAGGGTAAAGATTGCAGGGTCACAGAGGGTGGGGTGGGGGGCGGGTGAGGGGGGTTACAGCAAGGTGTCGAGGGTCCGGGTGGGATCGTGTGGGGGATGGGGGTCAGAGAGAGATGGGGCAGAGATGGTGGATCAGAGACAATACAGAATGATCAGAGGGGAGGGTGTGTCATATATCAGAGAAAGAGAGAGAAAGGGTCAAGGAGCAATCATAGAGGAATTAGAGGGAATACAGATAGAGATCAGAGGGAGAAATCTGAGGGAGAGTTTGGTGGGAGAAATTGGTGGGGGGCCTATGGGAGATCAGAGGGAGATTTTGGAGGGGGATCAGGGGAAGATTGGAGCGGTGGGGGATAAATCTGAGGGAGATTTTGGAGGGAACTGGGCGAGATTGGAGGGATGTCACAGAGAGATTGGAGGGTGTGGTCACAGAGAGATCAGAGGGAGAGATTGGAGGGTGTGGTCCCAGAGAGATCAGAGGGAGAGATTGGAGGGTGTGGTCACAGAGAGATCAGAGAGAGTGATTGGAGGGTGTGGCACAGAGAGCTCAGAGGGAGAGATTGGAGGGTGTGGTCACAGTGAGATCAGAGGGAGAGATTGGAGGGTGTGGCACAGAGAGCTCAGAGGGAGAGATTGGAGGGTGTGGTCACAGAGAGAACAGAGAGAGAAATTGGAGGGTGTGGTCACAGAGAGATCAGAGGGAGAGATTGGTGGCTGTGGTCACTGAGAGATCAGAGGGAGAGATTGGAGTGTGTGGTCACAGAGAGATCAGAGGGAGAGATTGGTGGGTGTGGTCACTGAGAGATCAGAGGGAGAGATTGGAGGGTGTGGTCACAGAGAGATCAGAGAGAGAGATTCTAGTGTGTGGTCACAGAGAGATCAGAGAGAGTGATTGGAGGGTGTGGTCACAGAGAGCTCAGAGGGAGAGATTGGTGGGTGTGGTCACAGAGAGATCAGAGAGAGAGATTGGAGCGTGTGGTCACAGAGAGATCAGAGGGAGAGATTGGAGAGTGTGGTCACCGAGAGATCAGAGGGAGAGATTGGTGGGTGTGGTCACTGAGAGATCAGAGGGAGGGATTGGAGGGTGTGGTCACAGAGAGATCAGAGAGAGAGATTGGAGGGTGTGGTCACAGAGAGCTCAGAGGGAGAGATTGGAGGGTGTGGTCACAGAGAGCTCAGAGGGAGAGATTGGAGGGTGTGGTCACTGAGAGATCAGAGAGAGTGATTGGTGGGTGTGGTCACAGAGAGATCAGAGGGAAAGATTGGAGGGTGTGGTCACAGAGAGATCAGAGAGAGTGATTGGAGGGTGTGGTCACAGAGAGATCAGAGAGAGAGATTGGAGGGTGTGGTCACAGAGAGATCAGAGGGAGAGATTGGAGGGTGTGGTCACAGAGAGATCAGAGGGAGAGATTGGTGGGTGTGGTCACTGAGAGATCAGAGGGAGAGATTGGAGGGTGTGGTCACAGAGAGATCAGAGGGAGAGATTGGTGGGTGTGGTCACTGAGAGATCAGAGGGAGAGATTGGAGGGTGTGGTCACAGAGAGATCAGAGAGAGAGATTCTAGTGTGTGGTCACAGAGAGATCAGAGAGAGTGATTGGAGGGTGTGGTCACAGAGAGCTCAGAGGGAGAGATTGGTGGGTGTGGTCACAGAGAGATCAGAGAGAGAGAGATTGGAGCGTGTGGTCACAGAGAGATCAGAGAGAGAGATTGGAGAGTGTGGTCACCGAGAGATCAGAGGGAGAGATTGGTGGGTGTGGTCACTGAGAGATCAGAGGGAGGGATTGGAGGGTGTGGTCACAGAGAGATCAGAGAGAGAGATTGGAGGGTGTGGTCACAGAGAGCTCAGAGGGAGAGATTGGAGGGTGTGGTCACAGAGAGCTCAGAGGGAGAGATTGGAGGGTGTGGTCACTGAGAGATCAGAGGGAGAGATTGGTGGGTGTGGTCACAGAGAGATCAGAGGGAAAGATTGGAGGGTGTGGTCACAGAGAGATCAGAGAGAGTGATTGGAGGGTGTGGTCACAGAGAGATCAGAGAGAGAGATTGGAGGGTGTGGTCACAGAGAGATCAGAGGGAGAGATTGGAGGATGTGGTCACAGAGAGATCAGAGGGAGAGATTGGTGGGTGTGGTCACAGAGAGATCAGAGGGAGAGATTGGAGGGTGTGGTCACAGAGAGATCAGAGGGAAAGATTGGAGGGTGTGGTCACAGAGAGATCAGAGAGAGAGATTGGAGGGTGTGGTACAGAGAGCTCAGAGGGAGAGATTGGCGGGTGTGGTCACAGAGAGATCAGAGAGAGAGATTGGAGGGTGTGGTCACAGAGAGATCAGAGAGAGTGATTGGAGGGTGTGGTCACAGAGAGATCTGAGAGAGTGATTGGAGGGTGTGGTCACAGAGAGATCAGAGTGAGAGATTGGAGGGTGTGGTCACAGAGAGATCAGAGAGAGAGATTGGAGGGTGTGGACACAGAGAGATCTGAGAGAGTGATTGGAGGGTGTGGTCACGGAGAGGTCAGAGTGAGAGATTGGAGGGTGTGGTCACAGAGAGATCAGAGAGAGAGATTGGAGGGTGTGGTTACAGAGAGATCAGAGGGAAAGATTGGGGGGTGTGGCACAGAGAGCTCAGAGGGAGAGATTGGAGGGTGTGGTCACAGAGAGATCAGAGGGAGAGATTGGAGGGTGCGGTCACAGAGAGGTCAGAGGGAGAGATTGGTGGGATGTCACAGAGAGATCAGAGGGAGAGATTGGAGGCTGTGGTCACAGAGAGATCAGAGGGAGAGATTGGAGGGTGTGGTCACAGAGAGATCAGAGGGAAAGATTGGAGGGTGTGGCACAGAGAGCTCAGAGGGAGAGATTGGAGGGTGTGGTCACAGAGAGATCAGAGAGAGAGATTGGAGGGTGTGGTCACAGAGAGATCAGAGGGAGGGATTGGTGGGTGTGGTCACTGAGAGATCAGAGGGAGAGATTGGAGGGTGTGGTCACAGAGAGATCAGAGAGAGAGATTCTAGTGTGTGGTCACAGAGAGATCAGAGGGAAAGATTAGAGTGTGTGGTCACAGAGAGATCAGAGAGAGTGATTGGAGGGTGTGGTCACAGAGAGCTCAGAGGGAGAGATTGGTGGGTGTGGTCACAGAGAGATCAGAGAGAGAGATTGGAGCGTGTGGTCACAGAGAGATCAGAGAGAGAGATTGGAGAGTGTGGTCACCGAGAGATCAGAGGGAGAGATTGGTGGGTGTGGTTACTGAGAGATCAGAGGGAGGGATTGGAGGGTGTGGTCACAGAGAGATCAGAGAGAGAGATTGGAGGGTGTGGTCACAGAGAGCTCAGAGGGAGAGATTGGAGGGTGTGGTCACAGAGAGCTCAGAGGGAGAGATTGGAGGGTGTGGTCACTGAGAGATCAGAGGGAGAGATTGGTGGGTGTGGTCACAGAGAGATCAGAGGGAAAGATTGGAGGGTGTGGTCACAGAGAGATCAGAGAGAGAGATTGGAGGGTGTGGTCACAGAGAGATCAGAGGGAGAGATTGGAGGGTGTGGTCACAGAGAGATCAGAGGGAGAGATTGGTGGGTGTGGTCACAGAGAGATCAGAGGGAGAGATTGGAGGGTGTGGTCACAGAGAGATCAGAGGGAAAGATTGGAGGGTGTGGTCACAGAGAGATCAGAGAGAGAGATTGGAGGGTGTGGTACAGAGAGCTCAGAGGGAGAGATTGGCGGGTGTGGTCACAGAGAGATCAGAGAGAGAGATTGGAGGGTGTGGTCACAGAGAGATCAGAGAGAGAGATTGGAGGGTGTGGTCACAGAGAGATCTGAGAGAGTGATTGGAGGGTGTGGTCACAGAGAGATCAGAGTGAGAGATTGGAGGGTGTGGTCACAGAGAGATCAGAGAGAGAGATTGGAGGGTGTGGACACAGAGAGATCTGAGAGAGTGATTGGAGGGTGTGGTCACAGAGAGGTCAGAGTGAGAGATTGGAGGGTGTGGTCACAGAGAGATCAGAGAGAGAGATTGGAGGGTGTGGTTACAGAGAGATCAGAGGGAAAGATTGGGGGGTGTGGCACAGAGAGCTCAGAGGGAGAGATTGGAGGGTGTGGTCACAGAGAGATCAGAGGGAGAGATTGGAGGGTGCGGTCACAGAGAGGTCAGAGGGAGAGATTGGTGGGATGTCACAGAGAGATCAGAGGGAGAGATTGGAGGCTGTGGTCACAGAGAGATCAGAGGGAGAGATTGGAGGCTGTGGTCACAGAGAGATCAGAGGGAGAGATTGGAGGGTGTGGTCACAGAGAGATCAGAGGGAAAGATTGGAGGGTGTGGCACAGAGAGCTCAGAGGGAGAGATTGGAGGGTGTGGTCACAGAGAGATCAGAGAGATTGGAGGGTGTGGTCACAGAGAGATCAGAGGGAGAGATTGGAGGGTGTGGTCACAGAGAGGTCAGAGAGAGAGATTGGAGGGTGTGGTCACAGAGAGATCAGAGGGAGAGATTGGTGGGTGTGGTCACAGAGAGATCAGAGGGAGAGATTGGTGGGTGTGGTCAAAGAGAGATCAGAGGGAGAGATTGGAGGGTGTGGTCACAGAGAGATCAGAGGGAGAGATTGGTGGGTGTGGTCACAGAGAGATCAGAGGGAGAGATTGGAGGGAGTGGTCACAGAGAGCTCAGAGGGAGAGATTGGAGGGTGTGGTCACAGAGAGATCAGAGGGAGAGATTGGAGGGTGTGGTACAGAGAGCTCAGAGGGAGAGATTGGCGGGTGTGGTCACAGAGAGATCAGAGAGAGAGATTGGAGGGTGTGGTCACAGAGAGATCAGAGAGAGAGATTGGAGGGTGTGGTCACAGAGAGATCTGAGAGAGTGATTGGAGGGTGTGGTCACAGAGAGATCAGAGTGAGAGATTGGAGGGTGTGGTCACAGAGAGATCAGAGAGAGAGATTGGAGGGTGTGGACACAGAGAGATCTGAGAGAGTGATTGGAGGGTGTGGTCACAGAGAGATCAGAGGGAAAGATTGGGGGGTGTGGTCACAGAGAGATCAGAGAGAGAGATTGGAGGGTGTGGTTACAGAGAGATCAGAGGGAAAGATTGGGGGGTGAGGCACAGAGAGCTCAGAGGGAGAGATTGGAGGGTGTGGTCACAGAGAGATCAGAGGGAGAGATTGGAGGGTGTGGTCACAGAGAGGTCAGAGGGAGAGATTGGTGGGATGTCACAGAGAGATCAGAGGGAGAGATTGGAGGCTGTGGTCACAGAGAGATCAGAGGGAGAGATTGGAGGGTGTGGTCACAGAGAGATCAGAGGGAAAGATTGGAGGGTGTGGCACAGAGAGCTCAGAGGGAGAGATTGGAGGGTGTGGTCACAGAGAGATCAGAGAGATTGGAGGGTGTGGTCACAGAGAGATCAGAGGGAGAGATTGGTGGGTGTGGTCACTGAGAGATCAGAGGGAGAGATTGGAGGGTGTGGTCACAGAGAGATCAGAGAGAGAGATTCTAGTGTGTGGTCACAGAGAGATCAGAGGGAAAGATTGGAGTGTGTGGTCACAGAGAGATCAGAGACAGTGATTGGAGGGTGTGGTCACAGAGAGCTCAGAGGGAGAGATTGGTGGGTGTGGTCACAGAGAGATCAGAGAGAGAGATTGGAGCGTGTGGTCACAGAGAGATCAGAGAGAGAGATTGGAGAGTGTGGTCACCGAGAGATCAGAGGGAGAGATTGGTGGGTGTGGTCACTGAGAGATCAGAGGGAGGGATTGGAGGGTGTGGTCACAGAGAGATCAGAGAGAGAGATTGGAGGGTGTGGTCACAGAGAGCTCAGAGGGAGAGATTGGAGGGTGTGGTCACAGAGAGCTCAGAGGGAGAGATTGGAGGGGGTGGTCACTGAGAGATCAGAGGGAGAGATTGGTGGGTGTGCTCACAGAGAGATCAGAGGGAAAGATTGGAGGGTGTGGTCACAGAGAGATCAGAGAGAGTGATTGGAGGGTGTGGTCACAGAGAGATCAGAGAGAGAGATTGGAGGGTGTGGTCACAGAGAGATCAGAGGGAGAGATTGGAGGGTGTGGTCACAGAGAGATCAGAGGGAGAGATTGGTGGGTGTGGTCACAGAGAGATCAGAGGGAGAGATTGGAGGGTGTGGTCACAGAGAGATCAGAGGGAAAGATTGGAGGGTGTGGTCACAGAGAGATCAGAGAGAGAGATTGGAGGGTGTGGTACAGAGAGCTCAGAGGGAGAGATTGGCGGGTGTGGTCACAGAGAGATCAGAGAGAGAGATTGGAGGGTGTGGTCACAGAGAGATCAGAGAGAGAGATTGGAGGGTGTGGTCACAGAGAGATCTGAGAGAGTGATTGGAGGGTGTGGTCACAGAGAGATCAGAGTGAGAGATTGGAGGGTGTGGTCACAGAGAGATCAGAGAGAGAGATTGGAGGGTGTGGACACAGAGAGATCTGAGAGAGTGATTGGAGGGTGTGGTCACAGAGAGGTCAAAGTGAGAGATTGGAGGGTGTGGTCACAGAGAGATCAGAGAGAGAGATTGGAGGGTGTGGTTACAGAGAGATCAGAGGGAAAGATTGGGCGGTGTGGCACAGAGAGCTCAGAGGGAGAGATTGGAGGGTGTGGTCACAGAGAGATCAGAGGGAGAGATTGGAGGGTGCGGTCACAGAGAGGTCAGAGGGAGAGATTGGTGGGATGTCACAGAGAGATCAGAGGGAGAGATTGGAGGCTGTGGTCACAGAGAGATCAGAGGGAGAGATTGGAGGGTGTGGTCACAGAGAGATCAGAGGGAAAGATTGGAGGGTGTGGCACAGAGAGCTCAGAGGGAGAGATTGGAGGGTGTGGTCACAGAGAGATCAGAGAGATTGGAGGGTGTGGTCACAGAGAGATCAGAGGGAGAGATTGGAGGGTGTGGTCACAGAGAGGTCAGAGAGAGAGATTGGAGGGTGTGGTCACAGAGAGATCAGAGGGAGAGATTGGTGGGTGTGGTCACAGAGAGATCAGAGGGAGAGATTGGTGGGTGTGGTCACAGAGAGATCAGAGGGAGAGATTGGAGGGTGTGGTCACAGAGAGATCAGAGGGAGAGATTGGTGGGTGTGGTCACAGAGAGATCAGAGGGAGAGATTGTAGGGTGTGGTCACAGAGAGCTCAGAGGGAGAGATTGGAGGGTGTGGTCACAGAGAGATCAGAGGGAGAGATTGGAGGGTGTGGTCACAGAGAGGTCAGAGGGAGAGATTGGTGGGATGTCACAGAGAGATCAGAGGGAGAGATTGGAGGGTGTGGTCACAGAGAGATCAGAGGGAGAGATTGGAGGGTGTGGTCACAGAGAGCTCAGAGGGAGAGATTGGAGGTTGTGGTCACACAGAGATCAGAGGGAGAGATTGGAGGGTGTGGTCACAGAGAGATCAGAGGGAGAGATTGGAGGGTGTGGTCACAGAGAGGTCAGAGGGAGAGATTGGTGGGATGTCACAGAGAGATCAGAGGGAAAGATTGGGGGGTGTGGCACAGAGAGCTCAGAGGGAGAGATTGGAGGGTGTGGTCACAGAGAGATCAGAGGGAGAGATTGGAGGGTGTGGTCACAGAGAGGTCAGAGGGAGAGATTGGTGGGATGTCACAGAGAGATCAGAGGGAGAGATTGGAGGCTGTGGTCACAGAGAGATCAGAGGGAGAGATTGGAGGGTGTGGTCACAGAGAGCTCAGAGGGAGAGATTGGAGGTTGTGGTCACACAGAGATCAGAGGGAGAGATTGGAGGGTGTGGTCACAGAGAGATCAGAGGGAGAGATTGGAGGGTGTGGTCACAGAGAGGTCAGAGGGAGAGATTGGTGGGATGTCACAGAGAGATCAGAGGGAAAGATTGGGGGGTGTGGCACAGAGAGCTCAGAGGGAGAGATTGGAGGGTGTGGTCACAGAGAGATCAGAGGGAGAGATTGGAGGGTGTGGTCACAGAGAGGTCAGAGGGAGAGATTGGTGGGATGTCACAGAGAGATCAGAGGGAGAGATTGGAGGCTGTGGTCACAGAGAGATCAGAGGGAGAGATTGGAGGCTGTGGTCACAGAGAGATCAGAGGGAGAGATTGGAGGGTGTGGTCACAGAGAGATCAGAGGGAAAGAGTGGAGGGTGTGGCACAGAGAGCTCAGAGCGAGAGATTGGAGGGTGTGGTCACAGAGAGATCAGAGAGATTGGAGGTTGTGGTCACAGAGAGATCAGAGGGAGAGATTGGAGGGTGTGGTCACAGAGTGCTCAGAGGGAGAGATTGGAGGGTGTGGTCACAGAGAGATCAGAGGGAGAGATTGGAGGCTGTGGTCACAGAGAGATCAGAGGGAGAGATTGCAGGGTCTGGTCACAGAGAGATCAGAGGGAAAGATTGGAGGGTCTGGTCACAGAGAGATCAGACGGAGAGATTGGAGGGTCTGGTCACAGAGAAATCAGAGAGAGAGATGGGAGGGTGTGGTCACAGAGAGATGAGAGAGAGAGATTGGTGGGTGTGGTCACAGAGATATCAGAGAGAGTGATTGGTGGGTGTGGTCACAGAGAGATCAGAGGGAGAGATTGGAGGGTGTGGTCACAGAGAGATCAGAGGGAGAGATTGGTGGGTGTGGTCACAGAGAGATCAGAGGGCGAGATTGGAGGGTGTGGTCACAGAGAGATCAGAGGGAGAGATTGGAGGCTGTGGTCACAGAGAGATCAGAGAGAGAGATTGGAGGGTGTGGTACAGAGAGCTCAGAGGGAGAGATTGGCGGGTGTGGTCACAGAGAGATCAGAGAGAGAGATTGGAGGGTGTGGTCAGAGAGAGATGAGAGAGAGAGATTGGTGGGTGTGGTCACAGAGATATCAGAGAGAGTGATTGGTGGGTGTGGTCACAGAGAGATCAGAGGGAGAGATTGGAGGGTGTGGTCACAGAGAGATCAGAGGGAGAGATTGGAGGGTGTGGTCACAGAGATATCAGAGGGAAAGATTGGAGGGTGTGGTCACAGAGAGATCAGAGAGAGAGATTGGAGGGTGTGGTCACAGAGAGATCAGAGGGAAAGATTGGCGGGTGTGGTCACAGAGAAATCAGAGAGAGAGATGGGAGGGTGTGGTCACAGAGAGATGAGAGAGAGAGATTGGTGGGTGTGGTCACAGAGATATCAGAGAGAGTGATTGGTGGGTGTGGTCACAGAGAGATCAGAGGGAGAGATTGGAGGGTGTGGTCACAGAGAGATCAGAGGGAGAGATTGGAGGGTGTGGTCACAGAGAGATCAGAGGGAAAGATTGGTGGGTGTGGTCACAGAGAGATCAGAGAGAGAGAGATTGGAGGATGTGGTCACAGAGAGATCAGAGGGAGAGATTGGTGGGTGTGGTCACAGAGAGATCAGAGGGAGAGATTGGAGGGTGTGGTCACAGAGAGATCAGAGGGAGAGATTGGAGGGTGTGGTCACAGAGAGGTCAGAGGGAGAGATTGGAGGGTGTGGTCACAGAGAGATCAGAGGGAGAGATTGGAGGGTGTGGTCACAGAGAGGTCAGAGGGAGAGATTGGTGGGATGTCACAGAGAGATCAGAGGGAGAGATTGGAGGGTGTGGTCACAGAGAGATCAGAGGGAGAGATTGGAGGGAGTGGTCACAGAGAGCTCAGAGGGAGAGATTGGAGGTTGTGGTCACAGAGAGATCAGAGGGAGAGATTGGAGGGTGTGGTCACAGAGAGATCAGAAGGAGAGATTGGAGGGTGTGGTCACAGAGAGGTCAGAGGGAGAGATTGGTGGGATGTCACAGAGAGATCAGAGGGAAAGATTGGAAGTTGTGGCACAGAGAGCTCAGAGGGAGAGATTGGAGGGTGTGGTCACAGAGAGAACAGAGGGAGAGATTGGAGGGTGTGGTCACAGAGAGGTCAGAGGGAGAGATTGGTGGGATGTCACAGAGAGATCAGAGGGAGAGATTGGAGGCTGTGGTCACAGAGAGATCAGAGGGAGAGATTGGAGGCTGTGTTCACAGAGAGATCAGAGGGAGAGATTGGAGGGTGTGGTCACAGAGAGATCAGAGGGAAAGAGTGGAGGGTGTGGCACAGAGAGCTCAGAGCGAGAGATTGGAGGGTGTGGTCACAGAGAGATCAGAGAGATTGGAGGTTGTGGTCACAGAGAGATCAGAGGGAGAGATTGGAGAGTGTGGTCACAGAGTGCTCAGAGGGAGAGATTGGAGGGTGTGGTCACAGAGAGATCAGAGGGAGAGATTGGAGGCTGTGGTCACAGAGAGATCAGAGGGAGAGATTGGAGGGTCTGGTCACAGAGAGATCAGAGGGAAAGATTGGAGGGTCTGGTCACAGAGAGATCAGAGGGAGAGATTGGAGGGTCTGGTCACAGAGAAATCAGAGAGAGAGATGGGAGGGTGTGGTCACAGAGATATCAGAGAGAGTGATTGGTGGGTGTGGTCACAGAGAGATCAGAGGGAGAGATTGGAGGGTGTGGTCACAGAGAGATCAGAGAGAGAGATGGGAGGGTGTGGTCACAGAGAGATGAGAGAGAGAGATTGGTGGGTGTGGTCACAGAGAGATCAGAGGGAGAGATTGGTGGGTGTGGTCACAGAGAGATCAGAGGGAGAGATTGGAGGATCTGGTCACAGACAGATCAGAGAGAGAGATGGGAGGGTGTGGTCACAGAGAGATCAGAGGGAGAGATTGGAGGGTGTGGTCACAGAGAGATCAGAGGGAGAGATTGGAGGGTCTGGTCACAGAGAGATCAGAGGGAGAGATTGGAGGGTGTGGTCACAGAGAGATGAGAGAGAGAGATTGGTGGGTGTGGTCACAGAGAGATCAGAGGGAGAGATTGGAGGGTGTGGTCACAGAGAGATCAGAGAGAGAGATTGGAGGGTGTGGTCACAGAGAGATCAGAGGGAGAGATTGGAGGGTGTGTTCACAGAGAGATCAGAGGGAGAGATTGGAGGGTGTGTTCACAGAGAGATCAGAGGGAGAGATTGGAGGGTGTGGTCACAGAGAGATCAGAGGGAAAGATTGGAGTGTGTGGTCACAGAGAGGTCAGAGGGAGAGATTGGTGGGATGTCACAGAGAGATCAGAGGGAGAGATTGGAGGGTGTGGTCACAGAGAGATCAGAGAGAGAGATTGGAGGGTGTGGTCACAGAGAGATCAGAGGGAAAGATTGGAGTGTGTGGTCACAGAGAGATCAGAGAGAGAGATTGGAGAGTGTGGTCACCGAGAGATCAGAGGGAGAGATTGGTGGGTGTGGTCACTGAGAGATCAGAGGGAGGGATTGGAGGGTGTGGTCACAGAGAGATCAGAGAGAGTGATTGCAGGGTGTGGTCACCGAGAGATCAGAGGGAGAGATTGGTGGGTGTGGTCACTGAGAGATCAGAGGGAGAGATTGGTGGGTGTGGTCACTGAGAGATCAGAGGGAGAGATTGGAGAGTGTGGTCACAGAGAGCTCAGAGGGAGAGATTGGAGGGTGTGGTCACTGAGAGATCAGAGGGAGAGATTGGAGAGTGTGGTCACAGAGAGCTCAGAGGGAGAGATTGGAGAGTGTGGTCACAGAGAGATCAGAGGGAAAGATTGGAGTGTGTGGTCACAGAGAGATCAGAGAGAGAGATTGGAGAGTGTGGTCACCGAGAGATCAGAGGGAGAGATTGGTGGGTGTGGTCACTGAGAGATCAGAGGGAGGGATTGGAGGGTGTGGTCACAGAGAGATCAGAGAGAGTGATTGCAGGGTGTGGTCACCGAGAGATCAGAGGGAGAGATTGGTGGGTGTGGTCACTGAGAGATCAGAGGGAGAGATTGGTGGGTGTGGTCACTGAGAGATCAGAGGGAGAGATTGGAGAGTGTGGTCACAGAGAGCTCAGAGGGAGAGATTGGAGGGTGTGGTCACTGAGAGATCAGAGGGAGAGATTGGAGAGTGTGGTCACAGAGAGCTCAGAGGGAGAGATTGGAGAGTGTGGTCACAGAGAGCTCAGAGGGAGAGATTGGAGGGTGTGGTCACAGAGAGATCAGAGAGAGTGATTGGTGGGTGTGGTCACAGAGAGATCAGAGGGAAAGATTGGAGGGTGTGGTCACAGAGAGATCAGAGAGAGTGATTGGAGGGTGTGGTCACATAGAGATCAGAGAGAGAGATTGGAGGGTGTGGTCACAGAGAGATCAGAGGGAGAGATTGGAGGGTGTGGTCACAGAGAGATCAGAGGGAGAGATTGGTGGGTGTGGTCACAGAGAGATCAGAGGGAGAGATTGGAGTGTGTGGTCACAGAGAGATCAGAGGGAAAGATTGGAGGGTGTAGTCACAGAGAGATCAGAGGAAGAGATTGGAGGGTGTGGCACAGAGAGATCAGAGAGAGAGATTGGAGGGTGTGGCACAGAGAGATCAGAGAGAGAGATTGGAGGGTGTGGTCACAGAGAGATCAGAGTGAGAGATTGGAGGGTGTGGTCACAGAGAGATCTGAGAGAGTGATTGGAGGGTGTGGTCACAGAGAGATCAGAGTGAGAGATTGGAGGGTGTGGTCACAGAGAGATCAGAGAGAGATTGGAGGGTGTGGTCACAGAGAGATCTGAGAGAGTGCTTGGAGGGTGTGGTCACAGAGAGGTCAGAGTGAGAGATTGGAGGGTGTGGTCACAGAGAGATCAGAGAGAGAGATTGGAGGGTGTGGTCACAGAGAGATCAGAGGGAAGGATTGGGGGGTGTGGCACAGAGAGCTCAGAGGGAGAGATTGGAGGGTGTGGTCACAGAGAGATCAGAGGGAGAGATTGGAGGGTGTGGTCACAGAGAGGTCAGAGGGAGAGATTGGTGGGATGTCACAGAGAGATCAGAGGGAGAGATTGGAGGCTGTGGTCACAGAGAGATCAGAGGGAGAGATTGGAGGCTGTGGTCACAGAGAGATCAGAGGGAGAGATTGGAGGGTGTGGTCACAGAGAGATCAGAGGGAAAGATTGGAGGGTGTGGCACAGAGAGCTCAGAGGGAGAGATTGGAGGGTGTGGTCACAGAGAGATCAGAGAGATTGGAGGGTGTGGTCACAGAGAGATCAGAGGGAGACATTGGAGGGTGTGGTCACAGAGAGGTCAGAGAGAGAGATTGGAGGGTGTGGTCACAGAGAGATCAGAGGGAGAGATTGGTGGGTGTGGTCACAGAGAGATCAGAGGGAGAGATTGGTGGGTGTGGTCACAGAGAGGTCGGAGGGAGAGATTGGTGGGATGTCACAGAGAGATCAGAGGGAGAGATTGGAGGGTGTGGTCACAGAGAGATCAGAGGGAGAGATTGGAGGGTGTGGTCACAGATAGCTCAGAGGGAGAGATTGGAGGTTGTGGTCACAGAGAGATCAGAGGGAGAGATTGGAGGGTGTGGTCACAGAGAGATCAGAGGGAGAGATTGGAGGGTGTGGTCACAGAGAGATCAGAGGGAGAGATTGGAGGCTGTGGTCACAGAGAGATCAGAGGGAGAGATTGGAGGGTCTGGTCACAGAGAGATCAGAGGGAAAGATTGGAGGGTCTGGTCACAGAGAGATCAGAGGGAGAGATTGGAGGGTCTGGTCACAGAGAAATCAGAGAGAGAGATGGGAGGGTGTGGTCACAGAGAGATGAGAGAGAGAGATTGGTGGGTGTGGTCACAGAGAGTTCAGAGGGAGAGATTGGAGGGTGTGGTCACAGAGAGATCAGAGGGAGAGATTGGAGGGTGTGGTCACAGAGAGATCAGAGGGAGAGATTGGAGGGTCTGGTCACAGACAGATCAGAGTGAGAGATGGGAGGGTGTGGTCACAGAGAGATCAGAGGGAGAGATTGGAGGGTGTAGTCACAGAGAGATCAGAGGGAGAGATTGGAGGGTGTGGTCACAGAGAGATGAGAGAGAGAGATTGGTGGGTGTGGTCACAGAGAGATCAGAGGGAGAGATTGGAGGGAGTGGTCACAGAGAGATCAGAGAGAGAGATTGGAGGGTGTGGTCACAGAGAGATCAGAGGGAGAGATTGGAGGGTGTGGTCACAGAGAGGTCAGAGAGAGAGATTGGAGGGTGTAGTCACAGAGAGATCAGAGGGAGAGATTGGAGGGTGTGGTCACAGAGAGATGAGAGAGAGAGATTGGTGGGTGTGGTCACAGAGAGATCAGAGGGAGAGATTGGAGGGTGTGGTCACAGAGAGATCAGAGGGAGAGATTGGAGGGTGTGGTCACAGAGAGATCAGAGGGAGAGATTGGAGGGTGTGGTCACAGAGAGATCAGAGGGAGAGATTGGAGGGTGTGGTCACAGAGAGATCAGAGGGAGAGATTGGAGGGTGTAGTCACAGAGAGATCAGAGGGAAAGATTGGAGGGTGTAGTCACAGAGAGATCAGAGAGAGAGATTGGAGGGTGTGGTCACAGAGAGATCAGAGGGAGAGATTGGAGGGTGTGGTCACAGAGAGATCAGAGGGAGAGATTGGAGGGTCTGGTCACAGAGAGATCAGAGGGAAAGATTGGAGGGTGTGGTCATAGAGAAATCAGAGGGAGAGATTGGAGGGTGTGGTCACAGAGAGGTCAGAGGGAGAGATTGGAGGGTCTGGTCACAGAGAGATCAGAGGGAGAGATTGGAGGGTCTGGTCACAGAGAGATCAGAGAGAGAGATGGGAGGCAGGTCAGGGAGTGATCCAAAGAAGAGTTTGGAAGGGGTCAGGGACAGATCGAAGGGAGAGATTAGAGGGAGACTGGAGGGAGAGATTCGAAGGAGGTTTAGGGGAGACTGGAGGGAGAGATTGGAGGGAGGTTGGAGTGAGATTGGAGGGAGAGATCAGAGGGAGGATAGGGGTGAAATTCAAAGGAGAGATTGGAGGGAGCAATCGGAGGGAGAGATCATTGTATTGATTGCCAGTAGCTGTTGTCTTTCAAAAGTATAAGCATGACCGACAAACCCGTGTTGAAGTCTTTTCAAGCCAAGCTGGATAAGAATGTTAAAATAAAGGTCTTACAGGTCCTGCTTGCAGAATGAGGATATAGTTAAGTTTATTCAGGAACAGGTTAATGAAAGGAAGTTGAATGTAGATCGAGCCTTCAAGCTTATCTCTTACGTGGCATCATATCGCGCACAGACTGATGACCAGTTAGTCCAGAAAAAGGACAAATTAGTCCAGGACCAAAGGGGTCAGATTGATACATTACAGCAACAGCTGGTGAGTACATCAGCAGTAATGCAGCAGCAGAGTGTGACTGCTGTACAGGCAGAGAGTGCTATGCAGTCCCTTGAAAATACTAAGCGAGAATAAAAAAACTCAGCCAGCAGTTCGAAGACTCACGTGGTGCTCTGAGGGAAGCCCTTCAGCAGACCCACTGGGAGACAGATCACTGACAGTGCCATCTTAAAATCAGGAAGTTAGAGAGTAAGTTGGGGAAACAGCGAGCACATGTGTCTGCTGTCACCCTATAAAGAAACACAACACAACACAGAGCCCCTATATGATCCAGAATATGCTGATTCCTCAGAGGTAGAGTGGGGTTCATTCAGGGAGAAAATCTCCAAGGACCACTTGGGTGAAGACCTGTGGGATCTCCTCCCCCTAATCTTCCTGTTAATGTGGTTTTGAAGATTTTAAATCAAGCGGGACAGCAGACAGGAACTAACTCCCGATCCCAGCCCCTGAGCCCAAGTGATTTCCAAGCCTGGGTCCATGAGATAGGCACTGTTGAAATGGGGACTTAGTGTGAATTGAGAATTTTGGAACTTGAAATAGATTGCCCATGAGGAAGAATGGATAAAAGGAAAAGAAATGATGATAGCCCACCGTAAAGGTTAGGACGGTGTGTGAGCGACCGGATTGGTCGTGATAAGAAGTTCAAGTTGAAACTGTCACTGCTCAGCTATCCAGCTCAGCTCCTGTGTCGAGACATTTAAACCAAGAGTAACTCCTGTCTGTGTGATTCTGTATGTGTGTGTGCTCAGTGTCCTGTATCACTGAAATGTAGATTAATTAACCCTCTTTAGTCCAGTTTTGCATGCTGTTTTCAAGTTATTGCTTGTTTAATGTGTGTACTGCATACATTTGTATCAATGTTGGGTTAAACAAGAAAAGGATAAGTTCTGTTGAAATGAAGGAGAACGGAAGATGTGAAGTTGTCGTGTTCTGTCCCTTTAAGAATCTCCCTGTGACTGAAAGCCCTGCTTAACAGGCTGCAAAAGGTTTGCTGGGTGATTTTCTTTTTGGGCTATTAATGTTGAATGCTTCCTTTTGGTTTGTGGAATTAAATCTTTAGTTATTGCAGCATTTATAAAAGGTACCTGAAGAAAGAAGACAAGTGATGTAATTTATTTTCTTCTTTTCCCTTTTAAAGGAAAAGTATGTGTTTATTCTGTTCTGTGTTTAGTTGATAAGTAGGTTCAAGTTATTAAAGTTGAAAAGACCCAGAGTGGCTGCAGTGTATGTGAGAGGAAGCTTCCGAATTTCTGAATGAAAGACCTTTTCTCAGTTTGGGTTTGTGCGCGATTCTTTTGTTTGAATGTTTTTTGTGTGTCCTCGTCACTGCAGTGAACTGAAAGCTGTTTAACCCTTTCTGGTCTGGAGTGCAACTTGTTTTAAATTGTCTGTTTCATGTGTGTGTGCATTTGTAATAATTATTTTTTAATTATCCATAGAACTCGCAATCTGCGATAGATTTGGCACTTTGTGTTAAATATGAGAATTATAAGCAGTCTAAAGGGATGGGGAATTAATAAAGTAAACCATTTTAAGTTGTGAAATTCATTGGTGCTCACAGTGACATTCTAGTTATGATGATTAAAACGTGAGAATTTTATTCCGATACAAATCCACACATGTTAGAATGGGATGGTTTTAATGTTAGACAGTGTAAATTGCATTTTGGGTTGTTTGAAGCGTTTATGATTAATAATAAATAAAAGCAAAATACTGCGGATGCTGGAAATCTGAAATAAAAACAGAACGTGCTGGAAATACTCAGCAGGTCTGGCAGCATCTATGGAGAGAGAAGCAGAGTTCATGGTTTCAGGTCAGTGACCTTTCATCAGATAATGAATGTCGAGTTGTTCTTGGGTTAGAGACATTTTCACAAAAGTTAAAAGTTTCTTTTTGGGAATCATTGGAGTTCTTGCTCTGAAATAGTTGTGAAAAGGAATTCAGTAAAAGTTTAAAAAGCCTTTGTTCAGAAGAAAACAGGTTGAATTGGTTTGTCTAATCATCAAATGCATTTGTTTCTAGATTTAAAAAAAGAGAGGGCTTGGAATGTTGGAGCAAATAAAGTGAGCATAACGTTCTGAAATCTGAGCAAGTTTTAGGGGGAAAGAAAAGATATCACAAGAGTTTGAAATAAAAGAACAGTCTCATAGGAAAAATTCAGGTATTTACTTTGTGAAAAAAAACCCAGTTCAAACTAGCCAAAGCACATGGCAATGCCTTTGTTATTTTCTTTTTTTTTGAAAGGAGGGTGATGATAACATCAAGGGTCCATCTGCGAGTTTTTGTTCAAAGCAGCAGAGAGTTAACCCCCTCCGCCAGCAGCTTAGCTCACTGCACAACCTTTAGTTCATTGAAGATTTATATGCAGTATATGGGCATTATGAAATTTTAAGTTGATAAATTAACAAATATGATTCGACATCATAACCCATTGGGATCCTAACCAGAACCAAATGGATTCTCTGTTTTTGTTAAAGAGGTGATGCTGGTACAGCAAGAACAGCAAGAAATCATAGAATGAACAAGAAATGTGAAGGTCGCCTCTAAACACATGCAAGCACTTTTGTCTGACATAAAAGCACCATTTAAAACCACCAAGCCTGGGGATAATTATTTCTAAAATAGGAATTGATAAAACAAATTGGGATAAACAAAATTTTAATTTTCAAAAAATAAACTACACTTATGCCTGCTGGTAAACTGTTACTGGGTAAGGTGTTGTGTAGGTGAGGGCTACCACGACAGTGAGATAGTGATTAAGGGTCTGTCTGATGCCTGTTTTAAAGACAGGTGGGTAATGGACTGTCGAGGTTCTCCAGGGCTCAGAAATAAAAGAGAATTATAATTAATGAGAATTCGAAATAAAAATCTGGCTGGTGCGAGAGCTAATAAAGGAATGTCAGGGACAAAAAAATGGCAGAATCAGAATTCAAACTGTCAAATTAATGTGCATAATTTCCAGGAAGTCCAGAATTTTCCAGTAAGAGTTAGGAAAGTGTAGTTAAGAATTATAAATTGATAGCTTTCCCTTGGAGATTTGTGTCCTTGCCTACGTTGTTTTTTAAGAGAACTGATTGACATTCTGGCCACTAGCCAAAGCATTCAGACCATGCAGGGGGAGATGAACAAGGCTCTCGAGACACCTTCCCACCACCTCCCCTTTTTCATCTTGTGTTAAGATCACCAGAGAGTCAGGAATTTATTTATTTATTCAGAGATACAGCACTGAAACAGGCCCTTGGGCACACCGAGTCTGTGCCGACCAACAACCACCCATTTATACTAATCTTACATTAACCCTATATTCTCTACCACATCCCCACCATTCTCCTACCACCGACCTACACAAGGGGCAATTTACAATAGCCAATTTACTAATCAACCTGCAAGTCTTTGGCTGTGGGAAGAAACCGGAGCACCCGGCGGAAACCCACACAGACACAAGGAGAACTTGCAAACTCCGCACAGGCAGTACCCAGAACTGAACCCGGGTCGCTGGAGCTGTGAGGCTGGACTGTGGTGCTAACCACTGCGCCACTGTGCCACCCATGTGTGACATGATATTGGGACACTGGTGTAAGTGTGCAAATGTGATGTGTTACGAGTAAACTAACATGCAGAATGCACAATGCAATGCACTGAAGAACAGGTCTCAGACAGGTTCACCTACTCCACAGGGAATGTTTAACGTGGCCAATAGAGTGAAACATGTTTTAAATTGTCAAGGCATTGTCACATATTCCATAGAGTAACTGACTTTAAAACAATTAGAATAGAATTAAACACACTGGAAATGGGCAGAAGTAGTAAGATGAAAGTTCAGAGAGACAGTTGAAGGGCTAGGAATGATCCACATGATGGATATGGTAAAGAGAGAGCTGGAGAATCATTCAAGTCCATGCCTGATCTGTTACTTGAAACAAAAGTACTGAGAACAGGACAATCATTTAGAATTAACAAGCTTCAGCAAAAGAATAAAGTATTGATCTTGGGAATCTTGAATTACTGCAACAGTTGTTAAGGAACAGATAATAATGAGGAATCACATTGTTAGATACAAAAATCCACCTATTTATATCTCCCTGGTCAATAAAACCACCTGGGTTGCCCCTGACTTGTCTGGGTGTCTCCAGTCAGAGGATGCCTTTGTTTGCCCATATGATATTGTAGAAAACTCTGCTCCAGCATGTGGATTAACCTGGAACAAAGACCCCCTCAACTGTACAATGGAAATAGTGAGTGGAGAGGAGTTTCCCAATCACTCTGTCTACCAAGGTGAGGGAAGTTATTGTGTTGTTACTACCCACACAGAGTATACATATGGCAGTTTAATGTGTCAAATAAATAAGGGAGAATTTTGTTTTAGTCCCTCTCTAAGGGCTCAGATAGTAAACAAGGTCCGATTCAGTATAAGGAATAATCAGCAAATAAATATCACTGTTAAAGATGACCTCAAGGAGCAGTTATATCAATATGTCAGTAGATTTGTTTATGGCATTCCCCCTTTTCCTGAACATCTGACTGAGCTATTGCAAAGACTCAATACATCCAACAAACACTTTTATGTCCTGCAACAATAAAATGAGGAAATTAAAAAGGAAATCCCTGAGATAGGGGATGAGAGTCACTGGTGTGACATTGAAATACCCCCTTGGATCAGGATTATTTCCCATGACTTTGTCATCATTCAATAGGCGATAATTCTGATTTTGGTGTGTGCGTTAAGACAAATCATGGGGATGATAAAGAAAATGAGAATTAGACAGGAGACCATGAAAGAATATGCCCCACTTAAGGGTAATGTATGAGGGATCAATGCCATCTGGTATTTTACCCTCACAGTGGGCACTGTAGGAACTAAGGGGTTAACTGCCATGTTTAATCTGTTGGATGAATCTGTGCGAGTTGTGGCCTGATACAATTCACATGAGGTGCTAAGTTTTAAAGGAGAATAATTTGAAATGATATTGTGGTTATGTTCAGGAATAGTTATACTTTGTATATGTATCAATGTATTATATTAGAATTAAGTTATGGACCTCATGTTTGGAATCATGTTCTGTGAAATGTATATTTGTACGCTGTATTGGAGAGATGGTGGAAGACGGTTTAACTGTAACAACAATAGCAGAAGTAACTTTGCTATGAGGCAGGATGTTTTGATAAGTACCTTACTGCATTTCAATTAAGACAGGCTCAGGGTCACAATAATTGATAGACTTGTCGGCCTCATGATGGAAATGTAAGTAAAGGTGTTCGGAGACTATTCATGACTGGAATGTTGATGGGGATAGCAAACATTCCCCATTGTGTGACAATGACTTAGGCCATCAAGCTATCTTCAGAGACAATGTATGAAAGGTGAGGCCATACCTGATCAATCGAAAGGGTTCAGGTGGAATGTAACCTAATATGGAATGAAGGAACCGTCGGAGGATCAGGGTGCGGGTATAAATGAAAGGTGCTGAGAGACATCAGCACACACAGATTTGAGAAGAGACCATCCTGCAGTCAACAGAACACCTCAAGAGAGAAGACTTCACCACAACAGCTCGGGACGCCAAACTGAGGGCACTCTGCTGTTTAACTACTGCCATTGGTTTAGAATTGTTTGCAAATCCTTGCTGTGCTTAATGAACTCACTATCTTGACTTAAGAATACAGAGAAAGAACCTGGTTGGTTAAAAGCGAGTTACATCCAGCACAAACACACAAAAATCATACAGAGGTCCCTCTTCTTCTTCTTTTTCTTATTTGGCCTCTTTGTTTTGAGAGACAATGGGTAAGTGCCTGGAGGTGGTCAGTGGTTTGTGAAGCAACGCCTGGTGTGGCTATAAAGGCCAATTCTAGAGTGACAGACTCTTCCACAGGCGCTGCAGATAAAATTGGTTGTCGGGGCTGTTGCACAGTTGGCTCTCCCCTTGCGTTTTTCTTTTTTCCTGCCAATTGCTAAGTCTCTTCGACTCGCCACTCTTTAGCCCCGCCTTTATGGCTGTCTGCCAGCTCTGGCGATCACGGGTAACTGACTCCCACAACTTGTAATCAATGTCACAATACTTCATGTCGCGTTTTGAGACGTCTTTAAAGCGGAGACATGGACGGCCGGCGGGTCTGATACCAGTGGCGAGCTTGCTGTACAATGTGTCTTTGGGGATCCTGCCATCTTCCATGTGGCTCACATGGCCAAGCCATCTCAAGCGCCGCTGGCTCAGTAGGGTGTATATGCTGGGCATGTTGGCCGTCTCGAGGACTTCTGTGTTGGAGATACGGTCCTGCCACCTGATGCCAAGGATACTCTGGAGGCAGCGAAGATGGAATGAATTGAGACGTCGCTCTTGGCTGACATACGTTGTCCAGGCCTCGCTGCCGTAGAGCAAGGTACTGAGGACACAGGCTTCATACACTCGGACTTTTGTGTTCCATGTCAGTGCGCCATTTTCCCACAATCTCTTGGCCAGTCTGGACATAGCAGTGGAAGCCTTTCCCATGCGCTTGTTGATTTCTGCATCGAGAGACAGGTTACTGGTGATAGTTGAGCCTAGGTAGGTAAACTCTTGAACCACTTCCAGAGCGTGGTCATCGATATTGATGGATGGAGCATTTCTGACATCCTGTCCCATGATGTTCATTTTCTTGAGGCTGATGTTTAGGCCAAATTTGTTGCAGGCAGCCGTAATCCTGTCGATGAGACTCTGCAGACACACTTCATTGTGGGATGTTAATGCAGCATCGTCAGCAAAGAGGAGTTCCCTGATGAGGACTTTCCGTACTTTGGTCTTCGCTCTTAGACGGGCAAGGTTGAACAACCTGCCACCTGATCTTGTGTGGAGGAAAATTCCTTCTTCTGAAGATTTGAATGCATGTGAGAGCAGCAGGGAGAAGAAGATCCCAAACAGTGTAAGTGCGAAAACACAGCCCTGTTTCACGCCACTCAGGATAGGAAAGGGGTCTGATGAGGCGCTGCTGTGTTGAATTGTGCCTTTCATATTGTCATGGAATGAGGTGATGATACTTAGTAGCTTTGGTGGACATCCAATCTTTTCTAGTAGTCTGAAGAGACCACGTCTGCTGACGAGGTCAAAGGCTTTGGTGAGATCTATGAAAGCAACGTAGAGGGGCATCTGTTGTTCACGGCATTTCTCCTGCAGCTGGCGAAGGGAGAACATCATGTCAGTGGTAGATCTCTCTGCTCGAAAGCCACACTGTGCCTCAGGGTAGATGCGCTCAGACAGCTTCTGGAGTCTGTTTAAAGCAACTCGAGCGAAGACCTTCCCCACTATGCTGAGCAGGGAGATTCCACGGTAGTTGTTGCAGTCACCGCGGTCACCCTTGTTCTAATAGAGGGTGATGATGTTGGCATTGCGCATGTCCTGTGGTACTGCTCCCTCATCCCAACACAGGCAAAGCAGTTCGTAGAGTGCTGAAAGTATAGCAGGCTTGGCACTCTTGATTATTTCAGGTGTAATGCCGTCCTTCCCAGGGGCTTTTCCACTGGCTAGAGAATCAATGGCATCACTGAGTTCCGATTTTGTTGGCTTTTCGTCCAGCTCGTGCTTCTCTTACCCTCCTATAATATCAGGAAATTTTACATCAAACACTAAGTGATTGTTGGCACTATCCATTTTCCAGTAGGTGTCATTGTCCATGGATCTATATTCAGAATGAGTCAGTGTCTGTATCTCTATCAGGGAAGTGTTCGGTAACTGACGTGACCTTCTTGCTCAGGTTTAAGGAAGGAGAAGGTTAAATAAACTTGTTAAACTGACTCTCCCTCAGAGATACAATCATCTGTGACAATCAATCCATTTAACTGCTTCCAAACTGCTTTTGTTCAGAAATATTTGCCCAGGTTTGGAAAGTGCAGGGTAAGTAAGGTCATTAAATTGATGTTCACGGGGAGGTTGATATCATAATGAGGACATCTAGCAATCACTATTAATGTCAACAGTTATTCCAACTCCAGACTCATTTCCTTGTCCATATGCTTGTGAAATCCTCAAAACGCTTCCCTTTCCTTCATTATCCTCTCGCTCTTAATATATTGAAAAAAATCTTTGTTTTTTCCTTGGTTTTCCTGCCAATAATTTTTCATGTCCTCTCTTTTCTTTCCTAGTTTCCTTTTTTACTTCACCCCTGCACTTTCTAGACTCCTCTACGCTTTCTAAAGTATTAAGTTTTTTGTGGCTGTTATAAGCTTTCTTTTTCTGCTTAATCTTACTCTGTCTGCTTCTAGATAATCAGGGGGCTCTAGATTTGGCCGTGCCACCCTTTATCTTTGTGGGGACACATCTACACTGTGCCTGTAGAATCTCGCTTTTGAATGCCTCGCACTGGTTTGCCATTGATTTTCCTTCAAGTAGCTGTATCCAGTCCACTTTCGCCAGATCACCTCAGTTTTGTAAAATTTGCTTTACCCCAATTTAGAACTTTTTACTCCTGTTTTATCTTTGTCCTTTTCCATGATTATGCTTAAACTAAGTGTATTATGGTCACTATCTCCAAAATGGTCACCCACTGGTACTTCATCCACTTGCCCAGCTATTACTGAAGACTAAATCTAGAATTACGCCCCCTCTCGTGCTTGTTACGTATTGGCTACAAAAGTTCTCTTGAATCAGTTCAAGAATTTTGTGCCCTCAGTGCCCTTCACATTGTTTTTATCCCAGTTGATATTCAGGTAGTTGAAATTCCCACTATTATTGCCCTATTGTTTTTGCACTCAGAAATTTGCCTATATATTTGCCACTCGGCCGAGCTGTCCTGCCATGCCTGAGATTTACGAACTAATTATCGCTAGCATAATAAGTGTAATAAATAGAATAACTTACCAGTTACTCGCCAATTAGCTTCTTCCCCTGTACTGTGGAGGCTGAAAAAACAGAAAAGAAAAGCAAGAGACTAGAGAGCTTAGAGAGCGGAAAACAGCGAGAGTGGAGCCGGAGAATAAAGAGAGCGGGAGAGAGAACGAGAGTTCACTCAGAGAGTGGGAAACACGAGAGTGGAGCCGGAGCATAAAGAGACCGGGAGAGAGAACGAGAGTTCACTCAGAGAGTGGGAAATAGCGAGAGCGGAGCCGGAGCAGTAAGAGACCGGGAGAGAGAGCGAGAGTTCACACAGAGAGCAGGAAACAGATAGAGTGGAGCCGGAGCATAAAGAGACCGGGAGAGAGAACGAGAGTTCACTCAGAGAGTGGGAAATAGCGAGAGCGGAGCCGGAGCAGTAAGAGACCGGGAGAGAGAGCGAGAGTTCACTCAGAGAGTGGGAAACAGCGAGAGCGGAGCCGGAGCAGTAAGAGACCGGGAGAGAGAGCAAGAGTTCACTCAGAGAGCAGGAAACAGATAGAGTGGAGCCGGAGCATAAAGAGACCGGGAGAGAGAGTGAGAGTTCACTCAGCGAGTGGGAAACACGAGAGTGGAGCCGGAGCACAAAGAGAGTGGGAGGGAGAGTGAGAGTTCACTCGGCGAGTGGGAAACAGCGAGAGCAGAGCCGGATCAGAAAGAGACCGGGAGAGAGAGCAAGAGTTCACTCAGCGAGTGGGAAACAGCGAGAGCGGAGCCGGAGCAGAAAGAGACCGGGAGAGAGAACGAGAGCTCAATCAGAGAGTGGGAAACACGAGATTGGAGCCGGAGCATAAAGAGAGTGGGAGAGGGAGCGAGAGTTCAAGGGTAGGCGGTGGCGTAGTGGTATTATCTCTGGACTAGTAATCAGAAACCCATGGTATTTCTCTGGGGACATGGGTTCGAATCCCACCACAGCAGAAGGTGGAATGTTAATTTAATTAAAAAATCTGGAATTAAAAGCTAGTCTAATGATGGCCATGAAACCATTGTCAATTGTTGTAAAAACCCATCTGGTTCACTCATGTCCTTTAGGGAAGGAAATCTGCTGTCTTTACCTGGTCTGGCCTACATGTGACTGCAGACCCACAGCAATGTGGTTAACTCTTACATGCCCTCTGAAATGGCCTAGCAAGACACTCAGTTGTACCTAACCGCTACGAAGTCAATAAAAAGGAATGAAACCGGACGGACCACCCGGCATCGACCAAGGCACCGGAAACGACAACGGCAAACCCAGCCCTGTCGACCCTGCAAAGTCCTCCTTACTAACATCTGGGGGCTTGTGCCAAAGTTGGGAGAGCTGTCCCACAGACTAGTCAAGCAACAGCCTGACATAGTCATACTCACGGAATCATACCTTACAGACAATGTCCCAGACACTGCCATCACCATCCCCGGGTATGTCCTGTCCCATCGGCAGGACAGATCCAGCAGAGGTGGCGGGACAGTGGTATACAGTCAGGAGGGAATTGTCCTGGGAGTCCTTAACATCGACTCCGGATCCCATGAAGTCTCATGGCATCAGGTCAAACATGGACAAGGTAACCTCCGACAGATTACCACCTACCGCCCTCCCTCAGCTGATGACTCAGTACTCCACCATGTTGAACACCATTTGGAGTAAGCACTGTGGGTGGCAAGGGCACAAAATGTACTCTGGGTGGGGGACTTCAATGTCCATCACCGAGAGTGGCTCGGTAACACCACTACTGACCGAGCTGGCCGACACCCTGGGCCACTCCTCTATTACCTCCGACACCTCGTCCCCTTCCCATGGCACCTTCCCCTGCATTCGCAGGAGGTGTAATACCTGCCCATTCACCTCCTCTCTCCTCATTATTCAAGGCCCAAAATACGCCTTTCGGGTGATGCAGCTTGTACTTCTTTCAATGTAGTATACTGTATTCACTGCTCACAATGTAGTCTTCACTATACTGGGGAGACCAAATGCAGACTGGGTGACGGCTTTGCAGAACACCTCCGCTCAGTCCAAAAGCATGACCCTGAGCTTCCGGTTGCTGGGCATTTCAACACACACCCCCTGCTCTCATGTCTATATATCTGTCCTGGGCTTGCTGCAGTGTTCCAGTGAACATCAATGCAAGCTCGAGAAACAGCATTTCATTTACCGATTAGGCACGCTACAGCCTGCCGGACTGAACATTGAGTTCAATAATTTCAGAGCATGACGGGCCCCACTTTTTATTTTCAGCTATTTTCTTTCTTTTTATTTGTTTATTTTATTTAATTTTGTTTCATAATTCATTTTTTTTTACCATGTGCCTACCCACTTATTTTTGTCATGTTTGTGCTTTGGGCCAGGTTGTTCTATGTTTCTGTCAATTAACACTCTCTCTCTAGTAACGTTATGTCTTTCACCACACTATTAACATACTGTTTGCCTTTGTTCCATAACAAGTGGTAGAAGTGTCAGTGGGAGGACATTACGGTGATAGTGACCATAACTCTGTACGATTTAAGGTAGTTATGGAAAATGGCAAAGATGGACCGGAAATAAAGGTACTGAATTGGGGGAAGGCCGATTTCAATATGATAAAACAGGATCTGGCCAAAGTGGACTGGGAGCAGCTACTTGTAGGAAAGTCTACATCAGACCAGTGGGAATCAGTCAAAAAGGAAATAGTGAGAGTTCAGGGCCAACATGTTCCAGTAAAGGTGAAGGGTAGGACCAACAGGTCCAGGGAACCATGGATGTCAAGGGGGAAAGAGGATTGGATGAGAAAAAAAAGGAGGCTTATGGCAAATTCAGAGGGTGGAAAACAGCAGAGGCCCCTGAGGAGTTTAGAAAGTGTAGAGGCGTACTTAAAAAAGTAATTAGGAGAGGGGGCATGAAAAAACACTGGTGTGCAAGATAAAGGAAAATCCTAAGGTGTTTTATAAGTACATTAAGGGCAAGAGGATAACCAGGGAAAGAGTAGGGCCCATTACAAAGTGGCAATTTGTATGTGGAGCTGGAGAACATAGGTGAGGCTTTGAATGATTACTTTTCATCTGTGTTCACTATGGAGAAGGATGATGTAAGTGGAGGAGGATTTGATATACTTGAACAAATTAGCACTGAAAGGGAGGAGGTATTAGTGGTTTTAGCGGGCTTAAAAGTGGATAAATCCCCAGGACCAGATGAGATGTATACCAGGCTGCTATGTGAGGCAAGGGAGGAGATTTCGGAGGCTCTGACACAAATTTTCAAATCCTCTCTAGCCACAGGAGAGTTGCCAGAGGACTGGAGGACAGTGAATGTGGTATCATTATTCAAGAAAGGTAGTAGGGATAAACCAGGTAATTACAGGCCAGTGAGTCTAACATCAGTGGTAGGGAAACTATTGGAAAATATTCTGAGGGACAGGATTAATCTCCACTTGGAGAGGCAGGAATTAATCAAGAATAGTCAGCACGGCTTTGTCGGGGAGATCATGTCTAAGAAATCTGACTGAATTTTTCGAGGAGGTGATTAGATGTGTAGATAAGGGTAAAGTAGTTGATGTAGTATACGTGGACTTCAGTAAGGCTTTTGATAAGGTCCCGCATGGGAGATTATTCAAGAAGATAAGAGCCCATGGGATCCAGGGCAATTTGGCAAACTGGATCCAAAATTGACTCCGTGCAGGAGGCAGAGGGTGTTGGTGGATTGGTGTTTTGTGATTGGAAGCCTGTGACCAGTTATGTACCGCAGGGATCGTGCTATTTGTGCTGTTTGTCGTGTACATTAATGATTTAGACATGAATATAGGAGGTATGATCAGTAAGTTCGCAGATGACACTAAAATTGGTGGTGTCGTAAATAGTGAGGAGGAAAGTCTTAGATTACAGGATGATATAGATGGGCCGGTAAGATGGGCAGAGCAGTGGCAAATGGAATTTAATCCTGAGAAGTGCGAGGTGATGCATTTTGGGAGGACTAACAAGTCATGGGAATATACAATGGATGCTAGGTCCCTAGGAAGTACAGAGGGTCAGAGGGACCTTGGTGTACTTGTCCATAGATCACTGAACGCAACAGCACAGGTAGATAAGGTAATAAGGGATACTTGCATTATTTGGCCAAGGCATCGAATAGAAGAGCAGGGAGGTTATGATGGAGCTGTATAAAATGCTAGTCAGGCCACAGCTGGAGTACTGTGTACAGTTCTGGTCACCACACTATATGAAGGATGTGATTGAACTGGAGAGGGTGCAGCTGAGATTCACTAGGATTGTAAGAGGTTCCGTTCCCGTACCCCCTTACTACAGTTCTTGGACTTTGGGAATTACAAGAACAAAATCGCACACAACACAGGGTTAGGCTGAACCACAAATTTGTTTATTTAAAAAAACAAAAACCCTCCTAACACCCTGTTATAAAGACTTCTAAACTAATTTAAAGGACACCATACGACACCTTGATTGGTTAGTCAGATTTAAATCCCTCCACGATTTCACCCTCAGCGCTCACCCAAACACACAGGTCACCATGATTTATAAAATAAACCTTTTAGAAAAACAAACACAGGCAAAATTCCACGTTTCTGCCCCAAATTCACTCAATTCAAAACCCAAACCCTCCCAGGATTTGGTTGCTACACTTAAAATTGTTTTAAAACTCTCAGCCTCAAATACCCCTTGGATTTGGCTGATAATTTATAATCCTCACATCTCCTGAAGCCATCCTGCTGGATGGTCAGCACTTAGCACCTTTTAATCCTTTTCCTCTGTTACCTGCCTGGTCCAGACAGATCCATTTAGTGCTGATGTGATTTCCCTGACCGAGAACAATGAACTCCACCAAGGTGAGGTAATCCAGGCTCCAAAGCTAATATCCATAAAAGAGGTTTCTCTCCTGTCTTGACAGGAGTGAATGCTGTGCTCTGGGGTCGGCTAGTTGTAACAATGGCTTTCACAATCACTTAACATGATGGCAGTTCTCTTGTGTCACTGTTATAATAATGTCCCAAATTCCAGTCCTTTCACAGTATCAGTTCTGTTGTGATGTTGGAATGTTTGTAAATTGACCCACAGGAATGCAGCCTGCCTCTGTGTGCTTTGCGCTGAGGTTTGGCTCTTTGGCTCACAGTACTAGTGTCCAAGGGGGTTGGGATACCTTCCCCATACTGTACAAAGTCCAGTTGAGGGGGAGGCATTTCGATCCCACAGTTCGGACACAGGCCACATTTTGTGGCCCAGGTCTGACTTTTGTACGCCGTGGCAGAGTGTCTGATCAAAGTTAACAGGTCCTTGATGGCACTCCTTCGCTTTGGTAGAGGAGTATCTCAGGGATGTCCCATGTCCAGCCAATTATCTCCCATCTGTGTGGAGCCATTCCTGTGCCTGCTTCGCAGTAGATTGACAGGTTTGGCTCTGAGCAGGCCGCGCATGTGGGTCGTCCTCTCAGCTTACGTCGAAGATGTGCTCCTCGCGGTCACAAATCCCATTGACTTGCGGAGGATGCACGACTGACATCAGACTTTTTATGCCTCATCCTCTGTGAGGATCAAATGGGGAAAATGTTCAGGTCTCCTGGTGGGTCAGTGGCGGGTGGAGCCCCTGCTGGAGGAGTTAATGAGTTTTGCATGGAGACCACGCACTTCCTCTATTTGGGAGTCCACCTTAGCCCCACTGAGGAATCCTGGCTGGCAAACTGGGAGGAGTTGGAAGCGACAGCCATTACTGGGTTAGGGCTCTGGACAGGACTGCTCTGAATGCTTTCCTACAGGGGACGAGCACTGGTCATAAACCAGCTGGTGGCCTCAATGTTGTGATACTGATTGGTCACTTTGGTCCTGTGCCCTGCATTGCCACCAAGATTCAGAAGAAGCTCGTCAATTTCTTCTGGAGCAAGAGAAAACTCTGGGTATCTGCCGCGGTCCTGTGTCTCCCGATTGCGGAGGGCGGCCAGTCGCTGGTGTGCGTCCGCACCCAGACTGCGACTCTCCACCTTCAGACCCCGCAGAGATACCTGTATGTCGAGTGTCCTCCCAGATAGTATGCACTGGTCTTGTTTTTTTTCTGCCAGGGGCACTGCCTTCAAGACAACACACAGCTCTCGGTGGGGAATGTTAGCTCCGCCTCCCTGAGGGAGTTGCCTGTCTTTTACTGCGATCTATTCAGAGTCTGGAACATGGTCACCTCCAGTCGGGGCACCCACCCGCTGGCAGAGGAACGGGCCTTGGCTGTCGGGTCAGCCAGCTCTGGGGATGGACCGACGGGTGGAGGGGTAGCTGAAGCCCCCGGCACACCCCTCACTGTGGGTGACATGGGGGCTCGGGAGTATGGAGCACTCCCAGCCGAGCTGACCCCCGCTCAGCCAGAACTGCTCATCGGTCCGGGGCACCGAAACCCTCCTCGGGAGCCTGTCCCGCACAACCTGAGCCACCTCTCGAAAATGCCCTCTGTGCCATTCCACACCACGCGGAGGGGTTTCCTGTACGGGCTGCTCCTGCTCACTCTCCACTTCCTCACCCTCGTCTGCCACCTGGACATGCTTTTGCGACCCTTATTACCAGCTGGGGGTGAGGGGAAACCCCGTGGAGGTCTCTCTACGTGGGAAACTTCACCCTTTACATCGGGGTGCAGGGTGCTGCACAGGGCAGTCCCGTGCAACAGACTGTTAAATAGGTACACGGACTGTCCAGGCCGATGTGAAGCAAGGGGAGGCCTCACAGTGCGAGCACACAGTGCAATGCACTTCACTGTTTATCAACACAGAGATGATGGACTGGGGGAGGCCTCACAGTGCGAGCAAACAGTGCAATGCACTTCACTGTTTATCAACACAGAGATGATGGACTGGGGGAGGCCTCACTGTGTGAACACAGTGTGAAATATACACAATGTTTATAAACATACACATAAATGAGGGAGGTGGTGGTGTAGTGGTTATGTCACTGGACTAGTAATCCAGAGACCAGGCTAATGCTCTGGAGGCATGGGGTTCGAATCCCACCATGACAGATGGTGAAGTTTAAATTCAATTTATAAATCTGGAATTAAAAGCTGGTCTAATGGTGACCATGAAACCATTATCGATTGTTATAAAAACCCATTTGGTTCACTAATGTCCTTTACAGAAGGAAATCTGCCGTCCTTACTCGGTCTGGCTGACATGTGACTCCAGACCCACCGCAATGTGGTTGAATTATAAATGCCCAATGAAATGGCCCAGCAAGACACTCAGTACAACAACAATAAATGCTGGTCTAGTCAGTGATACCCACATCCCACAAAAATATAAATAAATAAAAACAGAGAGATGATCGACCAGGGGAGACCTCACAGTGTGAACACAGGGTGATGTACACTTAGTGTTTATAAACACAGAGAGATGATCGACCAGGGGAGACCTCACAGTGTGAACACAGGGTGATGTACACTCAGTGTTTATAAACACAGAGAGATAATCGACCAGGGGAGACCTCACAGTGTGAACACAGGGTGATGTACACTCCGTGTTTATAAACACAGAGAGATGATAGACCAGGGGTGGCCTCACAGTGTGAACACTGTGTGATGTACACTCAGTGTTTATAAACGCAGAAAGATGATAGACCAGGGGAGGCCTCACAGTGCGAACACAGGGTGATGTGCACTCAGTGTTTACAAACACAGAGAGATGATCGACAAGGGGAGGCCTCACAGTGCGAACACAGGGTGATGTGCACTCAGTGTTTATAAACACAGAGAGATGATAGACCAGGGGAGGCCTCACAGTGCGAACACAGGGTGATGTGCACTCAGTGTTTACAAACACAGAGAGATGATCGACCAGGGGAGGCCTCACAGTGCGAACACAGGGTGATGTGCACTCAGTGTTTACAAACACAGAGAGATGATAGACCAGGGGAGGCCTCACAGTGCGAACACAGGGTGATGTGCACTCAGTGTTTACAAACACAGAGAGATGATCGACCAGGGGAGGCCTCACTGTGCGAACACAGGGTGATGTACACTCAATGTTTATAAACACAGAGAGATGATAGACCAGGGGAGGCCTCACAGTGTGAACACAGGGTGATGTGCACTCAGTGTTTATAAACACAGAGAGATGATAGACCAGGGGAGGCCTCACAGTGTGAACACAGGGTGATGTGCACTCAGTGTTTACAAACACAGAGAGATGATCGACCAGGGGAGGCCTCACAGTGTGAACACAGGGTGATGTACACTCAGTGTTTATAAACACAGAGAGATGATAGACCAGGGGTTGGTATCACAGTGTTCAAAGAAGCGCACTTGCAATGCTCCGGGCCTGGGCGCGTACAGTTTCACATAGTGGAGCGGCACACTCCCCAGGCGAACAGCGAGGTGGAGCAAGCAGCCCAGCACCAGCTCCTTGACCCCCAAGATTCCTGGCTGAAAAGTCGGGGCCAACAAGATAGCCACCCCACTAGAAATAGGGGTGAGGTGACTCATGCAGACCCCACCCTGCCACTCCAGGGGCCAGGTGGCTACGTCTCCCGGAACGGTGTGGATTTCCTGCAGAAAGCTCACTGCGTATCTCCCTTCCCTGAGGACTGAGAGATTGTGAAATCTGCGGTGAGACCCCCTGCTGCCATTGATGTTGAGGCTGGCTATGGTTATCTTCATGTCAAAGGTAGTTAAAAACCATCACCAACACCTCACTGTGAGGAGGCAGTGGAAGTGCACCTGGCCCTCCACTCCTCCTGCAACCCATTGAGGAACGCTTTAAACCGGCGCCTCTCAACCAGTTTCATGCCCGTGCCCTTCCCCACTTTCTGGAGGGTGGCACGGACAGACCGGATGAATAGCGCCAGATTCAACCAACGGCCGAGGGCCAGCTTAACTTTATTGCGGCAACCCCTGCATGCTGCGAGAAAATCTCGGAGTTTCGCTGTGGGGATGAGAGGAGACTCAGTGGGAGGCACGAGGGACTCCATCACCTCACTGGTGATGGAATCAAGATAGTCCTCCGTGCCCCACATCGAGTCCCTATCCTCCTCTGGGTCGTCACCGCCAGTGGCCGACACACCCATTACACAGTGTGGAACGGACATCCTGCTGAGCCAGCTGGTTCCGCCTCTGTCACGATCCCACCCCCAGGATCGATGGCGGAGGAGTCCTCTCTGGGTTCTACTGTGACACTGGAGCCTTTGGGCGCCAATGGTTCAGGACCCCCCTCCACTCCGTCCCCAGGCCAATGAGCGTTCCAGGGGAGACGGAAGTTCCCGACTCCAGAAATACAGCCGGAGCCGAGACCAGAGGTGGAGAGAGGATGTCATCTCCTGCCCTGCCTGTGTCCACAGGCCCAGCAGACGGGGCATCATTTTCAACTATCACTGGGTCTGGCATGTCCTGATTGAGTGTGGATTTCGGCTGGGAGTGCCGACCCTTTGGGGCCTTGTCCTCCTCTCCATTCCGGACACCCGACCCAGTGACAGAAAGGGAGACGTCCCCAGGCTCCCCCACCACAAGCAGGGCTCCACTTGCTCCTTCAGGAGGGGCTGCATGTACAGGAGCTTCCCCCTCCCCTCCATCCTGAGGGCCAGGGAGCTCCTGCCCAGGCTTTACAGCCTTGATGGTGGTGGTGGCAGGGGGAACCTGGGGACCTGAACCAGGAGACAGCTCCCCTCCAACAGATGGTCCCTGCTCCACAGGGCCCTGATTTACCTCCATTGAGGGGTGCCTTCTCCTCTTTTTCCTACTGGGGTGCAGAGGCTCAGAGACCTCCACGTCATCAGGGGCCTTCGCCTCCACAACCTCCTTTTGCCTGGTCACCCTGGGCCTGAGCCCAGCCCTGGGGCAGGTGGATTTCCCGTGAGCGGGCCTTGAGCTGAGCCGAGGCTCGGGTTGTGTCATGGTGTCCAGGGGACGCACTTCTCGGTGTTTAATTTTCCTCCACGCCTTCCTTCCACTCGGACGGGCACACCGCCCCCCCACCCCACCGGAGGCCGTGAAAACCACAGCATCTGGAACCGACTGAGCGGAATCTTTAGGAGGTGTAGGGGGAGTGGGAGGAGGTGCAGCGGTGCCACCCTGGGCCGCCGAGGTGGAGTTGGTAGCCGGGAGGTTGGGGCATTTCTTACAAACATTCCCCACCCCCTTGCAGACATGGCACTGCACCCCGTCCACGGACCAGAAGATTCGGTAGGTCTTCCCCTGGTACTCTACATTGAAATGGCCATCTGTGACCTCCTCCCACACCAGCTGCATAAATAACTGGCGGCGGAAGGAGTACACATGCTGGAGGCTTTTCTCCTGAAGACCGAGCGGGACTGCGGTGAGCCCTGTCTTTACTTCCCTACATAGCAGATGGTGAAATTTGAATTTAATTTCTGAATCTGGAATCTAATGATGACCATGAAACCATTGTCAATTGTTGTAAAAACCCATCTGGGTCACTAATGTCCTTTAGGGAATGAAATCTGCTGTTCTTACCTGGTCTGGCCTACATGTGACTCCAGACCCACAGCAATGTGGTTAACTCTTACATGGCCTCTGAAATGGCCTAGCAAGTCACTCAGTTGTATCTAACCGCTACGAAGTCAATAAAAAGGAATGCCTAACATCACTGTGGGTGCACCTACCCCACATTGACTGCAGCAGTTCAAGAAAGCCACAACCACACCACCTTCTCAAGGGTAATTAGGGATGGGCAATAAATGCTGGCCTGGCCAGCGATGCCCACATCCCATGAATGAATAAAAAATAACTTCCAAATTCATCTTAAATGTTTGAATAATTGTCAGCCAGTTGCTGCTGATGTGCTGAGTGTATTTCCATATTGGGCACAAATGCCTCGGGGAGTGTGGATCACAGTTAGGTTAAAAAACAGGGAAAAGGCCATTGTACAAACTACCTAATAGTAGAAGGGGATTCGTGGAAATTATGTAGCAAAGCTCTGAAATAAGTAAAATTTATAGCAGAAAAATCATGGGAAATGTCAACTCCAGCAATGATGTGGGAAGAAGATGTAGAGAAAGGGGAAAAGGTAATGGAGTATTTACAGTGTGTTCAGGACACAATTCCTACCCAGTAGATCAAAGTTCACCAAGGGTGGATCCAGTCACTGAAAATAAACCAGAGCAGATATGAAAAGTAAACTTGGGTGAGAATTGAGGCAATATCAATGACAACATAATAAGCTTTAAGGCAATGATTCAGATCGATATCAGTAAGAAAAGCCAAAAATAATAGATTAGAAAAAGCTGATTTTTGGGGGTTGAAATTGCAACTGGTGAAGATTAACTGGAACAGAATATTAACAAAGAGAGAGAACAGTGCTGGAGAATTATTAAAAAGGTGATCAATAAACTTCAGCAGAAATATATTCCACTCAAAAAGAACAGATTGGCCTTTTATGAATCACTAGGGACGAATAAAGGGATAAGTACAAAATTGAAACTAAAGTAAAAATCATGTACCTAATATATTAGCAATAAAGGAGAGGATGACAAATAGTGAAATCAAAGAGATTAGGAATGAAGTCAAAAAATTATGAAGGCAAAGAACAGCAGAAAATATAAATAGTCAAGGAATATGAAAAATATGAAAGTACCAAACAGACACATATAAATAATAAAAGGGAATTCAGAATAGGGACAGAGTCACTGAAGGATGTACAAGAACAACTCACAGGTAATGATAGAGTTCATTAGTTTGCCTCAGTTTTTACCAGCTGGACTAACAATGTGAACTAGACAGCATTACAAATAGATATTAAAATATATAGAATAGAAAGGACAGGATACCAGTAAATATTAGAGAAAATAAACTCTTGGAACTGGATGAGTTACATCTGCATCGGTCAATGGAAGACTCCATTGAGAGCATCACATACAGTTCTGGACCTAACACCTAAAGAATGATGTTTTAGATTTGGAGGGGGTGAAACACACATTCACCAGAATGAAGATAGGGCTGAAAGGTTTAAATAATGATAGTTTTTACAGACTTGCCTTGCATCTCCTTGACTATCGAAGATTAAGGGGTGATATTTTCAAGGGTCTCTGAGGATTAAAAGGATTAGATTGGATAGGTAGAGGGAAACTAATTCCTCTGGCAGCTTATCCCGAATATTCTTCTTTGCTCCCTTTCTCCCAACACAATATACACACAATCCCAGCCTGTATTCTGAATACATTCTAAGATATATTATTCCATACTGAATATACTGTATGAGCTGATGCAGCATCTACACTCCCAGTTTTTTAAATGATCTGTGAATGTGCCAGGCCTCATCAGTGGCTTCGAGTCCGGCAAGATTTTGCTGTTAAACTGGAGGGGAAATTGCCTTTCCTTCTGTACTCGCAAGCAGCTCTGCCTCCCATCTCACCCAGTCCTCTTCATAAACTCATTTTATCACGTTTCATCTTGCAGTGACATATCCACCTGCTGATGTATATACACTAGCTGTAGAGTCTAGAAGTAGGAGACACAGTCTCTGAATAAGGGTCAACCACGTAGGACTAAGATGAGGAGGAATTTCTTCCCCCAAAGGGTTTTGGATCTGGAATTCTCTACCCCAGAGGACTGTGGATGCTCAGACATTGAGTATATTCAAAGCAGAGATTGATTGATTTTTAGACAATGAGGGATTAAGGGATATGGAGATGGTGTGTGAAGGTGGAATGAAGGTAACAGATCAGCCAAAAACATATGAACTGGTGGAGCAAGTTCCAATGGCCGAGTGGCCTACTCCTGCTCCTATATCTAATGTTCATATACCTGCAATGTGCTCCACTCTGTAAATCTTCTGGACCTTGTTTTTCCTTATTTCTGACAACCTGTCTTTGTAACTGAAGCTATTTGGTCAGTTTCCAAATTTATCTTAAACATTTGAGTAATTGGCAAGCAATTGCTGCTGATCTTATAAAGACATTTCCATATAGGACATAGATACCTCAGAGGAATGTGGATCCAGTCAGGTTAAATAATGTAACAAAGGTTATTCTACAGACCACCTAATAGTGGAAGAGATCGAAAGGAAAATATACAAAGCTATGAAACAAGTAAAATTCATAGCATCATAATCATGGAATATTTCATAGCAAATAATCTGTCAGGAAGAGGAAGGAAAAGGGGATAAAAGGGAATGGAGCAGTTTCCCTGTGTTCCGGACATCTTTCTTACCCAGTACATAAGAAGCCCAAACAAGAGAGGAATCACTGATGGATCTAACAATATAAAATGCACCAGAGCAGATAAAAGTTGGAGATTTCAGGGAAACTCATTGGAATATCAATCAGAACAGAATATAGTTTAAGGGAATGTTTGAGAAAGATGTAACTAAGAAAAGGCAAAAAATAATAGAATGTAAAACGCTGACTGGGGGGATGAAAATGGAAGTTGTGAAAATAAACTGGAACAGTATATTGATGAACAAAGATAGATTAGCAGTGGGAAATATGTAAAAAGGGGATCGAAAATTCCACTAAAACAAGAACCAATTAAACAAATCATGAAACAACATAAATGAAAAAAGGGATAAGTGTGAAACTGAAATGAAAGTCAAAGGCAGGTAATAAGTATATTGAGAATAAGGGAGAGGATGACAAAAACCAAAATCAGGAGGTTAGGGAACATGTTCAAAAAGTAAAACAAAGAGAAACTGTGAAATTAAATTCTGAAGAAATATAAAAAGAAATATTAAAATATCCTACAGACACATAAATAACAGAAAGGTAAATCCGAATAGGGATAAAGTCAATGTCGGCTGCACAGGAAAAACTCACAGGTAATGAGGAGAGATGGCAGAAAGATTGGAGAATTACTTTGCCTCAGTTTTACCAGCTGGACTAACAAGGTGGATTTGACATCATTACAGGTAGATATTAAAACATTTAAAACAGAAAGGAGGGGATAGCAGTAAAACCTAGAGATGATAAATTCTGGAAACTGGATGAATTGCATCCGTGTATACTAAAACAGGCAAAGGAAGACCCCATTGAGAGTGATGTATTCAGTTCTGGACCCTACACCTCAAGAATGATGTATTAGCTTAGGATGGGGTGCAGCACTTATTCACCAGAATAATACTGAAGCTACAAGGGTTAACCTGTGAGGACTGATTTTTTAAATTATTTGTTCGTGGTATTGTGGGTGTCGCTGACTAGGCCAGCATTTGAGATATGCCTGGTGCTGCTCTTGCCATGTACTCCTGCAATCTTCATTGAACCAGGATTGGTCCCCCAGCTTGTTGGTAATGGTGGAGTGGGGGATATGCCGGGCCATGAGGTTACAGCTTGTGGTTGAGTACAATTCTGCTGTTGCTGATGGCCCACAGCACCTCAAGGAAGCCCAGTTTTAAGTTGCTAGATCTGTTTGAAATCTATCCCATTTAGTACAGTGGTAGTGTCACACAACACGATGGAGGGTATCCTCAATGTGAAGACAAGACATTGTCTCCACAAGGACTGTGCAGTGGTCACTCCTACCAATACTGTCATGGACAGATGCATTTGCAACAGATAGATTGATGATGACGAGGTCAAGTTGGCTTTGCCCTCTTGTTGGTTCCCTCACCACCTGCTGCAGACCCAGTCTAGCAGCTGTGTCCTTTAGGACTCGGCCAGCTGGGTCAGTGATGGTGCTACCAAGCCATTTTTGGTGATGTGCATTGAAGTCTCCCACCCAGAGTATATTCTGCACCCTTTCCACCCTCAGTGCTCCTTCCAATTGGTGTTCAACATGGAGGAGTAATGACTCATCAGCTGAGTGGGGGGCGGTAGGTGGTAATCAGCAGGAGGTTTCCTTGCCCATATTTGACCTGATGCCATGAAACTTCATGGGGTCTGGAGTCGATGTTGATGACTCCCAGGGCAACTCCCTCCTGACTGGATACCACTGTGCCATCACCTCTGGTGGGTCTGTCCTGCCAGTGGGACAGAAAGTACCCAGGGATGGTGATGGTCATGTCCTGGACATTGTCTGTTAGGTATGATTCCGTGAGTATGACTGTGTCAGGCTGTTGCTCGATTAGTCTGTGGGACAGCTCTCCCAACTTTGGCACAAGCCCCCAGATGTTAGTAAGGAGGACTTTGCAGGGTCGACAGGGCTGGATGTGCTGTTGTCATTTCCGATGTCTTGGTCAATGCTGGGTGGTCTGTCTGGTTTCATTCCTTTTTAGACTTTTCTCTCGCGGTTAGGTACAACTGAGTCGGCCATTTCAGAGGGTGTTTAAGAGTCAACCACATTATTGTTTGTCTGGAGTCACATGTAGGCCAGACTGGCTCAGAGCAGCAGATTTCCTTCCCTGAAGGACATTAGTGAACCAGATGGGTGTTTACAACAATCGACAATGGTTTCATGGTCACCATTACTGAGACTAGCTTTTTTCTAAATTCCACATTGATTCATTGTATTTAAATTCCACCAGCTGCCATGGTGGGATTTGAAGCCATGTCCCCAGAGCATTAGCCTGGGCCTCAGGATTGCTAGTCCAGTGACATTACCACTACACCACCTCCCCCACACTCAATACCTCTGTTTATGAAGCCCAAAATCCCAGAGGTGTTGATAATTACTGCTCAATATGCCCTGTCACTTTCAAAGATCTATACACATGAATCCCCATGTCCGTCTGTTCTTGCACATGCTTTAGAAATGTGTCATTAAGTCTATATTACCTTTCCCTATCCCTTCTGCCAAAATGTATCAATTCACACTGCTCTATATTAAATTCCATCTGGCACTCATCTTCCCACTCTGCTAGCCTATCAATGTCCTGTTGCAGTTGATTTGTATCATCCTCACTGTTTATCACAACTTCAAGTTTGATATCACCAGCACATTTTCAAATGTTACTCTGCATTCCAATATCCATGTCAATTATATGTATAATATTCTTTCTTTTTCTTTCTCTTTTGGGCCTCCTTATCTCGAGAGACAATGGATACGCGCCTGGAGGTGGTCAGTGGTTTGTGAAGCAGCGCCTGGAGTGGCTATAAAGGCCAATTCTGGAGTGACTCTTCCACAGGTGCTGCAGAGAAATTTGTTTGTTGGGGCTGTTGCACAGTTGGCTCTCCCCTTGATATGTATAATATATCAAAACAATTAGTAGATCTAACACTGACTGTAATGGAACACCACTGTCGAATATGCTCCAGTCTGAAATACAGCCTTTCACCTCAAATCACTGTTTTCATCCAGTGAGAGAGGATTTGAGGAAAGTAGCAGGAGCAATGCAGAGAATGATGAAATATACTCATTCAGGGACTTGCAGCTACTGAGAGATGGCAGGAGTGAGAATAAGCACAGGGCTGAATGGAAGGGGACACTGATTGAGCACAGTGCATCCCAGTATGTGTACAGCAGCAGTAATGGTGAGTGTGCACCACCTGATGTTTTAATATACAAGGTGCATGTTATCAGGTTGTGTTACTATTAAGTGTGTGGGTGCACCCACTGGAGGTTTAATATACATGTTACATTTCAGTAATTCTGCAATGCAAATTAGGGAGAGTGTGTGCCACCTTGTGGCTGAATGCAGAAACTGCGATTTAGAATCAGAATGGTCCAGCACAGAATGAGGTAATTCAGCTCATCGTGTCTGTGTTGGGACTTCAGATTTCTCTTTAGATAATTATCCAATTCTCTTTTGAAAGCTACTAATGACTCTGCCTCCACAACACTCTCATGCAGTGCATTCCAGATCCTAACTATTAGCTGCAAACGTTTTTCCACAAGTTACCTTTGGTTCATTTCCCATCCACTTTAAATCAGTATCCTCTCGTTCTTGACCCTTCCACCAATGGGAAAGGTTTCTCCCTATCTACTCTGTCTAAACTCCTCATTATTTTTAACATTTATGTCAAATCTCCGAACAACCTTCTCTTGTCCAAAGAGAGCAGCCCCAGCTTCTCCAATCTATCCATGTAACTGAGTCCCTCATCCTTGGAACCATTCTGATAAATCTTTATTACACCCTCTCTAACACCTTCACATTCCTCCTACTGTGTGGCGCCCAGAATTGGACACAATATCCCAGTTGAGGCCGAACCAGTGTTTCATAAAGGTTCTCATGAAAGGTCAGAAATGTTAACTTTGTTTCTCTCTCCTGAGATGCTACCACACCTGCGAAGTGTTTCAAGCATTTTCTGTTTTCATTCCACATTTCCAGCATCCACAGGATTTCACTCTTGTTTTATGAAGGTTCACCATAACCTCTTTGCGTTTGTACTCTATGCCTCGGACCTTCAACAATATGTACACATTTACCCCCAGGTCCTGCTGCTCCTGCTCCCCCTTTACAATTGTATCCTGTTTCTTCTATTGCCTCTGCTTCTGACCAAAATATGTCACTTTTCACTTTTCTGTGTTAAATTTAATCTGCCAGTTGCCTGCCCATTCCACCAGCCTATGTCTGCTTGACTATATCACTATTGTCCTCACTGTTCACCCTACTTCCAAGTTTGTGTCATCTGCAAATTTTCAAATTGTGCATTGACCAAGTTTAGGTCATTAATATAGATTAATAAAAGCAGTGCTCCTGCTAATGATCCTGGGGAACTCCACTATGTACCATCCTCCAATCCAAAGTATAACCATTCACAAATGGGCGGCACAGTGGCGCAGTGGTTAGCACTGCAACCTCACAGCTCTAGGGACCCGGGTTCGATTCTGGGTACTGCCTGTGCGGAGTTTGCAAGTTCTCCCTGTGTCTGTGTGGGTTTTCGCCGGGTGCTCCAGTTTCCTCCCACATCCAAAAGTTTTGCAGGTGATAGGTAAATTGGCCGTTGTAAATTGCCCCTCGTGTCGGGAGGTGATAGGGAATATGGGATTACTGTCGGGTTAGTATAAATGGGTGGTTGTTAGTCGGCACAGACTCGGTGGGCCAAAGGGCCTGTTTCAGTGCTGTATCGCTAAATAAAATAAATAAATACTCTCTATTTCCTGTCACTCAGCCAACTATCCATGCTGTCAATGTCCCTTTTATTTCACAGGCTTTAACTTTGCTGACAGGCCTATTATGTGTCACTTTATTCACCCTTTTTTGCAAGTCCATGTACACCAATCAACCACATTACCATTATCAACCCTCTCTGTTATCTCACCAATAAAACTCAATCAAGTTAGTGAAATACAATTCACCTTAAATAAAATAGAAACAGAAAATGCTGGAAATACTCAGCAGGTCAGAGAGCATATAGAAACATAGAAAATAGGAGCAGGAGTAGGCCATTCAGCCCTTTGAGCCTGCTCCGCCCTTCATTATGATCATGGCTGATCATCCAACTCAATAACCTGCTCCCGCTTTCCCCCCATATCCTTTGATCCCTTTCACCCCAATCTAACTTCTTGAAAACATGCAATGTTTTGGCCTCAACTGCTTTCTGTGATAGCGAATTCTACAGGCTCACCACTTTCTGAGTGAAGTAATTTCTCCGCATCTCAGTCCTGAAAGGTGTATCCCGTATCCTTAGACTATGACCCCTGGTTCTGGACTCCCCCACCATCGGGAACATCCTTCCTGTATCTACCCTGTCAAGTCCTGTTAGAATTTTATAGGTTTCTATATGTGGAGAGAAAAACAGAGCTAACGTTTCAGGTCAATGACCTTTCATCAGACCTGGGAAAAATTAGAAATGTAATAGGTTTTAAGTAGGTGAAATGGGAGAGGATGGAAAAAGAACAAAAGTGAAGTTCTGTGATAGGGAGACATTAAAGGTTAATACAGTTTGTGTTGCAAAGACAAAGGGAGTTGTCATGGGAACAAGTAAAGAAACAGAAAGTATGTCCAGAGGAACTGTAAATGACAGAATAATGAACAGCTGCCGTCTGAAATCAAAAACAGGAGAAAAACAAAACTAAGACCGAAACATGTAAAGAAAATGAAACAAAAAGGGGAGAGAGATTCCATTCTGAAATTGCTGAACTCAGTGTTGAGTCCGGAGGGCTGTAAACTGCCCAGTCAAAAGATGATCTGCTGTTCCCTGAGCTTACATTGAGCTTCATTAGAACACTGCAGCAGGTCAAGGACAGAGGTCAGTGTGAGAGCAATGTGGAGAATTAAAATGACAGGACACCGGAAGCTCAGGGTCATGCTGCAGATTGAAGAGAGATGTTCTGTAATGTGGTGACTGAATCTGTGTTTGGTCTCCCCAATGAAGAGCAGATCACATTGTGAGCAGTAAATACAGTATACTACATTGAAAGAAGTACATGTAAATCACTGTTTCAACTGCAAGGAGTGCTCGGGGCCTTGGATGGTGAGGAGAGAGGAGGTAAAAGGGCAGGTGTTGCAACTCCCATGCTTACATGGGAAGTTGTTGTGAGAAGTGGACAGGGTATTGGGGGTTATTAAGTAGTGGACCAGAGTGTTGCAGAAGGAACGGTCTCCTCAGAATGCTGAAAGTGTAGGTGAGGGGAAGATGTGTTTGGTGGTGACATCACACTCATAAGATCATAAGAAATAGGAGTAGGAGTGGGTCATTTGTCCCCTTGAGCCTGCTCCACCATTCAATAAGATCATGACTGATCTGAGTGTGGCCTTAACTCCCCTTTCCTGCCTGACCCCATCACCCTTGACTCTCTTGTAGGTCAAAACTCTGTCTAACTCAGTGTTGAATATACCCAGCCTCCACTGCTTGCTGGGGAAGAGAATTCCAAACACTAACAACCCTCTGAGGGAAGAAATTCCTCCTCATCTCCATCTTACAAGGCAAACCACTTATTTGGAAACTGAACACCCGAGTTCTAGATTCCCCCAAGAGGGGAAACATCTTCTCAACATCCACCCTGTCAAGACACCTCAGAATCATCATAAGATCACCCCTCATTCTTCTAAACTCCAATGTGTACAGGACAACCTGTTCAACCTTTCCTCAAAAGACAATCCCTTCATCCCAGGAATCAGTCCAGTGAACCTTCTTTGAACTGTTTGCAATGCAAGTATATCCCTCCTTAAATAAGGAGATGAAAACTGTACACAGTACTCTAGGTGCAGTCTCACCAATGCCCTGAACAGGTGTAGCAAGACTTCTCTACTTTTATACACCATCCCCCTTGCAATAAATGCCAACATTCCATTGTCCTTCCTAATTACATGCTGTACCTGCAAGCTAACTTTTTGTTACTCATGTACGAGGATACCCAGATCCCTCTGTACGACAGCATTCTGCAATCTCTCTCCATTTAAATAATATTTTGCCTTTCTATTCTTCCCACCAAAGTGGATAACCTCACATTTCCCACATTATACTCCAACTGCCAAATTTTTGCCCTCTCAGTCAACATAGATTGGTAGGTAAATTGGCCATTATAAATTGCCCCAAGTATAGGTAGGGAAATATAGGGACAGGTGGGGATGTGGTAGGAATATGGGATTAGTGTAGGATTAGTATAAATGGGTGGTTGATGGTCGGCACAGACTCGGTGGGCCGAAGGGCCTGTTTCAGTGCTGTATCTCTAAACACTAAACACTAAACACATATCTATATGTCTTTGCAGACACTTTGTGTCCTCCTCACAACTTGCTTTCCTACTTAGCTTTGTATATGCCACAAATTTGGTTACAATACACTTGGTCTCTTCATCCAAGTCATTGAGTGGATCCTAAATAGTTGAGGCCCCAACACTGATCCTGGTGGCACTTCACCAGTTAGTTTCCCAACCTGAAAATGCCCCATTTACCCTGACTCTCTGTTTCCTGTTAGTGAGCCAATCCTCCATCCATGGTAATATATTACCCCCAACACCATGAGCTCTTTTCTTGTGCAGTGACCTTTCATGTGGCACCTTATCGAATGCCTTTTGGAAATTCAAATACACTACATCTACTAGTTCCCCTTCATTCACCCTGTTTGTTACATACTCAAAGAACTCTAATAAGTTTGTCAAACACAATTTCCCTTTCATAAAAAGATGTTGACTCTGCCTGATTGCATTATGATTTACTAAAAGTCCTGCTACTATTTCCTTAATAATGGATTCTACCATTTTCCCAAGAACAAAAGTTCAGTTAACTGGCCTATAGTTTCCTGATTTCTGTTGCCCCTTCCCCTTTCTTAAATAGACGTGTTACATTTGTGGTTTTCCAATCCGCTGGGACCGTTCCAGAATCTGGAGAATTTTGGAAGATCACAACCAATGCATCTACTGTCTCTGCAGCTCCTTATTTTAAGACCCTGGGATGCAAACCATCAGGTCCAGGGGACTGTTCACCCTTTAGTTCCAATAGTTTTCCTAGTACTTTTTCTCTTGTGATAGTGTTGGTTTTAAGTTCTTTTTGCCTCTTGATTTTCTGCTTTTTGTGTCTTCTACTGCAAAGACAGATATAAAATATTTGCTCAAAGTCTCTGCCTTGTTTCCAATTATTAATTCCCCAGTCTCATTCTCTAAGGGACCAAAACTTACTTTAGCTACTCTTTCCTCTATATATTTGGAGAAGCTTTTACTGTCTGTTTTTATATTTCTTGCTAGTTTACTTTCAGACTTTATTTTCTCCCTCTTCATTATGATTTTAATTATCCTCTGCTGGTTTCTAAAATTTCCCCAATCTTCTGACCTATCACTAATCTTTGCAGCATTGCATGCCTTTTCTTTCACTTTGATACTATCTTTAACTTCATTAGTTATCCACGGATGGTGCATCCTTGTCACAGAGTCTTTCTTTCTCAATAGAATGTATCTTTGTTGAGAGTTATGAAATAGCTCCTTTACGTCTGCACCCACTTCTCGAGGGTCTTACCTTTTAAGTTATTTTCCCAGTTGTCCACTTTAGCCAACTCTGTCTTCATACCCTTGTAATTACCTTTATTTAAGTTTAAGACATGAGTTTCAGACCCATTATTCTCTTGTCTCTTGTGCAGTCCTGTCAATGTGCTGTCAGTAAATGCATGGCATCTGAAGGACAGTCCTGGTCTTCAAAGATGATCAGAAATAAAAGATTTGAAGAGGTCAAAGGTGGAAAATTCCTCAGGTTTGATGTGACACAACTACAATATTCCAACAGTAACCACAGGAAATCCCAATGTAGAATTGGAGAATACAGCGACATATCTCCAGAGGCTGAATGTACGTTTTGCTGGGACTGTTGTCTTGAATAGTTTTTCCATTGAATGTTTTGTTCCTGTCAGTATCTGTAGAAGTATGTGTACAAGAGAAAGTGACAGAATAACGATGGGTTCACCAGTCTCCAGGGATGTCCTGATCCATCCTGATATCGTGCAGAATCCGGCATTGAACCTCATTGATCATTGGGGCAATAATCTAAAACTTGAATGTAGGATAATAAAACAGAACTTTCCCCAGGGATGGAAGAGGAATAATAGGGAAAAGAAGATGTTTGTACTGATAAATAAATAGAATTTTCTCCACCCTAGAGTTTGAGTGTCTGGTTTTAGTGTTTCATGGATTGTGAAAAGTGTTTGTACTTTGTCTTCACAGCAATCAGTCACTTATTTCTGGACTGGAGACTTCTGACTACTGTTTTTATTCACACCCACATATCTAACAAATTCCTGTGGGTGAAAATGTCTATTTACTATTTTAGAGCTGCTTCACTTTGTTGCCAGTCCCTCTCAGGAGACCCGATCAGAGGGGAGCAGCCACAAGGGTTACTGACAGTTTCCTCATGTCCTCTTCCAAATGGTTCCCACCTGGAGAAACATTAACTGGGAGGCAGGGTTAGTCCCCTCCCCCTCATTTCCCTGTTATTACAATGTCTCTCCATGTTGGAGACACAGATGCTGCACCCACTTTCCCAGGACAAGCTTCGAGAATCCCAGTGCTGGAGGGACTGAAGTCGAGGCTCCACCCTTTCCTCCTCTCCTTTGAACCTGGGAACGGAGCATTTCCAACACATAGAAGAGGAATATAGGAGTCTGTATCACAGCCAACGATCCCTCCTCCTGTCCATGTCTGATGTACCAGCTGCCAACTCCAGCTCCTGCCCACGGGAAATACAACTGATGAATTGTAACCAGGGGCTAAAATCTGTCTCCAGGTGACATCACAAAGGGAGCCAGGAGCCAATCACACAGCAGCCAGCACAGGCCCCGCCCACTGGTGGTTTTACAGGGTCACATGACCAGGCTCTGCTCCTGCTCCAGTCTCACTGGATTGGGAGCACAGGTTACAGGATCAGCCCAATCGTGTGATGGCCGTGTCCCCAATCCGAGCTCCCGTCTAACGACACTGCAGACAGGGAGCACAGTCTCCAAATATTACCCTTTATAAATGTTACATCCCAACCTCTTAATGTGAGGTCCCACTATTCAATGTCCTTCACCTCCCAATGTCTTCACATATTTTTCTTCTGCATTGTAACTGGGAACTAAGCATTTTCCAGATTCATAGAAGAGGAATATCGGGCCTTGTGTCACATCCAATGATTCCTCCTCCTGTCATTGTCTGATGTAAAGCTGGACATTGTCCCTGCTCTCCTGATCATTATATATACACTAACCATCTGTCAGATCAGCAGGATGCATGGGGCCAGCTTCCACAAGAAGATAAATGACATTCCCCACCTCCTCCATTAACCTCAGGGTCTCGTCACTCTCTCCAATTGTCTGTCCAACATTTCGATCTGGATGAGACAAAAGTTTCTCCAGATAAATGTCGGTCAAACTGACTCCGTCCTCTTTGACTCCCACAAACACGAACACAATCCCTGCCCCTGGAATGGTTGATGGGACGGTGAAGAAGGAGCTTTACTCTGTACCTAACCCGGGCTGTACCTGCTCTGGAAGGATTAACAGACACAGTGTAGAGGGAGCGTTAATCTGTCTGTAACATGTGCTGTATCTACTCTGGGAGTGTTTGTTGGGGACAGTGTTCAGGGTATGTAACTCTGTATCTAATCAGTTCTGTACCTGACCTGGAATGATAAAACAGTGTAGAGGGTGTTTTACTCTGCAGCTCCCCATGCAGTGCATGTCATGGACTGTTGAATTGGACAGTGTACAGTGAGCTTTACTCTTTACCTAACCCATTGCTTTGCCTGCCTGGGAATGTATGATAATGCAGTACAGAGGGAACTTTTCTCAGTATCTCACTCCTTGCTTTGCTTGTCCTGTGAGCGGATGATAAGGCAGTGCAGAGGGAGCTTTGCTCTGCTCTTGGCCTCAGTGTGTTTGAAGGGCAGTTTAGAGGTGGTTAAATTCTGTATCTAATACCTACTGTACCTGCTCTGTGAGTGTTTGATGAAGCACTGTACAGGGAGATTTATTCTGTATCTATCGCATGCTACACCTATGCCAGCAGTGCTTGGTGGGTCAGCGTGAAGGGAGCTTTACTCTGTGTCCAGCCGATGTTGTCCCTGCCCAGGGAGTGTTTCATGTAACACTGTGTATAGGGCAATTTACTATGCATTTATCTCAGGCTTTACTCACCCTGGGAATGCTGATGGGAGAGTGAGAGGGAGCTTTACCCTCTATCTAACCGGTGCTTCACCTGCCTGGGTGTGTTTGATGGGGCTGTATAGAGGGAGATTTACCCTCTATCTAACCCGTGCTTCACCTGCCCTGGGTGTGTTTGATGGGGCTGTGTAGAGGGAGATTTACCCTCTATCTAATCCGTGCTTTACCTGCACTGGGAGTGTTTGATGGGGCTGTATAGAGGGAGAATTACCCTTTATCTAATCCATGCTTTACCTGCACTGGGAGTGTTTGATGGGACAGTGTACAGGGATCTTTACTCTGTTCCTAACATACACACAGTCTTACAGACAACTCATTCTCTCTCACACACACATACACAGGTAATCAAACACACGTTTGCACACAGACACACACACAATGATAAACAGACACAGATAAACAGATAGACGCTCATGCACAGTGATAAACACACAGACATCTACACACACAGACAGACAGACAGTCAGTCAGTCATACACTCACACACAAAGACAGACAGTCACTCACACCAACAGACCGATAAACACACCCTCAAACTCATATGCACTCTCACTCAGACACCCACAGATGCACAGACGGACACACTCACATACAGACATTCACACACACAGATACACAGACACTCTAACTCACTCAAAAGCACAGACTGACTGTTCCAGCCAGGTGAGAAGTGGTAGAATGACTCCCCTCTCTTTCTGCCTCTCGGTGACTGTGACAGGTATCTTTAAAAGAATTTGCCCGTCACTGTAGTGAGTGTCTAACTGTTTAGGTGTTGTGACTAAAAAAGAGATACACAGACAGGTTTTCTTGTAAAGAAAAGGAAATAGTGTTTATTGTTCTTAATCCCTGTGAAATAAAAATTAATAAAAACGCTCCAACTCACATTCACACAGGCAGCCAAGAGATTCACACACACACACACGCACACACAGACACACACACACAGACGCACACACAGACACACACACAGACAGACACACAGACACACACACAGACACACACACAGACAGAAGTAAGCTACAAGGAGGGACAGCAGGTTAAATTGAGAGTGTCCAAAGGAAAATCAATCACATACTGATCCTGTAGGCTGATACATTGGATGGTTTCAGGCCTATTTTGTTGATTTTTTTCTGGATTCTGCACAGAGATGATTTAAAGTCTGGATGGACGATCTCTGTCTTTTCCTCTGAAGTCAGCAGCTGTTTGGTTTATGTTGAAGATGCTGCCTGCAGTGTTTAGCTGGTCACATACAGGCAGGGCACACACTAGCAGAACAGGGATTATTCAACAGAGCTGAGGCAGGAAGGAGTTTTTCACTTTCTGTTTTCCAGCTCACACAGAAAAGAGATTTTTTTCTGAACACATGTTCTGTTTCTTTCCCCTCGAGAGTTAAAACTATTTACCGTTATGAACCGGAGAGGTAATCACTTCCACTCAACAAAATGTAAAACGTTAATCAAGAACCAGCCAACCCTCACCCCGCGATCTGACCGACCCTCACCCCGCGATTCGGCCGACCCTCACCCCGCGATCCGGCTGACCCTCACCCCGCGATCCTGCCGACCCTCACCCCGCGATCCGGCCGACCCTCACCCCGCGATCTATCACATGTTTAAGCTGATTGTTCTGCTGGTTCACTTCCACACAGCACGTCTCCTTTCTGATAGCTTTGTCATTTACAAACTGAAGTCATGTCAATGTTCGACCACTTTACAAACTGCTGTCCAGGCCACACAAACACATTGCTCCTCAGTCACTTTATAAAACACATCCTGTGGTTTCAGTCCACTCAATAAACAAAGTCATTCTTGATGAAACATGGTTTTGATCTCCTTACCTAAGGAAGGATATACTTGTCAGAGAGGGAGTGCAATGAAGGTTCACCAGATTGATCCCTGGGATGACAGGATTGTCCTATGAGGAGAGATTGAGGAGACTGGGCCTGTATTCTCTAGACTTTAGAAGAATGAAAGGTGATCTCAATAGAAGCAAACACAATTCTTACAGGGCTCGACAGGGTAGATGCAGGAAGGATGTTTCCCCTGGCTGGGGAGTCGGGAATCAGTGGACACAGTCTTTGAATACAAGGAAGGCCATTTAGGACAGAGATGAGGAGGAATTACTCAGAGGGTGATGAATCTTTGGAATTCTCTACCCCAGAGGGCTGTGGGGACTCAGTTATTGAGTATGTTCAAGACAGGATTTGATAGATTTCCAGATATTAAAGATATCAAGAGATATGGGGAGAGTGTGTGGAAATGCATGAGGTAGAAAATCAGTCATGATCTAGTGAATGGCCGAGCAGGTTCAAGGGGCCGAATAGGATATGCCTGCTCCTATTTCCGATGTTCCTGTAACACCGACACACACACACACACGTCATCTCTACAACATTCAGACTGACTGACACAGACACACTCACTGACTCACAGACAGAGCAGGAAGATGCTCCATTTAGGTTCTGCCAGGAGAACTCAGCTCCAGACCTCATTACAGCCTTTGTCTAAACATGGACCAAAGAGCTGAATTCCAGAGCTGAGGTCAGGGTGACTGCCCGTGACATCAAGGCAGCTTTTGGCTGAAAGTGGCATCAAGGAGGCCTAGTAAAATTGAGGTCAAATGAGGTGAGTGGCTGGAGTCACACCTAGCACCTACTGTGAATACAAGAGCAGGTCAGAGTCTGGGAATTCTGCAGCGAGTAACTCACCTCCAGACTGCCCAGAATGTTCCCATCATCTCCAAGACACAAGTCAGGAATATGATCGAATATTTTCCATTTTCCTGGATGAGTGAAGCTTTAACAACACTCAAGAAGCTCAACACCATCCAGTACAAAGCAGCCCACTTGATCAGTACCCCATCTACCACCTTTCTCCAATATTCACTCCCTCCACCACCAGTGCACAGTGGCAGCAGTGTGTATCATCAACAAGATGTACTGCAGAAACTCACCAAGACTCCTTCAACAGCACCTTCCAAACCTGCAACCTCTACCACGTACAAGAACAAGGGCAGCAGGAACATGGGAACACCACCACCTGCAAGTTCCCCTCCAAGGTCACACACCATTGGGCGGCACAGTGGCGCAGTGGTTAGCACCGCAGCCTCACAGCTCCAGCGACCCGGGTTCAATTCTGGGCACTGCCTGTGTGGAGTTTGCAAGTTCTCCCTGTGTCTGCATGGGTTTCCTCCGGGTGCTCCGGTTTCCTCCCACGTGCCAAAGACTTGCAGGTTGATAGGTAAATTGGCCATTATAAATTGCCCCTAGTATAGGTAGGCGCGAGGGAAATATAGGGGACAGGTGGGGATGTGGTAGGAATATGGAATTAGTGTAGGATTAGTATAAATGGGTGGTTGATGGTCGGCACAGACTCGGTGGGCCGAAGGGCCTGTTTCAGTGCTGTATCTCTAAACTAAACTAAAAAACTAAACCATCCTGACTTGGAAATATATACAGGGAGAGGTTCTTCTGATTTAAAATGGGACCAGTGGGAATTGGAATTAACCTTTAGATTTGAAATTAGTTGGGAGTTCGGAGACAGTGAATGTTATAAAGGATATGTACTCAGATTAGCGGGGAGACTGGGAGTTGGGAAAAGTCAGGAACAGCAGAGTTCTCTGAGAAACCGGGCTGTGTGAATCACCTGAGAACAAGGTCCTGTTTCATCATCAGACAGGTGACATTTCCCATTGTTCACTGGAACCGACTCTTTCAAGATGAACATGACTGACTGACAATTTCTGTCATTATTTTCTAATATAAATACAGATTCTTAAAACAACAGGATGTGGAACTGACATGAGAACAGGATTTACTGGATATAGGAATGAGTAATGAGCAGGATTTAATTAATATTCTGACAGTAAATGAACATCTAACAATGAGTGACCACACTCTGTTAGAGACAGACATTCAGTTCATGGAGAAATGTCCCCCACATGCTATGGTTTTAACCTTAGCAAGGCTGACTGGGACGGAATGAGACATAAACTGAAGACGTTAAACTGGGCTGAGCTGTTAACAGACAAACATGCAGTAAAACAATGAGAGTCTCTAAATGAAGTATTTATGATAATAAGCATGGAATCAGCTTGGTGAATTACTGCAGTGTGTCCTGTAGATCAGACATAGTTCAAACCTGCCTCTTTCTCTCAGTGCCTAGTGTGTCAGCTCAGCTCAGTCTGTGAATTCGACTGCTGCTGTGACCCTGACTGCTTCACCATGGACATCAATGTCTTCTATGTGCCTGGCAGTGAACTGTAAGTGTCTGTTAGTGAGTTGTTACATTAGATCCCAGTCCGGTAATGGCTCAATTTTAGCATTCTCATCCTCATGTTCAAATCCCTCCATGGCCTCACCACTTCCGATCACTTTCACCTCCTCCAGCCGTACAATTCCCATCCTCATCTTCAAATTCCCCAGCCTTTCCCCCTCCCTATCTCTGCTGTCTTTTCCAGCCTTACAACACAACCGAGATCTCTGCACTCCTCCAGTTTTGGCTTCTTTCACATCTTCAAAGTTCTTCGCTCCGCCATTGGATGCTCTGCTTCCACCTGCCAAGACCCCAATCTCTTTAATTCCCTCCTAAACTTCTCTTCCTTTAAGACCATCCTTACAATATAACTCTTTGACCAAGATTTCGGTCACGTCCCCTGATACGTCCTGACAAGGCTGGATGTCAAATTTTCCTTTTAAACGCCCCTGTAGAGCACCTGGCGACATTTTACAATGTGAAAAATGTAATATCAGAGAGTGGTTACAACACAGAAGGAAGCCATTTGGCCCATCATGTTTGTACTAGCTGTCTGCAAGTGCAACCCATCTAGTCCCACTCCTCCGCCTTTTCCCTGCCACCCTGTGATTTTTTCTCTCCAGATAATTAACCAATTCTCTTTTGAAGGTCTCAATTGAATCTGCCTCCACTGCACTCCCAGACAGTGCATTCCAGGTCTGAACCTCTCGCTGCGTAAAAATGGTTTTCCTTATGTCACTGTTGTTTCTTTTGCCCATCCCCTTAAATCAGTGTCCTCTGGTTCTCGATCCTTCCACCAATGGGAACAGTTTCTCCCTATCTACTCTGTCCAGATCCCTCATAATTTTGACCACCTCTATTAAATCTCCTCTTAATCTGCTCTTCTGTAAAGAGAACAGCCCCAGCTTCTCCAACCTATCCATGTAACTGAAGTTCCTCATCTCCAAAACCATTCTCGGGAATCTTTATTGCACCCTCTCGAATGCCTTCACCTCCTTCCTAAAGTGTGGTGTCCAGAACTGGACACAATATTCCAGTTGAGGCCGAACAGTGTTTTATACAGGTTTAGTATAAATTTCTTGCTTTTGTACACAATGCCCCTATTTCTGAAGCCCAGAATCCCATGTGTTTTATTAACCAGTTTCTGGAATATAATGTGGAAAAATGTGAAGGTATCCACTTTGGTAGGAAAAACAGAAATGCAGAGTATTTCTGAAATAGTGAGAGATTGAGAAGTGTTGATGTACAAAGGGACCTGGTTGTCCTCATCAATAAATCACTGAACACTAACACGCAGGTGCATCAAGGAATTAGGAAGGCAAATGGTCTGTTAGCATTTATTGCGAGAGGATTTGAGTACAGGAATAAAGAAATCTTGCTGCAATTATATATAACCTTGGTGAGACCACACCTGGAGATTGTGTACAGTTTTAGTCTCCTTACCTAAGGAAGGATATACTTGCCATAGAGGGATTGCAATGAAGGTTCACCAGACTGAACCTGGGATGGCAGGATTGTCTTATGAGGAGAGATTGTGGAGGCTGGGCCTGTATTCTCGAGAGTTTAGAAAAATGAGAGGTGATCTCATTGAAGCATCGAAAAGTCTTACAAGGCTCGACATGGTGGATGCAGGATGGATGTTTCCGCTGGCTGGGAGGTCTACAACCACAGAACACAGACTCAGAATAAGAGGGAGGCCATTTAGGACTGAGATGAAGAGCGATTTCTTCACTCAGAGGGTGGTGAATCTTTGGAATTCTTTACACAGAGGGCAGTGGAGGCTCACTCATTGAGTATGTTCATGACAGAGATTGATAGATTGTTAGATATTAAAGATATCAATGGATATGGGGATAGAGTGGGATAATAGCATTGAGGTAGAAGATCAGCCATGATCTGGTTGAATGGTGGAGCAGGCTCGAGGGGCCGGACGGCTTACTCCTGCTCCTATTTCCTATCTTGCTATTTTCCTATGTTCAACCTGCCCTGCCACCTTCAATGATTTGTGTATATATATTCACAGGTCCCTTTGCTCCTTCATCCCTTTTAGAATTGTATCCTTTATATTGTCTCTCCTCATTCATCCTACCAAAATGAAGCACTTCACACACTTCTCTGCGTTAAATCTCATCATCCATTCCACCAGCCTGTCTATGTTCTCTTGAAGTTTATCACTATCCTCCTCACAGTTCACAATACTGACAAGTTTTGTGTCATCCACATATTTTGAAATTATACCCTGTACACTCAGGTCTAGGCCATTAATATATACATCAAGAAAAACAGGGGTCCCAGTCCCAACCTCTGGGGAACCCCACTATATACTGTCCTCCAGTCTGAAAAGCAACGGTTTACAGCTATTCTCCATTTCCTGTCATTCAGTGAATTTTGTATCCATGCTGCTCTGTTCCTTCTATTCCATGTTCTCTAACTTTGCTGACAAGCCTGTTAGCTTTATCAAATGGCACTTTATCAAATGCCTTTTGGAACATGCCACGTATCCCACTTCAACCCCATTACCCTCATCAACCCTCTCTGTTACCTCATCAAAGAACCCAAGCAGGTTAGTTAAACACAATTAGCCCTGAACAAATCCATGCTGCCTTTCCTGAATTAATCCACATTTGTCCAAGTGACAGTTAACTTTGTCCCGAATTATCATGTTGAAAAGCTGTCCCACCATTGAGGTTAAACTGACTGACCTATAGTTGCTAGGCTTATCCTTACACCCCTTTTTTAATAAGGGTGCAACAGTTGAAATTCTCCGTCCTCCGGCACCTCTCCCGTATCTAAGGAGGATTGGAAGATTATGGCCAGTGCCTCCGCAATTTCCACTCCACTGTGTTGTGGAGAAGATGCAAAGTGGCTTCAAGGGGATTTGGACAGACTTAGTGAGTGGACAAGAACGTGGTAGATGGAATGTCATGTGGAAAAATGTGAGGTTATCCATATTGGTAAGAGGAATAGATATGCAGAGTATTTCTTAAATGGTAAGAGGTTAGAAAGTGTCGATGTACAAAGGGACTTGGGTGTCCTCGTCAATAAGTCACTGAAAGCTAACATGTAGGTGCAACAAGCAATTAGGAAGGCTCATGGTATGTCAGCCTTTATCGCAACAGGATTTGAGTATAGGACTAGTGAAGTCTTGCTTCAATTGTATAGAACCTTGGTTAGATCGCACCTGGAGTTCGTGCCAGTGAGGGTAGAAATAGGAAGATAGTGCAGCTAAACATGTGGCTAAACAGCTGGTGTAGGAGGGAGGGTTTCAGATATCTGGATCATTGGGATCTCTTCCGGGACAGGTAGGATCTGTACAAGAAGGACGGGTTGCATCTAAACTGGAGGGGCACAAATATCCTGGCTGCGAGGTTTGCTAGCGTCACTCGGGAGGGTTTAAACTCGTGTGGCAGGGGGGTGGGAACCAGAGCAGTGGGACAGCAGGTGAAGTAACTGAGGGGGAACTAGTAAATAAGGCCAGTAAGACGAAGAGGAAGAGCAGGCAGAGAGATGTTGTTGAGCACAGTGGGACTGGTGGTCTGAAGTGCATTTGTTTCAATGCGAGAAGGCAGATGAACTTGGAGCTTGGATTAGTACTTGGAACTATGATGTTGTTGCTATTACAGAGACTTGGTTGAGGGAAGGACAGGATTGGCAGATAAACGTTCCGGGATTTAGAAGCTTCAGGTGGGATAGAGGGGGATGTAAAAGGGGTGGGGGAGTTGCATTACTGGTTAAGGAGAATATCACAGCTGTACTGAGGGAGGACACCTTGCGGGGGTCATGCAGCGAGGCAATATGGGTAAAGCTCAGGAATAGGAAGGGTGCAGTCACGATGTTGGGGGTTTACTGCAGGCCTCCCAACAGACAGCGGGAGATAGAGGAGCAGATATGTAGACAGATTTTGGAAAGATGTGAAAGCAACAGGGTTGCAGTGGTGGGTGATTTTAACTTCCCCTATATTGACTGGGACTCACTTAGTGCTAGGTGCTTGGATGGGGCAGAATTTGTAAGATGCATCCAGGAGGGCTTCTTGAAACAATATGTAGATTGTCCAACAAGGGATGGGGCCATACTGGACCTGGTATTGGGGAATGAGCCCGGCCAGGTGGTCAAAGTTTCAGTAGGGGAGCATTTCAGGAACAGTGACTACAATTCCAAAAGTTTTAAGATACTTGTGGATAAGGATAAGAGTAGTCCTCGGGTGAAGGTGCTAAATTGGGGGAAGGCTAATTATAACAATATTAGGCAGGAACTGAAGAATTTAGATTGGGGGCGGCTGTTTGAGGGTAAATCAACATCTGACATGTGGGAGTCTTTCAAACGTCAGCTGATTAGAATCCAGGACCGGTATGTTCCTGTGAGGAAGAAGGATAAGTTTGGCAGGTTTTGGGAACCTTGGATAATGAGGGATATTGTGAGCCTAGTCAAAGAGAAAAAGGAAGCATTTGTAAGGGCTAGAAGGCTGGGAACAGACGAAGACCTTGAGGAATATAAAGAAAGTAGGAAGGAACTTCAGCAAGGAATCAGGAGGGCTAAAAGGGGTCATGCAAAGTCATTGGCAAACAGGATTAAGGAAAATCCCAAGGCTTTTTATACGTATATGAAGAGCAAGAGGGTAGCCAGGAAAAGGGTTGGCCCACTCAAGGACAGAGGAGGGAATCTATGTGTGGAGCCAGAGGAAATGGGCGAGGCACTAAATGAATATTTTGGTTCAGTATTCACCAAAGAGAAGGACTTGGTGGATGATTAGTCTAGGGAAGGGAGTGTAGATAGTCTGGGTCATGTCAATATCAAAAAGGAGGAGGTGTTGGGCGTCTTGAAAAACATTAAGGTAGATAAGTCCCCAGGGCCTGATGGGATCTACCCCAGAATACTGAGGGAGGCAAGGGAGGAAATTGCTGGGGCCTTGACAGAAATCTTTGTATCCTCATTGGCTACAGGTGAGGTCCCAGAGGGCTGGAGAATAGCCAATGTTGTTCCTTTGTTTAAGAAGGGTAGCAAGGATAATCCAGGAAATTATTGGCTGGTGAGCCTTACGTCAGTGGTAGGGAAATTATTGGAGAGGATTCTTCGGGACAGGATTTACACCCATTTGGAAACAAATTAACTTATTAGCGAGAGGCAGTGTGGTTTTGTGAAGGGGAGGTCGTGTCTCACTAATTTGATTGAGTTTTTTGAGGAAGTGACGAAGATGATTGATGAAGGAAGGGCAGTGGATGTTGTCCACATGGACTTCAGTAAAGCCTTTGACAAGGTGCCTCATGGCAGACTGGTAGAAAAGGTGAAGTCACATGGGATCAGAGGTGAGTTCGCAAGATGGATGCAGAACTGGCTCAGTCATAGAAGACAGAGGGTAGCAGTGGAAGGGTGCTTTTCTGAATGGAGGGCTGTGATTAGTGGTGTTCCACAGGGATCAATGCTGGGACCTTTGCTGTTTGCAGTATATATAAATGATTTGGAGGAAAATGTAGCTGGTCTGATGAGCGGATGACACAAAGGTTGGTGGAGTTGCGGATAGTGATGAGGATTGTCAGAGGATACTGCAGGACATAGATAGGTTGGAGACTTGGGCGGAGAAATGGAGTTTGTTCCGGACAAATGTGAGGTAATGCATTTTGGAAGGTCTAATACAAGTGGGAACTATACAGTAAATGGCAGTACCCTTAGGAGTATTGACAGGCAGAGAGATCTGGGCATACAGGTCCACAGATCACTGAAAGTGGCAACGCAGGTGGATGAGGTAGTCAAGAAGGCATATGGCATGCTTGCCTTCATCGATCGGGGCATAAAATATAAAAATTGGCAAGTCATGCTACAGCTGTACAGAACCTTAGTTGGGCCACACTTGGAATATTGCATGCAATTCTGGTGGCCACACTACCAGAAGGATGTGGAGGCTTTGGAGAGGGTACAGAAGAAGTTTACCAGGATGTTGTCTGGTCTGGAGGGTATTAGCTATGAGGAGAGGTTGGATAAACTCAGATTGTTTTCACTGGAACGACGGAGGTGGAGGGGCGACATGATAGAGGTTGACAAAGTTATGAACGGCATGGACAGAGTGGATAGTCAGAAGCTTTTTCCCAGGGTTGAAGAGTGAGTTACTCAGGGAGATAGGTTTAAGGTGCGAGGAGCAAAGTTTAGAGGGGATGTGCGAGGCAAGTTCTTTACACAGAGGGTGGTGAGTGCCTGGAACTTGCTGCCGGGGGAGGTGGTGGAAGCAGGTACGATAGCAACGTTTAAGAGGCATCTTGACAAATACATGAATAGGATGGGAATAGAGAGATACGGACCCTGGAAGTGCAGAAGGTTTTAGTTTAGACAGGCATCAAGATCGGCGCATCTTGGAGGGCTGAATGGCCTGTTCCTGTGCTGTACTGCTCTTTCTTCTTTGTCCTAGCTGAGCTGTGACATTCACCTCCAACGCCAGCCAGTTTCTGGCCATGCTTCCTCAGCAGGGCTCAGGTGGACTCCCAGATAAAGGACATGCATGGCTAACTCCTCCAGCAAGTCATCCACCTGCCACTGACCCACCAGGAGTCCAGAACATTTCTCCCAATTCCTCTCAGAGAACACGGCAGAAAAGGTTTGCTGGCACTCACGCATATTCTGCAAGTCAACGGGATCTGTGACCATGAGGAGCACATCTATGGCGTAAGCCGAGAGGACAACTACACAGAGCCAAACCCACCAATCTCCTCCAAGGCAGGCACAGGAATGGCTCCACACAGATGGTATATAATTGGCCAGACATGGGGCATCCCTGAAGTACACATCTGTCAAAGTGAAGGGACACCGTCAAGGACCAGTTAACTTTGACCAGACACTCTGTGGCAGTGTAGAAAAGTCAGAACCGGGCCACAAATTGCAGCCTGAGTACGAACGTGTGCAGAGTCTAGAAATAATATTTGTGATCCACATTGTCGAGTCCCTTTTCCTGATCGAAGGAGGGAAAGGTGACTGACAAACCAGTCCTCTTAGAAAGATGGATCATGTCCAGGACCAGGTGGATGCTGTCCTGGATGGACCGGTCCGGGACCGTGTAGGACTGGTCAGGTTGGATCTTGTGGGCCAACAGGGAGCCCAGACAAGTAGACCTAGCCAGGGAAAAGATCTTATAATCCATGCTGAGGAGGGAGACCAGGCACCAGTTCCCAAGCAGGTGGAGATCACCCCTCTTTAGCCCTGCGCCATGAGAAGGGCATCTCCCTGGTCACCAGGCTTTCCCCCTGGATCTGTACATAATGGTGCCCCCCCCCAGTATTTCCCAGAACCCCCTGAGGAAGTCCATGGTCAGCCTGTCGAGCTCTGTAGATTTTCCCTTTGAGAGCTGGTGGAGGGCGCTGGTCAGCTCTGCCAATGTTAGCAGAGCCTCCAGTCGTCCAGCACCCTCTGGGCTGACCTTCAGCAGGTCCTCTCAGAAAACTCTGCACGCATCCTCGCTGGTCAAATCCGGAGAGAACAATGTGCTGTAATAAGTATGGACCAAAAAGCCCATTCCCTCCGGATCTGTGATGGAGGATCCGTCATCAGCCAGCAGCACTGACCATGGCACCAACTGCATGGAGGCCATCGAGACACATGTAACATATGCCTACAAAATGTAGAGGTTGTCAATTCGGGAGCCTCCTCCTCCAGACCTGCAGCCGAAGGCATTGGAGTCAGGATCGAGATTCCACCAGACGTTCACCAAGGCGAGGGTGCTGATCAGTTCCCTCAACCTCTCCAAGGCAGTTGCAGCAAGTGTTAGATGAAGTAATGTTCATTCTACACGTCCCCCTCAGTGACTCTTCAAAACATAGATTTTTATGAAAGAACAGGGTTCTGCTGCATTGCCGTCTGCACATGGAGTGTCAGACTCCCTCTACACTTTCCCATCAAACACTCCCAGGGCAGTTACAGCTCTGATTGGTTGGTGCATTTGGAGCATTTCCTGTCTGCAATCAGGTGAAACAGCTGCACCTGTGCAGACTGGTGGGAGCTGAGATTGGAGAGAGCTGAAACATTTACAACAGACAAATGTGGAACTGATTCCATCCATTGTCGAGAAACAGGCTCTGTGAGTTATTTTGGAGAGGTGGGTGTTGGAGCACTGGAGAACTGTTTTGCTTGGACTGTTGGGGGAGGGAGGAGATGCTGGAATATCCAGGGGTGGGCCACAAAGATTCGATAGGGAGCCCCTGTATTTGCTCTTGTGCTTTCCTCCTTTTGGCACAAATGGAGCACCCTCCCCACCCCAACTGCGTGGCTCGGGACAGCTGGAGCCACCTGGGTGAAGAAAGTCTTTGTCACAGCAGCAGCAAGTGGAAAGAACAGGACGGTTCCAGCCGACCCTGGCGAAGAATTCTCCCACCGCCCCCCCACTGGAAGATTGAGCTTTGTACTATTTCCAGTAGGGTGCTCCAACCACCTATTCAAGAGGAACATCCTTGCAGCCTTTCTGTCCCTTCCACCACTCAGCCACCTATTCTCTCCTTTTCCATTTCCTTTTCACCTCTATCTCCTCTACTCCCACCCCCTCATCATATCCTTAAAGTTTAAAAAAAACTGCTATTTTCTTTGTTTCTCGGGTGAGCATGGCTCTTCGACCCCAGGGGAAGCCCCTCTTAACTGGTGACGGGGCCTTCTCACACATATGCTGCTGCAGCTGCACCTGTTGCCCCGTCACCATTTACGCTGTTAACATCAAAGCATGGGGTCGAGAGCTACGTCCACCCCAATATGTCAATGGAGGCACGTGTAAAAACAATGGCTGAGGTTGTCGGCCCCTCGGCCATTGTTGATGGCTCGAAAAGTGTTTTTCCAGAATAGCGAGTGGGTGGTGTCCTTGGCCCTGAGCAAGGGGCTCACTGTGGGCGGGACCTTTCTGCCAGAGGACCTGCTAGAGGCCAATGCGCAGCGGGTCACCTTGTCAAATGTCCCACGCTTCATTCCTGGTGAGCTCCTCCTCCCCCATCTGGGGGAGATAAAGACGGGGCTTACCCCAGACCCGCTCGGTCTTTGGGAGAACAGCGTCCGGCATGTATACTCCTTCCATGGACAGCTCTTTATGCAGCTGGCCCGGGAAGAGGTCACGGAATGCCAATTTATTATGGAATTCTGGGGACGGCCAATCGTGTCTTCTGGAACTCGGACGGAGTGCGGTGCCACGCCTGTAACGGGGTGGGGCATGTTCGTCAGAGCTGCCACAACCTCCAGGTCGCCAACTCTACCTTGGCAGCGCAGGGTGGCACTGCTGCACCTCCCCTTACTCCCCCGACCCCTGCAACAACTGCCGCTCAGGCGGTCCCGGAGGCCGTGGTTTTCATAGCCTCCGGTGGGGAGGGGGAGACCCGTCCAGGTGGAAGGAAGGCACGGTGCAAGTCAAAACACCCAAAGACGTGCTGCCTGGACACAAAACAACAACCTGAGCCTCAGGTTAGCGCTAGGCCCAATACAGGGGACCCCACCTGCCCTGCGGCAGAGCTCGGGCCCAAGTGATCTGGGCAGGGGGGTGCAGAGGTAGAAGCAGTGACCTCTACAAAGATGGAGGTCTCAGAGCCTCTGTGCTCCTCCTGGAATGAGAAAAGGAGGTGCCCCTCCTCTGAAGAGGACCCTGAATTACAGGGTCCATCACCTGGCGCGGGTCCTCAGGCTCCCCCCGCCACCAGCAGGATCAGCGCCTCGAAACATGAACGGGAACTCCCTATCAATTAGAAGGGCGGGGGGAGAGATGCCCCTGTAAATTTGGCAACTCCCAAGGTGGGGGGTCCTCCCATTGGTGGGGGAGCCTGTGGACCCACCAGCAGGAAATACTCCATCTGCCACTGGGACGGATGTTCTGCGTGGGGACAAGACCCATGAGGGTCAAACCCCCAGCAGCTTGATGCTGCCATCCAGATGTTCCAGACCCAGAGGCCATTTTCCATAGTGCACCGTCTGCTGGGCCTGTAGGCGCTGGCGGGGCGGAGATGGCCTCTGCTCTCCGCGTCCGGTCGTGGCTCCAGCTGGATTTCCAGTGTCGGGAACTCTTAAAGTGCATACAGGAGAGCTTTTTGAGCCAGTATGTAGAAAGTCCTACAAGAAAAGGAGCAGGACTGGACCTAATCCTAGTGAATGAAGCTGGACAAGTGGTAGAAGTGTCAGTGGGGGAACATTTCGGGGATAGTGACCATAACTCTGTAAGATTTAAGATAGATATGGAAAAGGACAAAGATAGACCGGAAATAAAGGTACTGAATTGGGTGAAGGCTGATTTCAATATGATAAAACAGGATCTGGCCAAAGTGGACTGGGAGCAGCTACTTGTAGGAAAGTCAACATCACATCAGTGGGAGTCATTGAAAGAGGAAATTGTGAGAGTTCAGAGCCAACATGTGCCCATTAAGGTGAAGAGTTGGACTAACAGGCCCAGGGAACCCAGGGATGTCAAGGGGTATAGAGGATTGGATCAGGAAAAAGAAGGAAGCTTATGGTAGATCCCGAGCGCTGACAACAGCGGAGGCACGAGAGGAGTATAGAAAGTGTAGGGTGGCACTTAAAAAAGTAATTAGGGGAGCAAAGAGGGGACATGATAAAACACTGGCGGGCAAGATAAAGGAAAATCCCAAAGATTTTTCTAAGTATATTAAGGGTAAGAGGATAACCAGGGAAAGACTAGGGCCCATTAGAGACCAACGTGGCAATCTTTGTGTGGAGCCAGAGGACATAGGTAAAGTTTTAAATGATTACTTTTCATTGGTGTGCCCTTTGGAGAAGGATGATGTAGGTGCAGAGATCAGGGAGGGGGATTGTGATATACTTGAACATATTAGCATTGAAAGAGAGGAAATATTCGCTGTTTTAGCGGGCTTAAATGTGGATAAATCCTCAGGCCCAGATGAAATGTATCCCAGGCTGTTATGAGAGGCAAGGGAGATGATAGCAGGGGCTATGACACAAATTTTCAAATCCTCTCTGGCCACAGGAGAGGTGCTAGAGGACTGTTGGACAGCGAATGTGGTACCATTATTCAAGAAGGGTAGCAGGGATAAACCAGGTAATTACAGGCCAGTGGGTCGAACATCAGTGGTTGGGAAAATATTGGAAAAAATTCTGAGGGTCAGGATTGAACTCCACTTGGAGAGGTGGGGATTAATCAGGGATAGTCAGTCGGCAGGGCTTTGTCAGGGGGAGATCGTGTCTAACTAACTTGATTGAATTTTTCGAGGAGGTGACTAGATGTGTCAATGAGGGTAAAGCTGTTGATGTAGTATACATGGATTTCACTAAGGCTTTTGATAAGGTCCCGCATGTAAAATTGGTGAAGAAGGTAAGAGCCCATGGGATCCAGGGTGATGGCAAACACGAGGGGACATAGCTTTAAGTTGAGGGGTGATAGATATAGGACAAATGTTGGAGGTAGTTTCTTTACTCAGAGTAGTAGGGGCGTGAAACGCCTTGCCTGCAGCAGTAGTAGACTCGCCAACTTTAAGGGCATTTAAGTGGTCATTGGATAGACATATGGATGAAAATGGAATAGTGTAGGTCAGATGGTTTCACAGGTTGGCGCAACATCGAGGGCCGAAGGGCCTGCACTGCGCTGTAATGTTCTGAAAATAAATAAATAAATTTGGCAAATTGGATCTAAAATTGGCTTAGTGGCAGGAGGCAGAGGGTAATAGTCGAGGGCTGTTTTTGTGATTGGAAGCCTGTGACCACTGGTGTACCACAGGGATCAGTGCTGGGGCTCTTGCTGTTTGTAGTGTACATTAATGATTCAGACGCGAATATAGGAGGTATGATCAGTAAGCTTGCAGATGACACGAAAACTGGTGGTATTTTAAATAGTGAGGAGGAAATCCTTCGATTGCAGGGAGATATAGATGGGCTGGTAAGATGGGCGGAGCAATGGCAAATGGAATTTAATCCTGAAAAGTGTGGGGTGATGCATTTTGGGAGGACTAACAAGGCAAGAGAATATACAATGGATGCTAGGTCCCTCGGAAATACAGAGGGTCAGAAGGACCTTGGTGTACTTGTCCATAGATCACTGAAGGCAGCAGCACAGGTAGATAAGGTAGTTAGGAAGGCATATGGGATACTTGCATTTATTAGCCGAGGCATAGAATATAAGAGCAGGGAGGTTATGATGGAGATGAATAAAACGATGGTTAGGCCACAGCTGGAGTATTGTGTACAGCTCTGGTTGCCACACTATTGGAAGGATGTGATTGAACTGGAGAGGGTGCAGAGGAGATTCACCAGGATGTTGCCTGAGCTGGAGCATTTCAGCTATGAAGGTAGACAGTAAAGACTAGGGTTGTTATCCTTGGAGCAGAGAAGGCTGAGTGGGGACATGATTGACGTATACAAGGTTATGAGGGGCATAGATAGGTTAGATAGGAAGAACAGTTTTCCCTCAGCGGAGGGGTCAAGATCCAGGGGGCATAGATTTTGGGTAAGGAGCAGGAGGTTTGGGGAGATTTGAGGAAAAATGTTTTCACACAGAGGGTGGTTGGAATCTGGAACACACTGCCTGAAGAGGTGGTGGAGGCAGGATCCCTCACAGCATTTAAGAAGTATTTAGATGAGCACTTGAAATGCCATAGCATATAATGCTACGGGCCAAGTGCAGGAATATGGGATTAGAATAGTTGGGTGCTTGATGGCTGGCACAGATACGATGGGCCGAAGGGCCTGTTTCTGTGCTGTTTAACTCTATGACTCCAAACTGTCCCATCAAACACTCCCAGGACAGGTGCAGCATGGGATTGGCTGGGCAATTTGTGAAGCACTTTCTGTCTGCAATCAGGGGGAGCAGCTGCAACTGGAGACTGGAGTAACTGGAGAGAGGTGACTGCAGAGTGGAGAGAGCTGCAATTTACAACTTTAACTGTGGAACTGTTGCTATCTTACAAAAACAAAGAGCTACAAGTTATTTTGGAGAGGTGGGTGTTGGAGCACCAGAGAACTGTTTGTTGTTTGGACTGTTGGGGGAGGGAGGAGGCAGCGGAAGATCCAGGGGTGGGGCTGCCAAATTCTATAGGGAACCTCTGGATTTGCTCTTATGTTTATCTTCCATCCTGCACAAAAGGGGCTCCCTCCCCACCCCAAACTGTGGCTCGGGATGGCTGGAGCTGCCTGGCTGAAGACAATCTTTATCGAACTGAAGGAAGAGAGAACTGGGCGGCTCTAGCCGACCGGGCGAAGAACCCTCCCCTGACTGGAAGATTGAACTGTAGACTCTGCAGCAAGGTGCTCCAACCACCAATTGAACAGTAACACCCTCGCAGCCCTTCTCTCCCTTCCATCACTCGGCCACCTATCTTCTCCTCTCCTTGTCCTTTTCAGCCCTCTCCTCCTCTACTCCATTTCGCTCCCCATCCCCTCCCCCACAACCCCGGGCCATCATATTGCTTGTGTTTAAAAGAAAACTGTTGTTTGCTTTATTTCTTAGAGGTGGGTGTGGCTCTTCGACCCCATGGCAAGCCCCTGCTGCAGCTGCACCTGTTGCCCTGTCACCATTTGCGCTGGTAATATTGAAGCATGAGGTCAAGAGTTACATCAATCCCAATAAGTCAATAGAGGCATGTATGAAAGCAATGACCGAGGTTGTCGGCCCTCCAGCCATTTTTGCTTCCTCTAAAATGTACGGGAAGGCTGTGATTTTCCTGAAGACCGAGCGGACGGTATCGCTGGCTCTGAACAAGGGGCTCACTGTGGGCGGGACATTTCTGCCAGTGGACCCAGTGGAGGCCACTGCGCAACGGGTCATTCTGTTGAATGTCCTGCTCTTCATTCCTGGTGAGCTCCTCCTTCCCCACCTGCACCTTTTGGGGGGAGGTAAAGACAGGGCTCACCCCAGTCCCGCTCAGTCTTCGGGAGAACAGCCTCCGGCACGTGCACTCTTTCCGCCGCCAATTATTTATGAAGCTGGTGCGGGAGGAGGTTACGGATGGCCATTTCAATGTGGAGTTCCAGGGGGCGGCCTACCACGTCCTCTGGACCTTGGACAGGGCGCGGTGCCATGTCTGCAAGGGTGTGGGGCATGTTCGTAAGAACTGCCCCAACCTCCTGGCTACCAACTCAACCTTGGCGGCCCAGGCTGGTGCTGCTGCACCTCGTCCCACTCCCCCTACACCTCCACCAGACACCGTTCAGTTGGTGCCGGAGGCTGTGGTTTTCACAGCCTCTGGTGGGGAGGGAGGTGCCCGTCCAAGTGGAGGGAAGACGCGGAGGGAAAATAAACATCGAGAGGCGCATCCCCTGGACACTGTGGTACAACCCCAGCCTGAGATCAGCCCAAGGCCCGTTCCCGGGGAATCTACCTGCCCCAGGGCTGGCTCAGGCCCAGGGTGACCAGGCAAAAGCTGGGCACAGAGGCAGAGGCCCCTGATGACATGGAGGTCTCTGAGCCTCCGCGCCCCTCCTGAAACAGGAGAAGGAGAAGTCCCTCCTCTGAAGAAGGCCCTGAACCACGGAATCCATCTCCTAGCGTGGGTCCTCAGGCTCCCCCTGCCACCCGCACGATCAGGGCCTCGAGCCCTAGGTGGGACCCCTCCACCCCTCAGAACGGAGGTGGGGAAGATGGCCCTGAAATCTTGTCAACTCCTGAGGTGGGGGAACCGCCCCTAGTAGGGGAGTCTGTGGACCGTACGGGAGAAATCATTTCTTTGGCCGATGGGTTGGGTGTCCTGGGTGAGGGCGAGGCCGTGAGGGGCCGCCTTCCCAACAGCCTGACTCTGCCGCCCGGGATGTACCTGGCCCAGAGGCCAATCTGTGTAATTCCCTGTCTGCTGGTCCTATGGGCACTGACGGGATGGGAAATCGCCTTCTCTCTCCGCCTTCGGTCCCGGCTCCGGCTGGATTCCTGGAGTCGGGCACTTCCATCTCCCCTGGACCACTCATTGGCCTGGGGACGGAGGTGCAGGGGGGTCCTGAACCGCTGGCACCCACAGGCTCCAGTTCCATTCGAGAACCCAGAGAGAACTCCTCCGCCATCGATCCTGGGGGTGAGATCATGATGGAGGTCCGCCCCACAGTGTGTGGTGGGTGTGTCGGCCGCTGGCGGTGATGACCCGGAGGAGGATGGGGACTCGGTGTGGGACACGGAGGACGATCTTGATTCCATCGCCAATGAGATGGTGGTGTCCCTCGTGCCTCCCACCGAGTCTCCTCTCATCCCCACAGCGAAACTACGGGATTTCCTCGTGGCATGCGGGGGTTGCCGCAACAAAGTTCAGCTGGCCCTCGGCTGTTGGTTGAATCTGGTGCTGATCATCCAGTCTGTCCGTGCTGCCCTCAAGAAAGTGGGGAAGGATGCGGGCGTGAAACTGGTTGAGAGGCGCTGATTTAATATGTTCCTCAATGGGATGCTGGGGGAGTGGAAGGCCAGGTGCACTTCCACTCCCTCCTCAAAGTGAGGTGTTGGTGACAGGTTTTAAGTACCTTTGACATGAAGATAACCATAGCCAGCCTCAACATCAACGACAGCAGGGCGTCTCACAATCTCTCAGTCCTCAGGGAAGGGAGATATGTGATGAGCTTTCTGCAGGAAACCCACACCGTTCCGGGAGACGAAGCTACCTGGCTCCTGGAGTGGCAGGGTGGGGTCTACATGAGTCACCTCACCCCTATTACTAGCTGGGTGGCTATCTTGTTGGCCCGACTTTTCAGCCAGAGATCTTGGGGGTCAAGGAACTTGTGCCGAGCTGCTTGCTCCACCTCGCCGTTCGTCTGGGTAGTGTGCCGCTCCAGTTTGTGAACGTGTACGCACCCAGGCCCGGCGCGTTGCAAGCCAGCTTCTTTGAAGAAGCGTCCGCTCTCTTGAACTTCATCGATAGCGGCGAGTACATCATTCTCAGGGGTGATTTTAACTGCACCATTGAGGTGGGGGATCGCTCTGGTCCCCAGCGCGGCTAAGCGTCAGGGGAGAAGTTTTGGGAACTGATCAGCTCCCTCAACTTGGTGGACGTCTGGCGGAATCTCCATCCCGACTCCAGTGCCTTCACATGGTGGTCTGGAGGATGAGGGTCCCGAATCGACCGCCTCTAGTTTTCGCAGGTGAACGTCTCCTGTGTCTCGGTGGCCTCCATGCGGTTGGTGCCGTGCTCGGACCACCAACTGGTGTGGGCAGAGTTCACTTCACTCTGCACGCAGGCGGGGTCCACGTGCTGGCAGTCTAACAACCGGCTGCTGGAAGACGAGCGATTCCAGGACTCATTCCATCGATTCTGGGCTGACTGGAGAAGGAAGCTTCCCCTCTTTGAGTCTATGGTGGGATGTGGGCAAGATTCACATCCGTGTCTTCTGTCAGGAGTACGCGAAGGGGTCGACCAAGAGAAAGGAAGCCAAGATCGGGCACCTAGCGATGGAGGTGCTCGACTTGGAGTCCCGCCTTGGTCATGCCATTGCGGATCCGGCCCTGTGGCAGGCCCACAAAGAGAAGGGTGCGCTGAGGGACCTGCAGCTCATAGGGTCCCGAAGCACATACGTGAGGTCGTGGATGCAGATCCTGGAAGATTTGGACCGCTCCTCACCCTTCTACTCGCTGGGAAAATTGCGCAGGGTCCGTAAGCAGCTCATCGAGCTGCTGGCTGACGACGGATCCTCCATCACGGATCTGGAAGGAATGGGCCTCCTGGTCCGTACATATTCCAGTGCATTGTTCTCTCCGGATCCGTCCAGCGAGGACGCGCAGACATTTGTGGGAGGACCTGCCGGAAGTCAGCCTGGAGGGCATCGAAGGATTGGCGATTCCGCTCACGTTGGCGGAGCTGACCGGTGTCCTCCACGAGCTCTTGAGGGGCAAATCCCCGGGGCTGGACAGGCAGACCGCGGAGTTCCTCAGGGCATTCTGGGACGTCCTGGGGGACGATTACATGCGGGTCCTGGGGGAACGCCTGGCAACCAGGGAGATGCCCCTCTCTTTGTGCAGGGTGGTCATCGTCCTGCAGCTGAAGAGGGGCGATCTCTGCCTGCTTAAAAACGTGTGTCCGGTCTCCCTCCTCAGCATGGATTATAAGATCTTTGCCCGGGCTATGTCTACTCGCCTGAGCTCCCTGCTGGCCCACATGATCCACCCTGACCAGTCCAGCACGGTCCCGGGCCGGACCATCCAGGAAAACATCCATCTGGTCCGTGACCTGATCCATCTTTCCAAGAGGACTGGTCAGTCAGTCGCCTTTCACTCCCTCGATCAGGAGAAGGCATTCGACAGGGTGGATCACAAATACCTTTTCGGGACTCTGCGCACTTTTGGACTCAGGCCGCATTTGGTGGCCTGGGTCTGAATTTTGTACCCCGCTGCAGAGTGTCTGGTCAAAGTTAACGGGTCCTTGACAGTGCCCCTTCGCTTTGGGAGAGGAGTGCGTCAGGGATGCCGCATGTCCGGCCAATTGGATACCATCTACGTGGAGCTGTTCCTGTGCCTGCTTCGCAGGAGGTTGACGGGATTGGCTCTGCGCGAGCCGGCCATCTGGGTCATCCTCTCGGCTTACGCCGATGACGTGCTCCTCGCGGTCACAAATCCCGTTGACTTGCGGAAGATTCGCGACTGCCAGCAGACCTTCTCTGCTGCGTCCTCCGCGAGGATCAATTGGGAGAAATGTTCTGGACTCCTGGTGGGTCAGTGGCAGGTGGACTCCCTGCCGGAGGAGATGACACCTTTTGCGTGGAGCACCACGCACCTCCTCTATCTGGGAGTCCACCTAAGCCCCGCTGAGGAATCCTGGCTGGCAAACTGGCAAGAGTTGGAGGTGAAAGTCACCACTGGGCTGGGGCGCTGGACAGGACTGCTCCGAGTGCTTTCCTACAGGGGCCGAGCGTTGGTCATAAACCAACTGGTGGCCTCCATGCTGTGGTACCGGTTGGTCACTTTGGCCCCGCCCCCTGTATTTGCCACCAAGATCCAGAAGAAACTCGTCGATTTCTTCTGGGGCAAGAGGAAACACTGGGTCTCTGCCGCGGTCCTGAGACTCCCGATCGAGGAGGGCGGTCAGTCGCTGGTGTGCGTCCGCACCCAGGCTGCGACTCTCCACCTTCGGACCCTGCAGAGATACCTGTACGTTGAGCGTCCTCCCAGATGGTGTGTGCTGGCGACGTATTTTTTCCGCCAGTGTCACTGCCTTCAAGACAACACGCAGCTCCCGGTGGAGTCCGTTAGCCGCGCCTCTCTGAGGGAGTTGCCTGTCTTTTACCGGGATCTTTTCCGAGTCTGGAACATGGTCGCCTCCAGTCAGGACGCTCCCCTGCCGGCGGAGGAGAGCGCCTCGGCTGTCCGGGCGGCCGACTCCGGGGACGGTCCGGCGGGCGGAGGAGTAGCCGAAACCCCCGGGACGCCCCTCACTGCGGGTGGCGAGGGGGCTCGGGAGTGCGGAGCGATCGGACCCAGGCCCCGAAACCCTCCTCGGGAGCCGGTCCCGCACAACCCGAGCCGCCTCTCGGAAATGCCCTCCGTGCCATTCCAATCGGCGCGGAGGGGTTTCCTTTACGGGCTGCTCCTGCACACTCTCCACTTCCTCGCCCTCGTCAGCCGGCCGGACACGCCCTGGCGGTCCGTGTTGCCATCTGGCGGCGAGGGGAAATCCCAATGGAGGTCTCTCTACGCGGGAGTCTTCCCCCTTTACATCGGGGACCTGGGGTGGAGGGTGCTGCACAGAGCAGTCCCGTGCAATAGGCTTTTAAGTAGGTTCACGGACTCCCAGGCCACCTGTACTTTCTGCGGCCTGGACGAGTCTGTGTTCCACATTTAGACGGAGTGTGCGAGGTTGCAGCCCCTATTTGAGTATCTGAAGGGGCTGCTCCTCAAATTCTGGCTGCACTTCAGTCCCACGCTCCTGATCTTTGGGCACCCGGTGCGGAGGGGTTTGGGCCAGGAGGAGGATCTCCTCGTCGGTCTGCTCCTGGGCCTGGCCAAGGTGGCAATTCACAGGTCCAGGTTGCGGGCCGTCGGGGGGTCCGTCCTCCCCGATTGCCTGCCCCTCTTCCGCGGTTACGTTCGCGCCCGGGTGTCCCTGGAAAAGGAGCATGCGGTGTCCGCCGGTACGCATGAGGCCTGTGCCTGGTCAAAAGGTGGCAATTCACAGGTCCAGGCTGCGGGCCATCAGGGGGTCCATTCTCCCTGATTTCCTGCCCCTCTTCCACAGTTACATTCACGCCCAGGTGTCCCTGGAGAAGGAGCATGCGATGCCCACCGGTACGCTTGAGGCCTTCCGCGATCGGTGGGCACCGCAGGGACAGGAGTGCAAAATCGACGTCGAGAAAGGCCCTTTTAATTTGAGTTTTTTGTTTATTTATTTGATTACTAGGCCCCGAGGCTGCCGGTTCCTCACATACTGAGCCATCACATTTACACACTCTTCAGCTGGATCTAGATTACTCGGCCCTGAGGCAGCTGGTTCCTCACACACTGAGCCCTCACATTTACTCACTCTTCAGCTGGGTCTAGATTACTCGGCCCCGAGGCTGCTGGTTCCTCACACACTGAGCCATCACATTTACACACTCTTCGGCTGGGTCTAGATTACTCGGCCCCGAGGCTGCTGGTTCCTCACACACTGAGCCCTCACATTTACACACTCTTCAGCTTTGTCTGGATCACTGAAAGCTGAGGCTGCTGGTTCACTCAGATCATGGTCCAGGTTCAATGTGAAGACGTTGGCCTTGGCAGTGAGTGAACTCTCCAGCGACCAATACATGGCTACTGAAAGCTGTAAGAAGTTCTGTGACTTTCCAGAAGAGCTCACATTAAGCTGAGAAGAAAATGTAAAGACACTGTAAAGGGATATAGACAGGTTCAGTGAGCAGACAGGGACATAGCAGATGGAATATAATGTGAGGAAGTGTGAAGTTATCCACTTTGGTCGGAAGAATACAAAAACAAGATGTTTAAATGGTTTGAGATTTTGAAATGGTATTATTCAGTGGGTCCTGGATGTCCTTGCACAAGGATCACAGAAAGTTCGTGTGTAAACAAAGCAAGCAATTAGGGAGGAATGTTCAATGTTAACCTTTATAATAACGGAATTGGAGTATCAGAGTAATTGCAATTACAATTACCTGGGATCTTGGTGTGACAACACCTGGAGTACTGCATGTGATTTTGGTCTCCTTACCTCAGGGAGGATAGACCTGTCTTAGAGGGAGTGCAACAAAGATTCACTGGTCCGATTCGCGGATCGAGAAAATATCTTATGAAGAGAGATTAAGTAGATGAGGAAAATTTTCCTGGAATTTAGAAGGACGAGAGATGATCTCATTGAAGCAGATCAGTTCCTTAACGGGCTTTACATGGTAGACGCTGGGAGGATTTTTCACCTGGCTACACCTAGGTGTCACAGTCTCCGAATTAGGGGTCGACCATTTTGGACTGAGAGGAGGAGAGATATCTTCACTAAAAGGGTTGTGAGTCTTTGGAATTCTGTATCCCTGAGGCTGTGGATGTTCAGGTGGTGAGTGTATTCAAGACAGAGATTGATAGATTTTGTGCACTGATGAACTTCAGGAACATGGGGATTGTGTGGGAAGGTGGAGTTGATGTATATGATCAGCTCGGAACATAGGAGCGGGGGTAGACCATTCAGCCCATCCAGCCTGTTCTGACATTCAATTAGATCACAGTGAATCATCTACCTCAATACCACTTGCCTGAGTTATCCCAATATTCTTTGATGTCATGAGCATCCACATATCTTTTGATTTCTGTCTTGAGCATGCACAATGATTGAGCTTCCACAGGACTCTAGGGTAGAGAGTTCCAAAGATTCACAGACCTCTGAGTGAAGAAGTTCTAAGTTTTAAATGGTCTACTCCTTATTCAGAGACTATGTCCCATGGTTCTAGACTCACCAGCCATGGGGAACATCCTATCTACATTAACCCTGTCACGTCCTGGAAGAATTTTGTAAGATTAAATGAGATCATCTCTCATTCTTCTGGACTCTGGAGAATACAAGCCCAGTTTTCTCAATCTTTCCTCATAAGACAATCCCACCATCCCAGCTCTGATCTTATTGAATGGCAGAGCAGGATGACAAATGGTAGAAGTGTCAGTGGGGGAGCAATTCAAGGACAGTGAACATCACTCTAAGATTTAATGTAGTTATGGAAAAGGACAAAGATGGACCAGAAATAAAGATACTGAATTGGGGGAAGGCTGATTTCAATATGATAAAACAGGATCTAGCCAAAGTGGACTGGGAGCAGCTACTTGCAGGAAAGTCTACATCAGACAAGTGGGAGCCATTCAAAGAGAAAATAGCGAGAGTTCAGGGCTAACATGTTCCCGTAAAGGTGAAGGGTAGGGCAAAAAAGTCCAGGGAACCCTCGATGACAAGGGATATAGAGGATTGGATAAGGAAAAAAAAAGGAGACATACAGCAGATTCAGAGGGCTGAAAATGGCGGAGATCTGAGAGGAGTATAGAAAGTGTAGGGGTGTACTTAAAAAAGTAATTAGGAAAGCAAAGAGGGGGCATGAAAAAACACTGACGGGCAAGATAAAGGGAAGTCCCAAGGTGTTTTATAGGTATATTAGGGGCAAGAGGATAACCAGGGAAAGAGGAGGGGCCAGTAGGGACCAAAGCGGCAATCTGTGTGTGGAGCTGGATGACGTAGTGAGATTTTAAATGATTACTTTTCATCTGTGTTCACGATGGAAAAGGACAATGTTGGTATAGAGATCAGGGAGGGGGATTGTGATATACTTGAAAAAAATAGCATTGAAAGGGAGGAGGTATGAGGGGTTTTAGCGGGCTTAAAAGTGGATAAATCCCAAGCCCAGATGAGATGTATCCCAGGCTGCTATGTGAGGCAAGGGAGGAGATTGCAGGGGCTCTGAAACAAATTTTCAAATCCTCTCTGGCCACAGGAAAGGTGCCAGAGGACTGGAGGACAGCAAATGTGGCACCATTATTCAAGAAGGGTAGTAGGGTTAAACCAGGTAATTACAGGCCAGTGAGTCTAACATCAGTGGTAGGGAAACTATTGGAAAAACTTCTGAGGGATAGGATTAATCTCCACTTGGAGAGGTAGGGAATAATCAAGAATAGTCAGCATGGCTTTGTCAGGAGGCGATCATGTCTCATAAATGTGATTGAATTTTTTGAGGAGGTGACTAGGTGTGTAGATGAAGGTAAAGCTGTTGATGTAGTCTACGTGGACTTCAGTAAGGCTTTTGATAAGGTCCCGCATGGGAGATTGGTCAAGAAGGTAAGAGCCCATGGGATCCAGGGCAATCTGGCAATTTGGATCTAAAATTGGTTTCGTGGCAGGAGGCAGAGGGTGTTGGTCGAGGGTTGTTTTTGCGATTCGAAGTCTGTGACTAGTGGTGTACCACAGGGATCGGTGCTGGGACCCTTGCTGTTTGTCGTGTACATTAATGATTTAGACGTGAATATAGGAGGTATGATTAGTAAGTTCGCAGATGGCACGAAAATTGGTGGTGTCGTAAATAGTGAGGAGGAAAGCCTTAGGTTACGGGACGCTATTGGTGGGCTGGTAAGATGGGCAGAGCAGTGGCAAATGGAACTTAATTCTGAGAAGTGTGAGGTGATGCATTTTGGGAGGACTAACAAGGCAAGGGAATATATAATGGATGGTAGGAACCTAGGAAGGACAGAGGGACCTTGGTGTACTTGTCCATAGATCACGGAAGGCAGCAGCAGAGGTAGATAACGTAGTTAGGAAGGCATATGGGATTCTTGTCTTTATTAGTCGAGGCATAGAATATAAGAGTAGGGAGGTTATGATGGAGCTGTATAAAATGCTAGTTAGGCCACAGCTGGAGTACTGTGTACAGTTCTGGTCACCAGACTAGAGGAAGGATGTGATTGAACTGGAGAGGATGCAGAGGAGATTCACCAGGATGTTGCCTGGGCTGGAGCATTTCAGCTATGAAGAGAGACTGGATCGGGTAGGGTTGTTTTCCTTAGAGCAGAGAAGGCTGAGGGGAGACCTGATTGTGGTATACAAAATTATGAGGGGCAAAGATAGGGTAGATAGGAAGAAACTTTTTCCCTTAGTGGAGGTGTCAATAACCAGGGGGCATAGATTTAAGGTTAGGGGCAGGAGGTTTAGAGGGGATTTGAGGAAAATCTTTTTCACCAAGAGGATGTTTGGAATTTGGAACACACTGCCTGAAGGGGTGACAGAGGCAGGAACCCTCACAAAAGTTAAGTATTTAGATGAGCAATTGAAACGTCATAGCATGCAAGGCTTTGGGCCAAGTGCTGGGAAATGGGATTCGAATAGATAGGTGCTTGATGGCCGGCACAGATACGATGGGCAAATATACAGAAGTATTTCCTTTCATTTCTGCAGAATTGACTGGATATGGAGAATTGAATGATAATGTCAATAGGTAAATTGGCCATTATAAATTGTCACTAGTATAGGTAGGTGGTAGGGAAATATAGGGACAGGTGGGGATGTTTAGTGTAGGATTAGTATAAATGGGTGGTTGATGTTCGGCACAGACTCGGTGGGCCGAAGGGCCTGTTTCAGTGCTGTATCTCTGATCTAATCATGACAGTATCCCAGTGAAATGGAGAGTCAGAATGTTTTTGCTAACTGAAACCTCAGTAACTGTTGAGGAGAGCTCGGTGCTAGTGTAACTGTTTTATTGCTCACATTGCTCGGATGTTATTGTTGTCACGGTGCACACCCTCTCCCACAACCCACCCCGTCCGAGGATCCCAGAAACCTGACAGTGGGCCCTGGACTAACTAGTCCACTTCTTCCTGAAGTGAAATTCAGCTGCCGTCTCCCCCTGCTGCTGCTCAGCATTTCACACTTCTTCTCCTCATTGACACAAATACAGGAAGTGCACTGTTGAAAGCATCACTTTTCATTGACAACAATGCAGGGACTCACTGCTGCAAACATGGACACAGATACAGGTGACAAGCTATCACATACACCACTGATAATAGACACAGATACAGGGGATTCACTGCTGCAAACATGGACACAGATACAGGTGACAAGCTATCACAGACACCACTGATAATAGACACAGATACAGGGGACTCACTGCTGCAAACATAGACACAGATACAGGTGACAAGCTATCACATACACCACTGATAATAGACACAGATACAGGGGATTCACTGCTGCAAACATGGACACAGATACAGGTGACAAGCTATCACAGACACCACTGATAATAGACACAGATACAGGGGACTCACTGCTGCAAACACCACTGATAATAGACACAGATACAGGGGATTCACTGCTGCAAACATGGACACAGATACAGGTGACAAGCTATCACATACACCACTGATAATAGACACAGATACAGGGGATTCACTGCTGCAAACATGGACACAGATACAGGTGACAAGCTATCACAGACACCACTGATAATAGACACAGATACAGGGGACTCACTGCTGCAAACACCACTGATAATAGACACAGATACAGGGGACTCACTGCTGCAAACACCACTGATAATAGACACAGATACAGGGGACTCACTGCTGCAAACACCACTGATAATAGACACAGATACAGGGGACTCACTGCTGCAAACACCACTGATAATAGACACAGATACAGGGGACTCACTGCTGCAAACACCACTGATAATAGACACAGATACAGGGGACTCACTGCTGCAAACATGGACACAGATACAGGTGACAAGCTATCACATACACCACTGATAATAGACACAGATACAGGGGACTCACAGCTGCAAACATAGACACAGATACAGGTGACAAGCTATCACATACACCACTGATAATAGACACAGATACAGGGGACTCACTGCTGCAAACATGGACACAGATACAGGTGACATGCTATCACAGACACCACTGATAATAGACACAGATACAGGGGACTCACTGCTGCAAACATAGACACAGATACAGGTGACAAGATATCACATACACCACTGATAATAGACACAGATACAGGGGACCCACTGCTGCAAACATAGACACAGATACAGGTGACAAGCTATCACAGACACCACTGATAATAGACACAGATAGAGGGGATTCACTGCTGCAAACATAGACACAGATACAGGGGACTCACTGCTGCAAACACCACTGTTAATAGACACAGATACAGGGGATTCACTGCTGCAAACACCACTGATAATAGACACAGATACAGGGGATTCACTGCTGCAAACACCACTGATAATAGACACAGATACAGGGGATTCAATGCTGCAAACACCACTGATAATAGACACAGATACAGGGGATTCACTGCTGCAAACAACACTGATAATAGACACAGATACAGGGGATTGACTGCTGCAAACAACACTGATAATAGACACAGATACAGGGGATTCACTGCTGCAAACAACACTGATAATAGACACAGATGCAGGGGACTCACTGCTGCAAACACCAATGATAATAGACACAGATACAGGTAGACTCACTGCTGCAAACACCACTGATAATAGACACAGATACAGGGGATTCACTGCTGCAAACAACACTGATAATAGACACAGATACAAGGGATTCACTGCTGCAAACACCACTGATAATAGACACAGATACAGGGGATTCACTGCTGCAAACACCACTAATAATAGACACAGATACAGGGGACTCACTGCTGCAAACACCACTGATAATAGACACAGATACAGGGGACTCACTGCTGCAAACACCACTGATAATAGACACAGATACAGGGGATTCACTGCTGCAAACACCACTGATAATAGACACAGATACAGGGGACTCACTGCTGCAAACACCACTGTTAATAGACACAGATACAGGGGATTCACTGCTGCAAACACCACTGATAATAGACACAGATACAGGGGACTCACTGCTGCAAACACCACTGATAATAGACACAGATACAGAGGACTCACTGCTGCAAACACCACTGATAATAGACACAGATACAGGGGATTCACTGCTGCAAACATGGACACAGATACAGGTGACAAGCTATCACATACACCACTGATAATAGACACAGATACAGGGGATTCACTGCTGCAAACATGGACACAGATACAGGTGACAAGCTATCACAGACACCACTGATAATAGACACAGATACAGGGGACTCACTGCTGCAAACACCACTGATAATAGACACAGATACAGGGGATTCACTGCTGCAAACACCACTGATAATAGACACAGATACAGGGGACTCACTGCTGCAAACACCACTGTTAATAGACACAGATACAGGGGATTCACTGCTGCAAACACCACTGATAATAGACACAGATACAGAGGACTCACTGCTGCAAACACCACTGATAATAGACACAGATACAGGGGATTCACTGCTGCAAACATGGACACAGATACAGGTGACAAGCTATCACATACACCACTGATAATAGACACAGATACAGGGGATTCACTGCTGCAAACATGGACACAGATACAGGTGACAAGCTATCACAGACACCACTGATAATAGACACAGATACAGGGGACTCACTGCTGCAAACACCACTGATAATAGACACAGATACAGGGGATTCACTGCTGCAAACACCACTGATAATAGACACAGATACAGGGGACTCACTGCTGCAAACACCACTGTTAATAGACACAGATACAGGGGATTCACTGCTGCAAACACCACTGATAATAGACACAGATACAGAGGACTCACTGCTGCAAACACCACTGATAATAGACACAGATACAGGGGATTCACTGCTGCAAACATGGACACAGATACAGGTGACAAGCTATCACATACACCACTGATAATAGACACAGATACAGGGGATTCACTGCTGCAAACATGGACACAGATACAGGTGACAAGCTATCACAGACACCACTGATAATAGACACAGATACAGGGGACTCACTGCTGCAAACACCACTGATAATAGACACGGATACAGGGGACTCACTGCTGCAAACACCACTGATAATAGACACAGATACAGGGGACTCACTGCTGCAAACACCACTGATAATAGACACAGATACAGGGGACTCACTGCTGCAAACACCACTGATAATAGACACAGATACAGGGGACTCACTGCTGCAAACATGGACACAGATACAGGTGACAAGCTATCACATACACCACTGATAATAGACACAGATACAGGGGACTCACTGCTGCAAACATAGACACAGATACAGGTGACAAGCTATCACATACACCACTGATAATAGACACAGATACAGGGGACTCACTGCTGCAAACATGGACACAGATACAGGTGACATGCTATCACAGACACCACTGATAATAGACACAGATACAGGGGACTCACTGCTGCAAACATAGACACAGATACAGGTGACAAGATATCACATACACCACTGATAACAGACACAGATACAGGGGACCCACTGCTGCAAACATAGACACAGATACAGGTGACAAGCTATCACAGACACCACTGATAATAGACACAGATAGAGGGGATTCACTGCTGCAAACACCACTGATAATAGACACAGATACAGGGGATTCACTGCTGCAAACACCACTGATAATAGACACAGATACAGGGGATTCACTGCTGCAAACACCACTGATAATAGACACAGATACAGGGGATTCACTGCTGCAAACAACACTGATAATAGACACAGATACAGGGGATTGACTGCTGCAAACAACACTGATAATAGACACAGATACAGGGGATTCACTGCTGCAAACAACACTGATAATAGACACAGATGCAGGGGATTCACTGCTGCAAACAACACTGATAATAGACACAGATACAAGGGATTCACTGCTGCAAACACCACTGATAATAGACACAGATACAGGGGATTTACTGCTGCAAACACCACTGATAATAGACACAGATACAGGTAGACTCACTGCTGCAAACACCACTGATAATAGACACAGATACAGGGGATTCACTGCTGCAAACACCACTAATAATAGACACAGATACAGGGGACTCACTGCTGCAAACACCACTGATAATAGACACAGATACAGGGGACTCACTGCTGCAAACACCACTGATAATAGACACAGATACAGGGGATTCACTGCTGCAAACACCACTGATAATAGACACAGATACAGGGGACTCACTGCTGCAAACACCACTGATAATAGACACAGATACAGGGGATTCACTGCTGCAAACACCACTGATAATAGACACAGATACAGGGGACTCACTGCTGCAAACACCACTGTTAATAGACACAGATACAGGGGACTCACTGCTGCAAACACCACTGATAAGAGACACAGATACAGGGGATTCACTGCTGCAAACACCACTGATAATAGATACTGATACAGGGGACTCACTGCTGCAAACACCACTGATAATAGACACAGATACAGGGGACTCACTGCTGCAAACACCACTGATAATAGACACAGATACAGGGGATTCACTGCTGCAAACACCACTGATAATAGACACAGATACAGGGGATTCACTGCTGCAAACACCACTGATAATAGACACAGATACAGGGGATTCACTGCTGCAAACACCACTGATAATAGACACAGATACAGGGGACTCACTGCTGCAAACACCACTGATAATAGACACAGATACAGGGGATTCACTGCTGCAAACACCACTGATAATAGACACAGATACAGGGGACTCACTGCTGCAAACACCACTGTTAATAGACACAGATACAGGGGACTCACTGCTGCAAACACCACTGATAATAGACACAGATACAGGGGATTCACTGCTGCAAACACCACTGATAATAGACACAGATACAGGGGATTCACTGCTGCAAACACCACTGATAATAGACACAGATGCAGGGGATTCACTGCTGCAAACACCACTGTTAATAGACACAGATACAGGGGATTCACTGCTGCAAACACCACTGATAATAGACACAGATACAGGGGATTCAATGCTGCAAACACCACTGTTAATAGACACAGATACAGGGGACTCACTGCTGCAAACACCACTGATAATAGACACAGATACAGGGGATTCACTGCTGCAAACACCACTGATAATAGACACAGATACAGGGGATTCACTGCTGCAAACACCACTGTTAATAGACACAGATACAGGGGATTCACTGCTGCAAACACCACTGTTAATAGACACAGATACAGGGGATTCACTGCTGCAAACATAGACACAGATACAGGGGATTCACTGCTGCAAACACCACTGTTAATAGACACAGATACAGGGGATTCACTGCTGCAAACACCACTGATAATAGACAGAGATACAGGGGACTCACTGCTGCAAACACCACTGATAATAGACACAGATACAGGGGACTCATTGCTGCAAACACCACTGATAATAGACACAGATACAGGGGATTCACTGCTGCAAACACCACTGATAATAGACAGAGATACAGGGGACTCACTGCTGCAAACACCACTGATAATAGACACAGATACAGGGGACTCACTGCTGCAAACACCACTGTTAATAGACACAGATACAGGGGACTCACTGCTGCAAACATAGACACAGATACAGGTGACAAGCTATCACATACACCACTGATAATAGACACAGATACAGGGACTCACTGCTGCAAACACCACTGATAATAGACACAGATACAGGGGATTCACTGCTGCAAACACCACTGATAATAGACACAGATACAGGGGATTCACTGCTGCAAACACCACTGTTAATAGACACAGATACAGGGGACTCACTGCTGCAAACACCACTGATAATAGACACAGATCCAGGGGATTCACTGCTGCAAACACCACTGTTAATAGACACAGATACAGGGGACTCACTGCTGCAAACACCACTGTTAATAGACACAGATACAGGGGATTCACTGCTGCAAACACCACTGATAATAGACACAGATACAGGGGATTCACTGCTGCAAAAATCGACACAGATACAGGGAATTCACTGCTGCAAACACCACTGTTGATAGACACAGATACAGGGGATTCACTGCTGCAAACACCACTGTTAATAGACACAGATACAGGGGACTCACTGCTGCAAACACCACTGTTAATAGACACAGATACAGGGGATTCACTGCTGCAAACACCACTGATAATAGACACTGATACAGGGGATTCACTGCTGCAAACACCACTGTTAATAGAAACAGATACAGGGGATTCACTGCTGCAAACACCACTGTTAATAGACACAGATACAGGGGATTCACTGCTGCAAACACCACTGATAATAGACACAGATACAGGGGATTCACTGCTGCAAACACCACTGATAATAGACACAGATACAGGGGATTCACTGCTGCAAACACCACTGTTAATAGACACAGATACAGGGGACTCACTGCTGCAAACATAGACACAGATACAGGGGATTCACTGCTGCAAACATAGACACAGTTACAGGGGATTCACTGCTGCAAACACCACTGTTAATAGACACAGATACAGGGGACTCACTGCTGCAAACACCACTGTTAATAGACACAGATACAGGGGACTCACTGCTGCAAACACCACTGTTAATAGACACAGATACAGGGGACTCACTGCTGCAAACACCACTGTTAATAGACACAGATACAGGGGACTCACTGCTGCAAACACCACTGTTAATAGACACAGATACAGGGAATTCACTGCTGCAAACACCACTGTTAATAGACACAGATACAGGGGACTCACTGCTGCAAACACCACTGATAATAGACACAGATACAGGGGATTCACTGCTGCAAACACCACTTTTAATAGACACAGATACAGGGGATTCACTGCTGCAAACACCACTGATAATAGACACAGATACAGGGGATTCACTGCTGCAAACACCACTGTTAATAGACACAGATACAGGGGACTCACTGCTGTAAACATAGACACAGATACAGGGGATTCACTGCTGCAAACATAGACACAGATACAGGGGATTCACTGCTGCAAACATAGACACAGTTACAGGGGATTCACTGCTGCAAACACCACTGTTAATAGACACAGATACAGGGGATTCACTGCTGCAAACACCACTGATAATAGACATAGATACAGGGGATTCACTGCTGCAAACACCACTTTTAATAGACACAGATACAGGGGATTCACTGCTGCAAACACCACTGTTAATAGACACAGATACAGGGGACTCACTGCTGCAAACACCACTGATAATAGACACAGATACAGGGGATTCACTGCTGCAAACACCACTGATAATAGACACAGATACAGGGGATTCACTGCTGCAAACACCACTGTTAATAGACACAGATACAGGGGACTCACTGCTGCAAACACCACTGATAATAGACACAGATACAGGGGATTCACTGCTGCAAACACCACTGATAATAGACACAGATACAGGGGATTCACTGCTGCAAACACCACTGATAATAGACACTGATACAGGGGATTCACTGCTGCAAACACCACTGTTAATAGAAACAGATACAGGGGATTCACTGCTGCAAACACCACTGTTAATAGACACAGATACAGGGGATTCACTGCTGCAAACACCACTGATAATAGACACAGATACAGGGGATTCACTGCTGCAAACACCACTGATAATAGACACAGATACAGGGGATTCACTGCTGCAAACACCACTGTTAATAGACACAGATACAGGGGACTCACTGCTGCAAACATAGACACAGATACAGGGGATTCACTGCTGCAAACATAGACACAGTTACAGGGGATTCACTGCTGCAAACACCACTGTTAATAGACACAGATACAGGGGACTCACTGCTGCAAACACCACTGTTAATAGACACAGATACAGGGGACTCACTGCTGCAAACACCACTGTTAATAGACACAGATACAGGGAATTCACTGCTGCAAACACCACTGTTAATAGACACAGATACAGGGGACTCACTGCTGCAAACACCACTGTTGATAGACACAGATACAGGGAATTCACTGCTGCAAACACCACTGTTAATAGACACAGATACAGGGGACTCACTGCTGCAAACACCACTGTTAATAGACACAGATACAGGGGATTCACTGCTGCAAACACCACTGATAATAGACACAGATACAGGGGATTCACTGCTGCAAACACCACTTTTAATAGACACAGATACAGGGGATTCACTGCTGCAAACACCACTGATAATAGACACAGATACAGGGGATTCACTGCTGCAAACACCACTGTTAATAGACACAGATACAGGGGACTCACTGCTGCAAACATAGACACAGATACAGGGGATTCACTGCTGCAAACATAGACACAGATACAGGGGATTCACTGCTGCAAACATAGACACAGTTACAGGGGATTCACTGCTGCAAACACCACTGTTAATAGACACAGATACAGGGGACTCACTGCTGCAAACACCACTGTTAATAGACACAGATACAGGGAATTCACTGCTGCAAACACCGCTGTTAATAGACACAGATACAGGGGATTCACTGCTGCAAACACCACTGATAATAGACATAGATACAGGGGATTCACTGCTGCAAACACCACTTTTAATAGACACAGATACAGGGGATTCACTGCTGCAAACACCACTGTTAATAGACACAGATACAGGGGACTCACTGCTGCAAACACCACTGATAATAGACACAGATACAGGGGATTCACTGCTGCAAACACCACTGATATTAGACACAGATACAGGGGATTCACTGCTGCAAACACCACTGTTAATAGACACAGATACAGCGGACTCACTGCTGCAAACACAACTGATAATAGACACAGATACAGGGGATTCACTGCTGCAAACACCACTGTTAATAGACACAGATACAGGGGACTCACTGCTGCAAACACCACTGTTAATAGACACAGATACAGGGGATTCACTGCTGCAAACACCACTGATAATAGACAGAGATACAGGGGACTCACTGCTGCAAACACCACTGATAATAGACACAGATACAGGGGACTCATTGCTGCAAACACCACTGATAATAGACACAGATACAGGGGATTCACTGCTGCAAACACCACTGATAATAGACAGAGATACAGGGGACTCACTGCTGCAAACACCACTGATAATAGACACAGATACAGGGGACTCACTGCTGCAAACACCACTGTTAATAGACACAGATACAGGGGACTCACTGCTGCAAACATAGACACAGATACAGGTGACAAGCTATCACATACACCACTGATAATAGACACAGATACAGGGACTCACTGCTGCAAACACCACTGATAATAGACACAGATACAGGGGATTCACTGCTGCAAACACCACTGATAATAGACACAGATACAGGGGATTCACTGCTGCAAACACCACTGTTAATAGACACAGATACAGGGGACTCACTGCTGCAAACACCACTGATAATAGACACAGATCCAGGGGATTCACTGCTGCAAACACCACTGTTAATAGACACAGATACAGGGGACTCACTGCTGCAAACACCACTGTTAATAGACACAGATACAGGGGATTCACTGCTGCAAACACCACTGATAATAGACACAGATACAGGGGATTCACTGCTGCAAAAATCGACACAGATACAGGGAATTCACTGCTGCAAACACCACTGTTGATAGACACAGATACAGGGGATTCACTGCTGCAAACACCACTGTTAATAGACACAGATACAGGGGACTCACTGCTGCAAACACCACTGTTAATAGACACAGATACAGGGGATTCACTGCTGCAAACACCACTGATAATAGACACTGATACAGGGGATTCACTGCTGCAAACACCACTGTTAATAGAAACAGATACAGGGGATTCACTGCTGCAAACACCACTGTTAATAGACACAGATACAGGGGATTCACTGCTGCAAACACCACTGATAATAGACACAGATACAGGGGATTCACTGCTGCAAACACCACTGATAATAGACACAGATACAGGGGATTCACTGCTGCAAACACCACTGTTAATAGACACAGATACAGGGGACTCACTGCTGCAAACATAGACACAGATACAGGGGATTCACTGCTGCAAACATAGACACAGTTACAGGGGATTCACTGCTGCAAACACCACTGTTAATAGACACAGATACAGGGGACTCACTGCTGCAAACACCACTGTTAATAGACACAGATACAGGGGACTCACTGCTGCAAACACCACTGTTAATAGACACAGATACAGGGGACTCACTGCTGCAAACACCACTGTTAATAGACACAGATACAGGGGACTCACTGCTGCAAACACCACTGTTAATAGACACAGATACAGGGAATTCACTGCTGCAAACACCACTGTTAATAGACACAGATACAGGGGACTCACTGCTGCAAACACCACTGATAATAGACACAGATACAGGGGATTCACTGCTGCAAACACCACTTTTAATAGACACAGATACAGGGGATTCACTGCTGCAAACACCACTGATAATAGACACAGATACAGGGGATTCACTGCTGCAAACACCACTGTTAATAGACACAGATACAGGGGACTCACTGCTGTAAACATAGACACAGATACAGGGGATTCACTGCTGCAAACATAGACACAGATACAGGGGATTCACTGCTGCAAACATAGACACAGTTACAGGGGATTCACTGCTGCAAACACCACTGTTAATAGACACAGATACAGGGGATTCACTGCTGCAAACACCACTGATAATAGACATAGATACAGGGGATTCACTGCTGCAAACACCACTTTTAATAGACACAGATACAGGGGATTCACTGCTGCAAACACCACTGTTAATAGACACAGATACAGGGGACTCACTGCTGCAAACACCACTGATAATAGACACAGATACAGGGGATTCACTGCTGCAAACACCACTGATAATAGACACAGATACAGGGGATTCACTGCTGCAAACACCACTGTTAATAGACACAGATACAGGGGACTCACTGCTGCAAACACCACTGATAATAGACACAGATACAGGGGATTCACTGCTGCAAACACCACTGATAATAGACACAGATACAGGGGATTCACTGCTGCAAACACCACTGATAATAGACACTGATACAGGGGATTCACTGCTGCAAACACCACTGTTAATAGAAACAGATACAGGGGATTCACTGCTGCAAACACCACTGTTAATAGACACAGATACAGGGGATTCACTGCTGCAAACACCACTGATAATAGACACAGATACAGGGGATTCACTGCTGCAAACACCACTGATAATAGACATAGATACAGGGGATTCACTGCTGCAAACACCACTTTTAATAGACACAGATACAGGGGATTCACTGCTGCAAACACCACTGTTAATAGACACAGATACAGGGGACTCACTGCTGCAAACACCACTGATAATAGACACAGATACAGGGGATTCACTGCTGCAAACACCACTGATAATAGACACAGATACAGGGGATTCACTGCTGCAAACACCACTGTTAATAGACACAGATACAGGGGACTCACTGCTGCAAACACCACTGATAATAGACACAGATACAGGGGATTCACTGCTGCAAACACCACTGATAATAGACACAGATACAGGGGATTCACTGCTGCAAACACCACTGATAATAGACACTGATACAGGGGATTCACTGCTGCAAACACCACTGTTAATAGAAACAGATACAGGGGATTCACTGCTGCAAACACCACTGTTAATAGACACAGATACAGGGGATTCACTGCTGCAAACACCACTGATAATAGACACAGATACAGGGGATTCACTGCTGCAAACACCACTGTTAATAGACACAGATACAGGGGACTCACTGCTGCAAACATAGACACAGATACAGGGGATTCACTGCTGCAAACATAGACACAGTTACAGGGGATTCACTGCTGCAAACACCACTGTTAATAGACACAGATACAGGGGACTCACTGCTGCAAACACCACTGTTAATAGACACAGATACAGGGGACTCACTGCTGCAAACACCACTGTTAATAGACACAGATACAGGGAATTCACTGCTGCAAACACCACTGTTAATAGACACAGATACAGGGGACTCACTGCTGCAAACACCACTGTTGATAGACACAGATACAGGGAATTCACTGCTGCAAACACCACTGTTAATAGACACAGATACAGGGGACTCACTGCTGCAAACACCACTGTTAATAGACACAGATACAGGGGATTCACTGCTGCAAACACCACTGATAATAGACACAGATACAGGGGATTCACTGCTGCAAACACCACTTTTAATAGACACAGATACAGGGGATTCACTGCTGCAAACACCACTGATAATAGACACAGATACAGGGGATTCACTGCTGCAAACACCACTGTTAATAGACACAGATACAGGGGACTCACTGCTGCAAACATAGACACAGATACAGGGGATTCACTGCTGCAAACATAGACACAGATACAGGGGATTCACTGCTGCAAACATAGACACAGTTACAGGGGATTCACTGCTGCAAACACCACTGTTAATAGACACAGATACAGGGGACTCACTGCTGCAAACACCACTGTTAATAGACACAGATACAGGGAATTCACTGCTGCAAACACCGCTGTTAATAGACACAGATACAGGGGATTCACTGCTGCAAACACCACTGATAATAGACATAGATACAGGGGATTCACTGCTGCAAACACCACTTTTAATAGACACAGATACAGGGGATTCACTGCTGCAAACACCACTGTTAATAGACACAGATACAGGGGACTCACTGCTGCAAACACCACTGATAATAGACACAGATACAGGGGATTCACTGCTGCAAACACCACTGATATTAGACACAGATACAGGGGATTCACTGCTGCAAACACCACTGTTAATAGACACAGATACAGGGGACTCACTGCTGCAAACACAACTGATAATAGACACAGATACAGGGGATTCACTGCTGCAAACACCACTGTTAATAGACACAGATACAGGGGACTCACTGCTGCAAACACAACTGATAATAGACACAGATACAGGGAAATCACTGCTGCAAACACCACTGATAATAGACACAGATACAGGGGATTCACTGCTGCAAACACCACTGTTAATAGACACAGATACAGGGGACTCACTGCTGCAAACACAACTGATAATAGACACAGATACAGGGAAATCACTGCTGCAAACACCACTGATAATAGACACAGATACAGGGGATTCACTGCTGCAAACACCACTGATAATAGACACAGATACAGGGGATTCACTGCTGCAAACACCACTGTTAATAGACACAGATACAGGGAACTCACTGCTGCAAACACCACTGTTAATAGACACAGATCCAGGGGATTCACTGCTGCAAACACCACTGTTAATAGACACAGATACAGGGGATTCACTGCTGCAAACATAGACACAGATACAGGGGATTCACTGCTGCAAACACCACTGTTAATAGACACAGATACAGGGGATTCACTGCTGCAAACACCACTGATAATAGACAGAGATACAGGGGACTCACTGCTGCAAACACCACTGTTAATAGACACAGATACAGGGGACTCACTGCTGCAAACACCACTGATAATAGACACAGATACAGGGGATTCACTGCTGCAAACACCACTGATAATAGACACAGATACAGGGGATTCACTGCTGCAAACACCACTGATAATAGACACAGATACAGGGGACTCACTGCTGCAAACATAGACACAGATACAGGTGACAAGCTATCACATACACCACTGATAATAGACACAGATACAGGGGACTCACTGCTGCAAACACCACTGATAATAGACACAGATACAGGGGATTCACTGCTGCAAACACCACTGTTAATAGACACAGATACAGGGGACTCACTGCTGCAAACACCACTGATAATAGACACAGATACAGGGGACTCACTGCTGCAAACACCACTGATAATAGACACAGATACAGGGGACTCACTGCTGCAAACACCACTGTTAATAGACACAGATACAGGGGACTCACTGCTGCAAACACCACTGTTAATAGACACAGATACAGGGGACTCACTGCTGCAAACACCACTGTTAATAGACAGATACAGGGGACTCACTGCTGCAAACATCACTGATAATAGACAGAGATACAGGGGACTCACTGCTGTGAGTCACGCCACTGTTCACAGGCGCTGGTCAAGGGAACATATTCCAGGAAACATCACTGTTTACAGACACTGGTAGATGGGACATATTCCTCAAAACATCACTGTTCATACATAGCAGGACAGGGGACTGCTGGAAACATCACTGCTCAGAAATACAATTCCTGAGGGCTCACAACCAGAAAGGCCATTGTTCATAGACACAAGCCGAGGAGTCTTACTGCAGGAAACACCACTGTTTCTGGACTCAAGTGCAGAGGATCACTACTGGAAAAGCTGCTGTTCATAGACACATGTTCAGAGGAGTCATTGTTCTATCTTCAATACTGAGTGTCCAAAAATTCACAGAGCTGATTCTGAAAGATAGGCTGTTTCCGAAATTGAGACAGAAAAAGTCCAAACAGCAAATTCCCTTTACTATAATGATCTGTTTATTTTTCTGCAAGTAATTCACAGACATTTGCCCTTCATCTCCTTATTTTATTTAGATATCAATCGGGGAGGGGCTTATTCTACTTTCACATGCCCCTAGTATTTCCCACATGTTCTGATGCAGATTCTTTATTTACCCGGACATTTTTCAACCAGCCTAAGCCTCAGTGCTGCGTCTTTTATCTCCATGGGTTCATGACTGGGATTTAATCCAGTGAAATGCCTACCCCTATTATCATCTGGATATTGCCTTTATCACTGATTCCTACATTGAAAATACAGCCTGTGTCAGATATTGCCCAGCATTATATCTGGAGCAGAGTGAGGCAGAGATGGAATCCGTTCAGTTCAGCCATGAGACACAAATAACATTGGAATGGGATAGGAGATGCAATTCAGATTCAATGCTGGGAATTCCTGTTATTTTCTACGTTTCAATAATTTAAATATTATTCTCACTGGAGATGTTATGCCATTCTTCAGCTCCTCTCTGAATTTAGTCTGGGTCACTGCATAAATACACGTGTTTGTGCAGCAGCTTAAAAGCAGGAGCATGTAGCTGGTATAGTCTGCGATAGTCATCGGGTCATTGAAATCTGTTAAATAATATTGCTTTGTAATTTGGATTAATAGGAAAACTATCACATACGTCATCCATAACAGTATTAAGTTTCCGGATATAGCGAACAGTAAAATGATAGATTTCCTTCTGCTCTCCATCTCCGGATCATTATGATCTATTTCATCCTTTCTACCTCTCAGCCTCCTGCGGACTCGATTGGCCGCCAAAATGTGTCCAATGGTCAGAGCATTGAGCAGTAATATCAGGAATGTTGGGAGCAGTGGGGTGAGACAGCGGCCAATCCAGCTAAATGCTCTCCATGCAGTTAATGTGTAATACTGCAGCTTTTGATGGCAGGCCCAGGGTATGTTGTCGATTGTAATGTAGGGTTCAAATATAAAGTACCAGGGAATGTTTTTAAAACAGAACAGCAGACACACAGTTCCTATAACTACAGCTGCCGTTTTCTCGGTGCAATATTTAGTCCTCAGCTTCTGGCAACAAATAGTAACAAAACGATCAAAAGTGAAAGCGACTGTTAACCAGACAGAAATATCAGTGGCTGCACGAACCAGGACGGTGTGGAAAGAGCACACAGGGGTGAGTAACAGGAAGGTAGTCGGGAAATAATAATCATTAATCCGAAAAAATATCACGTCAGTGATAACGACCAGTAGATCCGCCCCCGACATGGCGACCAGGTAGTGAGTGATACATCTGGAGAGACCGCACTTTCCCCGGGACAGGATCACTATTGTCATCACGTTAGCTGTAAAAGAGAAACGAACAGAAATAGGGAATCACCCACCTGGTTAAAACAAAATAGTCTGATGGTGTTTGATGTGAAATATACTTTACTGCAGGAACTGGGGATGGGAACTGAACTCTTTACAGCTGCTAGAATTGTGTAATTGATTGAATTTTACTATCAAATTGCCATGTGATGTATAGAGTTTGGAGTGAATACATTTAAATCTTTTAGAAAAGACCATAGACTGATCAAATACATACTTTTGAAATTCCAGTTCAGCTGCTTTTGTTCCATTACAAACTCTATCTAAAGTGCGGTGGAAACCCAGCAGAGCTCTGGGTAAATTTCTGGTCATTTAACTATACGAGTAAATGAACAGCGAGGTAATTAAATATAAATAATTGTCAGAAGTAGCAGCTCAGTGAAGGAAACACAAATAAACCAATAAAAAGAAAACACAAGGAAACTAACTGAAAATAAGTAATACATTATCAATTATAAATTGGGAGATAAATGGTCGATGGGGAGCAATGAAAAATAAAAAGGCTCAAAACGTGTTCAATGCTAAACGGAGAACAGCAAGAATGAGATCAAACGGCGGGGTTTAGTTCCTGAGTAGGAGAGGGGAGTAGATACCTGGTGAGGGAACTGGCTCATAGTCGTTAGGTTCTATTCTTAGACTAGTTGTAATGACTAAAGACAGGTGAAGAAAACAGCTGGTAAACAACATATTAGATAAATAATTGGTATGATTGAACTCGGTCACTTAGCATCAAATTAACAATACAGATGGTGACACGATTTTCCCTCTCTGTAAATCCCAGACACTCCCATCAGCGACCTGAACAGTGCAAAACCATCTGGACAAAATCCAACAATGGCTACAAGGTGGGGAAGCTGAGAGTTGAGCAGCAACAAACAACAATACTTTACCTGTGGATCCCAGGAACAAAGGAACTTTCTAAAGCAGACGATCGAGGAAGGACAACAATCCCGTCCTCGCTGTCCTCACCTCTGATATTGCAGGAAAATTCAGAGGCAGATGACGGTGACTATCTCGAGGTCCCTGCAAAGATCAGCTCAAGTGAAAACAGAGCTTACATAGCAAGCTAGGTACCGACCGAGAGTTAGCTTCAGAGAGAATGACTGAGAAGGAGTTCCATCTGAACTGGATGAATCACTCTGTCATATTAAACAGGTACATCAGTTAAATGGAGAATCCCTCTCCCTGGTGTGAAAGACTGTTCTGAAAGCTATTCCAGAGGATCAGGACAATATATATAACTGAGCTCCAGAACAAACAATCAACAATGTAAGAGATACTTTGAATAGTTTGACTCGGATACATTTGATGTGCAGGATAGTGTGAAATATAACAGTTGGTCAATTTGCTATGTGTAAAGAGTGTCATTGATTAATTTGTATAGAAAGAGGTTAAACCGGAGAGTGAGATTGAGAGAGAGTACAAGATAGTCCAGAGACATCCCTGTACTGAATATACATCCTGAGCAGTATAGGGCAGCTGGTGCAGAAATAATTAACTGTATTCCTCTAGAACTGACGTTGATAGTAAACTCTTAGATGCAAATTATATCCCATGCGTTTCGGAGTGCATAAACTTAATCTAATGTTTTGGTGTGTGTGTATGTGTTTGTGTGTCTGTGTATGTCTGTATTTGTGTGCGTGTTTGCATGTGTATGTGTTTGCGCGTCTGTGTGTCTATGTTTTTAGCATGTGTATGTATGTGTTTGTGTGTGTTTTTGTGTGTGTATATGTTTGCATGTTTGTGTGTATGTGTGTTTGCATGTGTGTGTTTGCATGTGTGCGTGTATGCTTGCGTGCGTTTGTGTGTATGTATGTGTTTGTGGTGTGTGTTTGTGTGTGTGTATATGTTTGCATGTTTGTGTGTATGTGTGTTTGCTGTGTGGGTATGTCTGTGTCTATATGTGTTTGTGTGTGTATATATGTGTTTGCGTGTGTGTATATATGTGTTTGCATGTCTTTATGTGTTCGTGTGTGTTTGATTGCGTGTGTGTTTGATTGCATGTGTGTGTGTTTGCATGTATGTGTGGGCGCGCGCTGGGCGGGGGGGGGGAGGTGGTGGATGTTGGTGTGTGCTCGCTGGGGGGGTGGAGGTGGTGGGTTGTTGTGGGTGCGTGCGCGCTGGGCGGGGGGAGCTGGTGGATGTTGTGGGTGCGTGTGTGCTGGGCGGGGGGGAGGTGGTGGTTGTTTGCGTGTGTTGTGGGCGAGGGGAGGTGGTGGTTGTTTGTGTGTGTGTGTGCTGGGTGGGGGGAGGTGGTGGTTGTTGTGTGTGTGTGTTGTGGGCGTGGCGAGGTGGTGGTTGTTTGTGTGTGTGTGTGCTAGGTGGGGGGAGGTGGTGGTTGTTTGTGTGTGTGTGTGCTGGGTGGGGGAGGTGGTGGTTGTTGTGGGTGTGTGTGTGCTGGGCGGGGGGAGGTGGTGGTTGTTTGTGTGTGTGCTGGGTGGGGGGAGGTGGTGGTTGTTTGTGTGTGTGCTGGGCGGGGGGTGGTGGTGGTTGTGTGTGTGTGTGTGCTGGGTGGGGGAGGTGGTGGTTGTTGTGGGTGTGTGTGTGCTGGGCGGGGGGAGGTGGTGGTTGTTTGTGTGTGTGCTGGGCGGGGGGAGGTGGTGGTTGTTTGTGTGTGTGCTGGGCGGGGGGTGGTGGTGGTTGTGTGTGTGTGTGTGCTGGGTGGGAGGAGGTGGTGGTTGTGTGTGTGTGTGTGCTGGGTGGGGGGAGGTGGTGGTTGTGGGTGTGTGTGCTGGGTGGGGGGAGGTGGTGGTTGTGTGTGTGTGTGCTGGGTGGGGGGAGGTGGTGGTTGTTTGTGTGTGTGTGTGCTGGGCGGGGGAGGTGGTGATTGTGTATGTGTGTGCTGGGCGAGGGGAGGTGGTGGTGGTTGTTTGTGTGTGTGTGTGCTGGGCGGGGTTGGGTGGTGGTTGTTTGTGGGTGTGTGCTGGGCGAGGGGAGGTGGTGGTGGTTGTGTGTGTGTGTGTGTGTGTGTGTGTGTGTGCTGGGCGAGGGGAGATGGTGGTTGTTTGTGTGTGTGTGTGTGTGTGTGCTGGGCGAGGGGAGGTGGTGGTTGTTGTTTGTGTGTGTGTGCTGGGCGGGGGGAGGTGGTGGTTGTTGTGGGTGTGTGTGTGCTGGGCGGGGGGAGGTGGTGGTTGTTTGTGTGTGTGCTGGGCGGGGGGAGGTGGTGGTTGTGTGTGTGTGTGTGCTGGGTGGGAGGAGGTGGTGGTTGTGTGTGTGTGTGCTGGGTGGGGGGAGGTGGTGGTTGTGTGTGTGTGTGCTGGGTGGGGGGAGGTGGTGGTTGTTTGTGTGTGTGTGTGCTGGGCGGGGGGAGGTGGTGATTGTGTGTGTGTGTGCTGGGCGAGGGGAGGTGGTGGTGGTTGTTTGTGTGTGTGTGTGCTGGGCGGGGTTGGGTGGTGGTTGTTTGTGTGTGTGTGCTGGGCGAGGGGAGGTGGTGGTGGTTGTGTGTGTGTGTGTGCTGGGCGAGGGGAGATGGTGGTTGTTTGTGTGTGTGTGTGTGTGCTGGGCGAGGGGAGGTGGTGGTTGTTGTGTGTGTGTGTGCTGGGCGGGGTGAGGTGGTGGTTGTTGTTTGTGTGTGTGTGCTGGGCGGGGTGAGGTGGTGGTTGTTGTTTGTGTGTGTGTGCTGGGCGAGGGGAGGTGGTGGTTGTTGTTTGTGTGTGTGTGTGTGTGTGTGTGCTGGGCGAGGGGAGGTGGTGGTTGTTGTTTGTGTGTGTGTGTGTGTGTGCTGGGCGAGGGGAGGTGGTGGTTGTGTGTGTGTGTGTGTGTGTGTGCTGGGCGAGGGGAGGTGGTGGTTGTTTGTGTGTGTGTGTGTGCTGGGCGAGGGGAGGTGGTGGTTGGTGTGTGTGTGTGTGTGCTGGGCGGGGGGAGGTGGTTGTTGTGTGTGTGTGTGTGTGCTGGGCGGGGGGAGGTGGTGGTTGTTGTTTGTGTGTGTGTGCTGGGCGAGGGGAGGTGGTGGTTGTTTGTGTGTGTGTGCTGGGCGAGGGGAGGTGGTGGTTGTTGTGTGTGTGTGTGTGTGTGTGTGCTGGACGGGGGGAGGTGGTTGTTGTGTGTGTGTATGTGCTGGGCGAGGGGAGGTGGTGGTTGTGTGTGTGTGTGTGTGTGTGTGTGCTGGACGGGGGGAGGTGGTTGTTGTGTGTGTGTGTGTGCTGGGCGAGGGGAGGTGGTGGTTGTTGTGTGTGTGTGTGTGTGTGTGTGTGTGCTGGGCGAGGGGAGGTGGTGGTTGTTGTGTGTGTGTGTGTGTGTGCTGGACGGGGGGAGGTGGTTGTTGTGTGTGTGTGTGTGCTGGACGGGGGGAGGTGGTGGTTGTTTGTGTGTGTGTGCTGGGCGAGGGGAGGTGGTGGTTGGTGTGTGTGTGTGTGTGCTGGGCGAGGGGAGGTGGTGGTTGGTGTGTGTGTGTGTGTGCTGGGCGGGGGGAGGTGGTTGTTGTGTGTGTGTGTGTGTGCTGGGCGGGGGGAGGTGGTGGTTGTTGTTTGTGTGTGTGTGCTGGGCGAGGGGAGGTGGTGGTTGTTGTGTGTGTGTGTGTGTGTGTGTGCTGGACGGGGGGAGGTGGTTGTTGTGTGTGTGTATGTGCTGGGCGAGGGGAGGTGGTGGTTGTGTGTGTGTGTGTGTGTGCTGGACGGGGGGAGGTGGTTGTTGTGTGTGTGTGTGTGCTGGGCGAGGGGAGGTGGTGGTTGTTGTGTGTGTGTGTGTGTGTGTGTGTGCTGGGCGAGGGGAGGTGGTGGTTGTTGTGTGTGTGTGTGTGTGTGTGTGTGCTGGGCGAGGGGAGGTGGTGGTTGTTGTGTGTGTGTGTGTGTGTGCTGGACGGGGGGAGGTGGTTGTTGTGTGTGTGTGTGTGCTGGACGGGGGGAGGTGGTGGTTGTTTGTGTGTGTGTGCTGGGCGAGGGGAGGTGGTGGTTGGTGTGTGTGTGTGTGTGCTGGGCGGGGGGAGGTGGTTGTTGTGTGTGTGTGTGTGTGTGCTGGGCGGAGGGAGATGGTGGTTGTTTGTGTGTGTGTGCTGGGCGGAGGGAGGTGGTGGTTGTTGTGTGTGAGTGTGCTGGGCGGGGGGAGGTGGTGTTTGTCTGTGTGTGTGTGCTGGGCGGGGGGAGGTGGTTGTTGTTGTGTGTGGGTGTGCTGGGCGTGGGGAGGTGGTGGTTGTTTGTGAGCGTGTGCTGCGCGAGGGGAGGTGGTGGTTGTTGAGTGTGGGTGTGCTGGGTGGGGGCAGGTGGTTGTTGTGGGTGTGTGTGTGCTGGGTGGGGGGAGGTGGTGGTTGTTTGTGTGTGTGTGTGCTGGGCGAGGGGAGGTGGTGGTTGTTTGTGTGTGTGTGCTGGGCGAGGGGAGGTGGTGGTTGTTTGTGTGTGTGTGTGTGTGTGTGTGCTGGACGGGGGGAGGTGGTTGTTGTGTGTGTGTGTGTGTGCTGGACGGGGGGAGGTGGTTGTTGTGTGTGTGTGTGTGTGCTGGGCGAGGGGAGGTGGTGGTTGTTGTGTGTGTGTGTGTGTGTGTGTGTGTGTGTGTGTGTGCTGGACGGGGGCAGGTGGTTGTTGTGGGTGTGTGTGTGCTGGGCGAGGGGAGGTGGTTGTTGTGTGTGTGTATGTGCTGGGCGAGGGGAGGTGGTGGTTGTTGTGTGTGTGTGTGTGTGCTGGACGGGGGGAGGTGGTTGTTGTGTGTGTGTGTGTGTGTGTGTGTGTGTGTGTGTGTGTGTGTGCTGGACGGGGGCAGGTGGTTGTTGTGTGTGTGTGTGTGTGCTGGACGGGAGGTGGTGGTTGTTGTGTGTGTGTGTGTGTGTGTGTGTGTGTGTGTGCTGGACGGGGGCAGGTGGTTGTTGTGGGTGTGTGTGTGCTGGGCGAGGGGAGGTGGTTGTTGTGTGTGTGTATGTGCTGGGCGAGGGGAGGTGGTGGTTGTTGTGTGTGTGTGTGTGTGCTGGACGGGGGGAGGTGGTTGTTGTGTGTGTGTGTGCTGGGCGAGGGGAGGTGGTGGTTGTTGTGTGTGTGTGTGTGTGTGTGCTGGACGGGGGGAGGTGGTTGTTGTGTGTGTGTGTGTGTGCTGGACGGGGGGAGGTGGTGGTTGTTTGTGTGTGTGTGCTGGGCGAGGGGAGGTGGTGGTTGTTTGTGTGTGTGTGCTGGGTGAGGGGAGGTGGTGGTTGTTGTGTGTGTGTGTGTGCTGGACGGGGGGAGGTGGGTGTTGTGTGTGTGTGTGTGCTGGGCGAGGGGAGGTGGTGGTTGTGTGTGTGTGTGCTGGGCGAGGGGAGGTGGTGGTTGTTGTGTGTGTGTGTGCTGGGCGGTGGGAGGTGGTGGTTGTGTGTGTGTGTGTGTGCTGGGCGGAGGGAGATGGTGGTTGTTTGTGTGTGTGTGCTGGGCGGGGGGAGGTGGTGGTTGTTGTGTGTGGGTGTGCTGGGCGGGGGGAGATGGTTGTTGTGGGTGTGTGTGCTGGGCGGGGGGAGGTGGTGGTTGTTTGTGTGTGTGTGTGTGCTGGGCGAGGGGAGGTGGTGGTTGTTTGTGTGTGTGTGCTGGGCGAGGGGAGGTGGTGGTTGTTTGTGTGTGTGTGCTGGGCGAGGGGAGGTGGCGGTTGGTGTGTGTGTGTGTTGGGCGAGGGGAGGTGGTGGTTGTTTGTGTGTGTGTGCTGGGTGGGGGGAGGTGGTGGTTGTTTGTGTGTGTGTGTGCTGTGTGGGGGGAGGTGGTGGTTGTTTGTGTGTGTGTGCTGGGTGGGGGGAGGTGGTGGTTGTTTGTGTGTGTGTGCTGGGTGGGGGGAGGTGGTGGTTGTTTGTGTGTGTGTGTGTGCTGGGCGGGGGGAGGTTGTGGTTGTGGGTGTGTGTGTGTGCTGGGCGGGGGGAGGTTGTGGGTGTGTGTGTGTGCTGGGCGGGGGGAGGTGGTGGTTGTTTGTGTGTGTGTGTGTGCTGGGCGGGGGGAGGTTGTGGGTGTGTGTGTGTGCTGGGCGGGGGGAGGTGGTGGTTGTGTGTGTGTGTGTGTGCTGGGCGGGGGGAGGTTGTGGTTGTGGGTGTGTGTGTGTGCTGGGCGGGGGGAGGTGGTGGTTGTTGTGTGTGTGTGCTGGGCGAGGGCAGGTGGTGGCTGTTGTGTGTGGGTGCTGGGCGGGGGGAGGTGGTGGTTGTTTGTGTGTGTGTGCTGGGCGAGGGGAGGTGGTGGTTGTTGTGTGAGTGTGTGCTGGGCGGGGGGAGGTGATGGTCTGTTGTGTGTGTGGGTGCTGGGCGGGGGGAGGTGGTGGTTGTGTGTGTGGGTGCTGGGCGGGGGGAGGTGGTGGTTGTGTGTGTGGGTGCTGGGCGGGGGGAGGTGGTGGTTGTGTGTGTGGGTGCTGGGTGGGGGGAGGTGGTGGTTGTGTGTGTGTGTGCTGGGCGGGGGGAGGTGGTGGTTGTTGTGTGTGTGTGTGCTGGGCGGGGGGAGGTGGTGGTTGTTGTGTGTGTGTGTGTGCTGGGCGGGGGGAGGTGGTGGGTAGTTGTGTGTGTGTGTGTGCTGGGTGGGGGGAGGTGGTGGTTGTTGTGTGTGTGTGTGTGCTGGGCGGGGGGAGGTGGTGGGTTGTTGTGTGTGTGTGTGTGCTGGGCAGGGGGAGGTGGTGGGTTGTTGTGTGTGTGTGTGCTGGGCAGGGGGAGGTGGTGGGTTGTTGTGGGTGTGTGTCTGCTGGGCGAGGGGAGGTGGTGGGTTGTTGTATGTGTGTGTGCTGGGCAGGGGGAGGTGGTGGGTTGTTGTGGGTGTGTGTCTGCTGGGCGAGGGGAGGTGGTGGTTGTTGTTTGTGTGTGTGTGCTGGGCGGGGGGAGTTGGTGGTTGTGTGTGTGTGTGCTGGGCAGGGGGAGGTGGTGGGTTGTTGTGGGTGTGTGTCTGCTGGGCGAGGGGAGGTGGTGGTTGTTGTGTGTGTGTGTGTGCTGGGCGGGGGGAGGTGGTCGGTTGTTGTGGGTGTGTGTCTGCTGGGCGGGGGGAGGTGGTGCTTTGTTTGTGTGTGCTGGGCGGGGGGAGGTGGTGGGTTGTTGTGTGTGTGTGCTGGGCGGAGGGAGGTGGTGGGTTGTTTGTGTGTGTGTGTGTGTGCTGGGCGGGGGCAGGTGGTGGTTGTGTGTCTGCTGGGTGGGGCGAGGTGGTGGTTGTGTGTGTGTGTGTGCTGGGCGGGGGGGAGGTGGAGGTTGTTTGTGTTTGTGTGTGTGCCGGCCGGGCGGAGGTGGTGGTTGTTGTGGGTGTGTGTGTGCCGGCCGGGCGGAGGTGGTGGTTGTTGTGGGTGTGTGTCGGCTGGCCGGCGGGACGTGGTGGGTTGTTGTGGGTGTGTGTGTGCTGGGCCGGGGGGAGGTGGTGGGTTGTTGTGGGTGTGTGTCTGCTGGCCGGTGGGATGTGGTGGGTTGTTGTGGGTGTGTGTGCTGGGCGAGGGGAGGTGGTGGTTGTTGTGTGTTTGTGTCTGCTGGCCGGGGGTTGGTGGTGGTTGTTTGTGTGTGTGTGTGTGTGCTGGGCGGGGGGAGGTGGTGCTTGTTGTGATGTGTGCGCTGAGCGAGTGGAGCTGGTGGTTGTTGTATGTGTGTCTGTTGGGCGGGGGGAGGTGGTGGGTTGTTGTGGGTGTGCGTGTGCTGGGCGGGGGGAGGTGGTGGCTGTTGTGGGTGTGTGTGCTGAGCGGGGGGAGGTGGTGGCTGTTGTGGGTGTGTGTGTGCTGGCCGGGGTGAGGTGGTGGATTGTTGTGGGTGTGTGTGTGCTGGCCGGGGTGAGGTGGTGGTTGTTGTGGGTGTGTGTGTGCTGGGCGGGGGGAGTTGGTGGTTGTTTGTGTGTGTGTGCTGGGCGGGGGGAGGTGGTGGTTGTTGTGGGTGTGTGTGTGCTGGGCGGGGGGAGTTGGTGGTTGTTGTGTGTGTGTGTGTGCTGGGCGGGGGGAGGTGGTGGTTGTTGTGTGTGTGTGTGCTGGGCGGGGGGGAGGTGGTGGTTGTTGTGTGTGTGTGTGCTGGGCGGGGGGAGGTGGTGGGTTGTTTGTGTGTGTGCTGGGCGGGGGGAGGTGGTGGTTGTTGTGAGTGTGTGTGTGCTGGGCGGGGGGAGGTGGTGGTTGTTGTGAGTGTGTGTGTGTGTGCTGGGCGGGGGGAGGTGGTGGTTGTTGTGAGTGTGTGTGTGTGTGCTGGGCGGGGGGAGGTGGTGGGTTGTTTGTGTGTGTGTGTGTGTGCTGGGCGGGGGGAGGTGGTGGGTTGTTTGTGTGTGTGTGTGTGTGCTGGGCGGGGGGAGGTGGTGGGTTGTTTGTGTGTGTGTGTGTGCTGGGCGGGGGGAGGTGGTGGGTTGTTTGTGTGTGTGCTGGGCGGGGGGAGGTGGTGGTTGTTGTGAGTGTGTGTGTGCTGGGCGGGGGGAGGTGGTGGTTGTTTGTGTGGGTGCTGGGCGAGGGAGGCTTTTGGGTTGTTTGTGTGTGTGCTGGGCGGGGTGAGGTGGTGGTTGTGTGTGTGTGTGCTGGGCGAGGGGAGGTGGTGGTTGTTGTGTGTGTGTGTGCTGGGCGGAGGGAGATGGTGGTTGTTTGTGTGTGTGTGCTGGGCGGGGGGAGGTGGTGGTTGTTGTGTGTGGGTGTGCTGGGCGGGGGGAGATGGTTGATTGTGGGTGTGTGTGCTGGGCGGGGGGAGGTGGTGGTTGTGTGTGTGTGTGTGCTGGGCGAGGGGAGGTGGTGGTTGTTTGTGTGTGTGTGTGTGTGCTGGGCGGGGGGAGGTGGTGCTTGTTGTGATGTGTGCGCTGAGCGAGTGGAGCTGGTGGTTGTTGTATGTGTGTCTGTTGGGCGGGGGGAGGTGGTGGGTTGTTGTGGGTGTGCGTGTGCTGGGCGGGGGGAGGTGGTGGCTGTTGTGGGTGTGTGTGCTGAGCGGGGGGAGGTGGTGGCTGTTGTGGGTGTGTGTGTGCTGGCCGGGGTGAGGTGGTGGATTGTTGTGGGTGTGTGTGTGCTGGCCGGGGTGAGGTGGTGGTTGTTGTGGGTGTGTGTGTGCTGGGCGGGGGGAGTTGGTGGTTGTTGTGTGTGTGTGTGCTGGGCGGGGGGAGGTGGTGATTGTTGTGTGTGTGTGTGCTGGGCGGGGGGGAGGTGGTGGTTGTTGTGTGTGTGTGTGCTGGGCGGGGGGAGGTTGTGGGTGTGTGTGTGTGCTGGGCGGGGGGAGGTGGTGGTTGTTTGTGTGTGTGTGTGTGCTGGGCGGGGGGAGGTTGTGGGTGTGTGTGTGTGCTGGGCGGGGGGAGGTGGTGGTTGTTGTGTGTGTGTGTGTGCTGGGCGGGGGGAGGTTGTGGTTGTGGGTGTGTGTGTGTGCTGGGCGGGGGGAGGTGGTGGTTGTTGTGTGTGTGTGCTGGGCGAGGGCAGGTGGTGGCTGTTGTGTGTGGGTGCTGGGCGGGGGGAGGTGGTGGTTGTTTGTGTGTGTGTGCTGGGCGAGGGGAGGTGGTGGTTGTTGTGTGAGTGTGTGCTGGGCGGGGGGAGGTGATGGTCTGTTGTGTGTGTGGGTGCTGGGCGGGGGGAGGTGGTGGATTGTTGTGGGTGTGTGGGTGCTGGGCGGGGGGAGGTGGTGGTTGTTGTGGGTGTGTGTGTGCTGGGCGGGGGGAGGTGGTGGTTGTTGTGGGTGTGTGTGTGCTGGGCGGGGGGAGTTGGTGGTTGTTGTGTGTGTGTGTGCTGGGCGGGGGGAGGTGGTGGTTGTTGTGTGTGTGTGTGCTGGGCGGGGGGGAGGTGGTGGTTGTTGTGTGTGTGTGTGCTGGGCGGGGGGAGGTGGTGGGTTGTTTGTGTGTGTGCTGGGCGGGGGGAGGTGGTGGTTGTTGTGAGTGTGTGTGTGCTGGGCGGGGGGAGGTGGTGGTTGTTGTGAGTGTGTGTGTGTGTGCTGGGCGGGGGGAGGTGGTGGGTTGTTTGTGTGTGTGTGTGTGTGCTGGGCGGGGGGAGGTGGTGGGTTGTTTGTGTGTGTGTGTGTGTGCTGGGCGGGGGGAGGTGGTGGGTTGTTTGTGTGTGTGTGTGTGCTGGGCGGGGGGAGGTGGTGGGTTGTTTGTGTGTGTGCTGGGCGGGGGGAGGTGGTGGTTGTTGTGAGTGTGTGTGTGCTGGGCGGGGGGAGGTGGTGGTTGTTTGTGTGGGTGCTGGGCGAGGGAGGCTTTTGGGTTGTTTGTGTGTGTGCTGGGCGGGGTGAGGTGGTGGTTGTGTGTGTGTGTGTGTGCTGGGCGAGGGGAGGTGGTGGTTGTTGTGTGTGTGTGTGCTGGGCGGAGGGAGATGGTGGTTGTTTGTGTGTGTGTGCTGGGCGGGGGGAGGTGGTGGTTGTTGTGTGTGGGTGTGCTGGGCGGGGGGAGATGGTTGATTGTGGGTGTGTGTGCTGGGCGGGGGGAGGTGGTGGTTGTTGTGTGTGTGTGTGTGCTGGGCGAGGGGAGGTGGTGGTTGTTTGTGTGTGTGTGCTGGGCGAGGGGAGGTGGTGGTTGTTTGTGTGTGTGTGCTGGGCGAGGGGAGGTGGCGGTTGGTGTGTGTGTGTGTGTTGGGCGAGGGGAGGTGGTTGTTTGTGTGTGTGTGCTGGGTGGGGGGAGGTGGTGGTTGTTTGTGTGTGTGTGTGCTGTGTGGGGGGAGGTGGTGGTTGTTTGTGTGTGTGTGCTGGGTGGGGGGAGGTGGTGGTAGTTTGTGTGTGTGTGCTGGGTGGGGGGAGGTGGTGGTTGTTTGTGTGTGTGTGCTGGGCGGGGGGAGGTTGTGGGTGTGTGTGTGTGTGTGCTGGGTGGGGGGAGGTGGTGGTTATTTGTGTGTGTGTGCTGGGTGGGGGGAGGTGGTGGTTGTTTGTGTGTGTGTGCTGGGCGGGGGGAGGTTGTGGTTGTGGGTGTGTGTGTGTGCTGGGCGGGGGGAGGTTGTGGTTGTTTGTGTGTGTGCTGGGCGGGGGGAGGTTGTGGGTGTGTGTGTGTGTGTGCTGGGCGGGGGGAGGTGGTGGTTGTTGTGTGTGTGTGTGTGCTGGGCGGGGGGAGGTTGTGGTTGTGGGTGTGTGTGTGTGCTGGGCGGGGGGAGGTGGTGGTTGTTGTGTGTGTGTGCTGGGCGAGGGCAGGTGGTGGCTGTTGTGTGTGGGTGCTGGGCGGGGGGAGGTGGTGGTTGTTTGTGTGTGTGTGCTGGGCGAGGGGAGGTGGTGGTTGTTGTGTGAGTGTGTGCTGGGCGGGGTGAGGTGATGGTCTGTTGTGTGTGTGGGTGCTGGGCGGGGGGAGGTGGTGGTTGTGTGTGTGGGTGCTGGGCGGGGGGAGGTGGTGGTTGTGTGTGTGGGTGCTGGGCGGGGGGAGGTGGTGGTT